>NW_027361727.1:10405000-10827500 GCF_039654945.1 Dendrobates tinctorius | reverse complement strand
ACAGTCTGTCCATAGGACAACAATCAGTCGTACACTGCACAAATCTGGCCTTTATGGAAGAGTGGCAAGAAGAAAGCCATTTCTCAAAGAGATCCATAAAAAGTGTTGTTTAAAGTTTGCAACAAGCCACCTGGGAGACACACCAAACATGCTTTTTGGCAACAATGCCAAACGATATGTTTGGCGTAAAGGTAACAGCTTATGACCCTGAACACACCATCCCCACTGTCAAACATGGTGGTGGCATCATCATGGTTTGGGCCTGCTTTTCTTCAGCAGGGACAGGGAAGATGGTTACAATTGATGGGAATATGGATGGAGCCAAATACAGGACCATTCTGGAAAACCTGTTGGAGTCTGTAAAAGACCTGAGACTGGGACGGAGATTTGTCTTCCAAAAAGACAATGATCCCAAACAAAGTAAAATCTACAATGGAATGGTTCACAAATAAACGTATCCAGGTGTTAGAATGGTCAAGTCAAAGTCCAGATCTGAATCCAATTGAGAATCTGTGGAAAGAGCTGAAAACTGCTGTTCACAAACGATCTCCATCAAACCTCACTGAGCTCGAGCTGTTTGCCAAGGAAGAATGGGCAAGATACTGCACGCCCCACTTTTCAGTTTTTGAATTCCCACAAAAATTTAAAATAACCAATAAATTTCGTTCAACTTTACAATTGTGTTCCACTTGTTGTTGATTCTTCACCAAAAATTTACATTTGGTATCTTTATGTTTGAAGCATGATATGTGGGAAAAGGTTGAAAAGTTCCAGGGGGCAAATACTTTCGCCAAGGCACTGTATGTGGGCACATACCTGTGCCCACCACACCTCAAATCAACTCCAGGCCTTTTATCTGCTTGAGAATGATTGATTGAGAATGACATAACGAAGGGATTGCCCACACCTGTCCATGAAATAGCCTTGGAGTCAATTGTCCAATTATTTTAGGACCCTTCAAAAACAGGCTGGCACATGTAAAGGAGCTGAAACTCCTAAACCCTTCATCCAATTTTAATGTCGATCCCCTCAAATGAAAGCTGAAAGTCTGAACTTCAACTGCATCTGAATTGTTTTGTTTAAAATTCATTGTGGTAATGTCTAGAACCAAAATTAGAAAAATGTTGTCTCTGTCGAAATATATTTGGACCTAACTGTATATATGGGCACATACCTGTGTGTGTATTCAAATTCAAATAAGCTTTATTGGCAGGACTAAATACACATTAGTTTTGCCAAAGCAAGTGTACAAAAGGGAATAGGGATAGGGACTGTAGGGATGTTGGGTAGGGGCTGTAGGAAAGGTGGATGGGGGCAGATCCAGGATGGGGCTATAGAAGTCCATGGCATGGGGAAGGTGGATGGGGGGGCATGGGTCAGATCCAGGGTGGGGGCCATATACATACAGTAGATAAAAGCAGATTAGAAATCTGCTCTGTTATTGAAAGCATTATCTATGAGCTCAAAAACCTTTCAGGTGATGCAGTTTTTTAAAAAGCTGATCTGCTTTTGCAACTGAAAAACGTGTCCTCAATAAACGCAGGAAAAACGCTGTGTGTGAATGTAGCCTTAGATCAGGAATAGAACAGCCATTTACAGGACATTTCATAACTTTCCCAAATTCCTATGAAAAAATATTCAGCACATTCTGCATTGAATTACTGTACCCAATTTATTATATATTTTAGGAGTTGGAGTCGGTCCATTTTATACCGACTCCAACTCCGACTCCACAGCCCTGCATATACCCATCACACATCCTCCATCCCATAGTCTCATGCCCATATACCCATCATACATATCCTCCATCCCATAGTCCCATGCCCATATACCCATCACACATCCTCCATCCCATAGTCTCATGCCCATATACCCATCATACATATCCTCCATCCCATAGTCCCATGCCCATATACCCATCACACATCCTCCATCCCATAGTCTCGTGCCCATATACCCATCATACATATCCTCCATCCCATAGTCCCATGCCCATATACCCATCACACATCCTCCATCCCATAGTCTCATGCCCATATACCCATCATACATATCCTCCATCCCATAGTCCCGTGCCCATATACCCATCACACATCCTCCATCCCATAGTCTCGTGCCCATATACCCATCATACATATCCTCCATCCCATAGGCCCGTGCCCATATACCCATCATACATATTCGCCATTCCATAGTCGAGTGCCCATATACCCATCACACATCCTCCATCCCATAGTGCCATGCCCATATACCCATCACACATCCTTCATCTCATAGTCCAATGCCCATATACCCATCATACATATCCTCCATCCCATAGTCCAGTGCCCATATACCCAGCAGACATCCTCCATCCCATAGGCCCGTGCCCATATACCCATCATACATATCCTCCATCCCATAGTCCAGTGCCCATATACCCGTCACACATCCTCCATCTCATAGTCAACCATTATGACATCATAATGAGGGGCAGGGCTTGATACGCACACACTTTTTCCCCAGTATGTAGATAGGGGCAAAATTGTTTGGTGAATTGGAACGCGCGGGGTTAAAATTTCGCCTCACAACATAGCCTATGACGCTCTCGGGGTCCAGACGTGTGACTGTGCCAAATTTTGTAGCTGTAGCTGCGACGGTGCGGATGCCAATCCCGGACATACACACACACACACACATACACACATACATACATACACACACTTGAGTTTTATATATTAGATATATGTGTGGGCACATACCTGTGTGCATAATATATATACACACACAGTCCCTATCCCTATTCTCTCTTGTACACTTGCTTTGGCAAAACTAATGTGTATTTAGTCCTGCCAATAAAGCTTCTTTGAATTTGAATATGTAGCGTCCATCCTGCTGCCCCCTCTGTACAGTATATATGTAGCGTCCATCCTGCTGACCCCTCTGTACAGTATATATGTAGCGTCCATCCTGCTGACCCCTCTGTACAGTATATATGTAGCGTCCATCCTGCTGACCCCTCTGTACAGTATATATGTAGCGTCCATCCTGCTGACCCCTCTGTACAGTATATATGTAGCGTCCATCCTGCTGACCCCTCTGTACAGTATATATGTAGCGTCCATCCTGCTGACCCCTCTGTACAGTATATATGTAGCGTCCATCCTGCTGACCCCTCTGTACAGTATATATGTAGCGTCCATCCTGCTGACCCCTCTGTACAGTATATATGTAGCGTCCATCCTGCTGACCCCTCTGTACAGTATATATGTAGCGTCCATCCTGCTGACCCCTCTGTACAGTATATATGTAGCGTCCATCCTGCTGACCCCTCTGTACAGTATATATGTAGCGTCCATCCTGCTGACCCCTCTGTACAGTATATATGTAGCGTCCATCCTGCTGACCCCTCTGTACAGTATATATGTAGCGTCCATCCTGCTGACCCCTCTGTACAGTATATATGTAGCGTCCATCCTGCTGACCCCTCTGTACAGTATATATGTAGCGTCCATCCTGCTGACCCCTCTGTACAGTATATATGTAGCGTCCATCCTGCTGACCCCTCTGTACAGTATATATGTAGCGTCCATCCTGCTGACCCCTCTGTACAGTATATATGTAGCGTCCATCCTGCTGACCCCTCTGTACAGTATATATGTAGCGTCCATCCTGCTGACCCCTCTGTACAGTATATATGTAGCGTCCATCCTGCTGACCCCTCTGTACAGTATATATGTAGCGTCCATCCTGCTGACCCCTCTGTACAGTATATATGTAGCGTCCATCCTGCTGACCCCTCTGTACAGTATATATGTAGCGTCCATCCTGCTGACCCCTCTGTACAGTATATATGTAGCGTCCATCCTGCTGACCCCTCTGTACAGTATATATGTAGTGTAGTATAGCCCCATCCTGGGATCTGCCCCATCCTCCCATCCACCTTTCCTACAGCCCCTACCCAACATCCCTACAGTCCCTATCCCCATTCCCTTCTGTACACTTGCTTTGGCAAAACTAATGTGTATTTAGCCCTGCCAATAAAGCTTCTTTGAATTGAATATATATGCACATACCTGTGTGTGTATATTTTATATATATATATATATATATATATATATATATATATATATATATTGTATATATATGGGCACATACCTGTGTGTATATATGACCCTGACTTTATACAGAGACTGAGAAATATAGACATTCAGATCCTCCTGGAAACATGGACCAGAGCCAAAGAGGAGTCTCTGGTGCCCCAGCGGATACAGGGCAATCTCTGTCCCTGCCCTGAAAAATAAAAACATCAAACAGGGCCGGAGCTCAGGAGGAATACTGATCTGGCATAAAGAGGAGCTCCACCAGTACATCAAACCGGTGAAGAGAGGAGGCAGCCACATATGGATCAGGATCAGCAGCTCCATCTTCACCTCTCAGTCTGATGTCCACCTCTGCGCCACCTATATACCACCACCAGAGTCACCCTACTTCAATCCAGACGGCTTCGAGATCTTACAAAGAGAAGCCGCCCACTATCAGGGCCTGGGCAAAGTTCTCATCTATGGAGACCTCAATGCAAGAACAGGGAGAGAAAACGACTTCCTGACCATGGATGGGAGCATCTACATATTTGCAGCAGAGAATGACGGCCAAGACTCAGTAGTCACAGAGAGAGACAGCTATGACAGTACAGTCAACAAAAGTGGTAAAAAGCTCCTGAACGTATGCAGAAGTTTAGGACTTCATAATTCTTAATGGATGAACCAAAGGAGACTCCTTAGGGAAGTGTACACTAAACTCCCATGTAGGGAGAAGTGTAGTAGATTATGCGATCACAGATATGAACCTGACAGATATCAGCGCCTTCATAGTCTCCCCACAAACGCACCTGTCAGACCACAGCCAACTTCTTCTGTACTTGAAATCTACAGAGAAACCATCCACTCAAAAGCCTCAGCAGAGCGGCCTCTTCACCTGGCCTCCATCCTATAAATGGCACAAAATGTCGGCATTAAAGTATAAAGAGGCTCCCAGCAGACCTGAAATACAGCGGATGCTCCACCACTTCTATAACTACGAGTACCAGCCTAACCCAAAGGGAGTGAGTCAAGCTGCAAAAGACCTCAACAATATATCCTATGCAATGGCCAGACTGTCCAACCTTAAAAAAGTCAACTACAAGAGACTAAAAGAAAAACAGATCAACGGATGGTTTGACAGAGAATATAAAGCTGTACGGAAGACCCTGAGAACAGCCTCAAACAAAAAACACAGAGACCCCAACAACCCGGGTCTGAGGGAAGCCTATGACACCATACAAAGGCAGTACAAAACCATCCTCAGGAGGAAGAAGCAGAGTTACATCTCCACCAAACTTAACCAACTCCAAGACGCCCTCCAAGACAACTCCTTCTTGGAACTATGGAACCACATGGGCACAAAAGACAAGAAAAACAACATCCATATCCAAAATGGCAACATCTGGCTCCAGTACTTCAGAGACCTCTATAAAGACATTCCAAAGGAAGATCTAAGCCAAGAACAGGAAAGCATAATGGCAAAACTAAAAGCAATGGAGGAAAAAGTAAAAAATTTCCAAAACCCCATGGATGCACCTATTACATTACAGGAAGTAGCAGAGAGAATCTCTTCCATAAGATGTAGAAAAGCAGGTGGCCTGGATGGAATCCTACCAGAAATGCTGAAGTAGACTGCAATGGTTAAACTCTTCAATACTGTGCTAAGTGCCGTCTACTTCCCTCGTACCTGGAATCAAGGCCTCATCACACCCATCCACAAGAATGGGGACAGGTATGACTCAGCCAACTACAGAGGCATATGTGTCAGCAGCAACCTGGGAAAACTGTTCAACAGCATCCTGAACAAGAGGATCCTCAGTTTCCTCACTGAGCACAACGTCTTCAGCAAGAACCAAGCTTGGTTCATGCTAACCACTGCACGACTGACCACATCTACACCCTGCACAGCCTCATTCAGAGCCAAGTCCACAATACAAAGAACGGGAACATATACGCCTGTTTCGTGGACTTTAAAAAGGCCTTTGATTCGGTGTGGCACCCAGGCTTATTCCTGGAACTGCTGGAGAGCGGAATAGGAGGAAAGACCTACAATGTTATCAAAAGCTCCTACACCGAGAACCTCTGCAGTGTGAGTGTGAGCGGCAGAAGAACGGCTTATTTCCAGCAGAGCCGGGGAGTCAGACAAGGCTGCAGCCTAAGCCCAACGCTCTTCAACATTTACATCAACGAGCTGGCTACTGCTCTGGAATCTTCCACAGCACCAGGTCTCACCCTCCACGACGCGCAGGTGAAATTCCTGCTGTACAGTCATGGCCAAAAGTTTTGAGAATGACACAAATATTAATTTTTACAAAGTCTACTGCTTCATTTTTTCTAATGGCGATTTGCATATACTCCAGAATGTTATAAAGAGTGATGAGCTTAACAGCAATTACTTGCAAAGTCAATATTTGCCTAGAAAATTAACTTTATCCCCCAAAACACATTTCAACATCATTGCAGCCCTGCCTTAAAAGGACCAGCTAACATCGTTTCAGTGATTACTCCATTAACACAGGTGTGGGTGTTGATGAGGACAGGGCTGGAGATCAATCTGTCATGATTAAGTAAGATTGACACCACTGGACACTTTAAAAGGAGGCTGGTGCTTGGCATCATTGTTTCTCTTCTGTTAACCATGGTTATCTCTAAAGAAACACGTGCAGTCATCATTGCACTGCACAAAAATGGCCTAACAGGGAAGAGTATCGCAGCTAGAAAGATTGCACCTCAGTCAACAATCTATCGCATCATCAAGAACTTCAAGGAGAGAGGTTCCCTTGTTGCCAAAAAGGCTCCAGGGTGCCCAAGAAAGACCGGCAAGCGCCAGGACCATCTCTTAAAAGTGTTTCAGCTGCGGATCGGGCTACCAGCAGTACAGAGCTTGCTCAGGAATGGCAGCAGGCAGGTGTGAGTGCATCTGCACGCACTGTGAGGCGGAGACTCTTGGAGCAAGGCCTGGTCTCAAGGAGGGCAGCAAAGAAGCCACTTCTCTCCAGAAAAAACATCATGTACAGACTGATATTCTGCAAGAGGTACAGGGAGTGGACAGCTGAGGACTGGGGTAAAGTCATTTTCTCTGATGAATCCCCTTTTCGATTGTTTGGGACATCTGGACAACGGCTTATTCGGAGAAGACCAGGTGAGCGCTACCACCAGTCTTGTCTCATGCCAACTGTCAAGCATCCTGAAACCATTCATGTGTGGGGTTGCTTCTCAGCCAAGGGAATGGGCTCTCTCTCAGTCTTGCCTAAAAACAGAGCCATGAATAAAGAATGGTACCAGAATGTCCTCCAAGAGCAACTTCTCCCAACCGTCCAAGAGCAGTTTGGCGATCAACAATGCCTTTTTCAACATGATGGAGCACCTTGCCATAAAGCAAAGGTGATAACTAAATGGCTCAGGGAACAAAACATAGAGATTTTGGGACCTTGGCCTGGAAACTCCCCAGATCTTAATCCCATTGAGAACTTGTGGTCAATCATCAAGAGACGGGTGGACAAACAAAAACCTTCAAATTCAGACAAAATAAAAGCATTGATTTTGCAAGAATGGACTGCCATCAGTCAGGATTTGATCCAGAAGTTGATTGAGAGCATGCCAGGGAGAATTGCTGAGGTCCTGAAGAAGAAGGGTCAACACTGCAAATATTGACTTGCTGCATTATCTCATTCTAACTGTCAATATAACCTTTTGTTACTCATAATATGATTGCAATTACATTTCTGTATGTGATAAAAACATCTGACAAACACACATAAAAACCAGAGGGCAGCAGATCATGAGAAAATATAATATTTGTGTCATTCTCAAAACTTTTGGCCATGACTGTATGCAGATGACCTGCTGCTTCTGTCACCATCCGAGAAGGGCCTCCAAGAAAACCTGAAAATCTTAGAGAAATTCAGCTCCACCTGGGAACTACCGGTCAACCTAAAGAAAACCAACATCATGGTGTTCCAGAAGAGAAAGAGAAAATGAGACCAGCACCCTTCATTTGTCCTCAACAGCTGCGTCCTTACAGGAACAGACAAATATACCTACCTGGGCCTAGAGATTCACCGGTCAGGGAGCTTCAAACAAACCATAGAGACCCTGAAAGACAAGGCCTGCAAAACCTTCTATGCCATCCGAAGGAAACTATACCATCTGAAGCCACCGGTGAGGGTCTGGTTAAAAATCTTCGACTCTATCATCGCCCCAATCCTCCTGTATGGCAGCGAAGTCTGGGGTCCTCACACCTACCCAGACTGGTCAAGGAGGGATCCAAGCCCAACAGAAATATTCCACCTGGAATTCTGCAAGCACCTTCTCCAAGTCCATCGGAGCACCTCCAACAGTGCTTGCCGGGCCGAGCTGGAAAGATTCAATCTACACCTAACTGTTCTAAAGAGGGCACTGTCATTCCAGGCTCACCTACGTAGGTGCAATCCAAGCTCCCATCATCATAAAGCCCTGACACATGTAGGAGAAACAGAAAAACCAGGACCCTCGGAACAGCTCACCCAAACCCAACCTGACCAGAACACCAATCACAGCAACCGGACAAAAGAAGGAATCAGGAAGATGGTAGACGAAGGCCAGGAGAGGTACGTAAGTGACTGGAAGAAGGACATCATCAGCTCACAGAAACTGACCATGTACCGGAGTCTACAGAGAGACTACAGACTAGCCCCATACCTGGAGAAACTCACGGACCCCAGAGACCGTAAGATCCTGAGCCGGTATAGACTCAGTGCCCACAGTCTGGCCATCGAATCCGGCCGACACAGGCAGAGCTACAAGCCCAGGGAGGAAAGACTGTGCCATCACTGTGACCAGGAGGCCCTGGAGGATGAGACCCACTTCCTGCTACACTGCTCCAAATACTCAGCAGTGAGGGACACTCACTTCAGGAGACTCTCACATCTCTTCCCGGATTTCATCACCATGAAGGAGGAAGAGAAAACATATATCCTGCTGGGGGAAGAAGAGAGAGCAGTAGAGATAGCGGCGCAATATGTGAGCGAATGTCATAGACTGCGAGAAAGAGAACTATGATATGCCATGGACTTCTATGGCCCCCACCCTGGATATGCCCCATCCCCCCATCCACATGCTATGGACTTCTATAGCCCCATCCTGGATCTGCCCCCATCCACCTTTCCTACAACCCCTACCCAACTGCCAATATAGCTTCTTTGAATTGAAAGAGAAAGGGAGAGAGAGAGAGGCACATAGAATCATAGAATTGTAGAGTTGGAAGGGACCTCCTGGGCCATCTGGTCCAACCCCCTGCCCAAAGCAGGATTCGCTAAATCATCCCAGTCAGATGTCTGTCCAGCCTCTATTTGAAGACATCCATTGAAGGAGAACTCACCACTTCTCATGGCAGCTTGTTCCACTCATTGATCACTAACTGTCAAAAAGTTTTTTCTAATATCTAATCTGTGTCTCCTCCCATTCAGTTTCATGCCATTGCTTCTAGTCTTTCCTTGTGCAAATGAGAATAAAGATGATCCTTCTACAATGTGACAGCCCTTGAGATATTTGTAGACAGCTATTAAGTCTCCTCTCAGTCTTCTCTTTTGCAAACTAAACAATCCCAAATCCTGCAACCTTTCCTCATAAGACAGGGTTTGCAGACCGGTCACCATTCTGGTTGCTCTTTTCTGAACTTGCTCCAGTTTGTTGATGTCTTTTTTAAAATGTGGTGCCCAAAACTGGACACAATATTCCAGATGAGGTCTGACCAAAGAGGAGTAGAGGGAAATAATGACTTCACGTGATCTAGACTGTATGCTTCTGTTAATACATCCTAGAATTGCATTTGCTTTTTTTGCTGCTGCATCACACTGTTGACTCATATTCAGTTTGTGATCTATTAGTATACCCAAGTCTTTTTCACATGTGCTGTTGCTTAGGCCTATTCCTCCCATTCTGTATATGCTTTTTTCATTTTTATTGCCCAGATGTAGTACTTTGCATACACATACCTGTGTGTGTGTATATATTTGTGGGCACATACCTGTGTGTGTATATCTACAACCCCTACCCAACATCCCTACAGTCCTTATCCCTTTTGTACACTTGCTTTGGCAAAACTAATGTGTATTTAGTCCTGCCAATAAAGCTTCTTTGAATTTGAATAATATGTGGTAACATGCCTGTGTGTATATATATGGGCACATACCTGTGTGTGAAGTTGTGGCCAAAAGTATTAACACCCCTGCAATTCTGTCAGATAATACTCAGTTTCTTCCTGAAAATGATTGCAAACACAAATTCTTTGGTATTATTATCTTGATTTAATTTGTCTTAAATGAAAAAACACAAAAAGAATTGTCCTAAAGCCAAATTGGATATAATTCCACACCAAACATAAAAAAGAGGGTGGACAAAAGTATTGGCACTGTTCGAAAAATCATGTGATGCTTCTCTAATTTGTGTAATTAACAGCACCTGTAACTTACCTGTGGCACCTAACAGGTGTTGGCAATAACTAAATCACACTTGCAGCCAGTTGACATGGATTAAAGTTGACTCAACCTCTGTCCTGTGTCCTTGTGTGTACCACATTGAGCATGGAGAAAAGAAAGAAGACCAAAGAACTGTCTGAGGACTTGAGGAACCAAATTGTGAGGAAGCATGAGCAATCTCAAGGCTACAAGTCCATCTCCAAAGACCTGAATGTTCCTGTGTCTACCGTGCACAGTGTCATCAAGAAGTGTAAAGCCCATGGCACTGTGGCTAACCTCCCTAGATGTGGACGGAAAAGAAAAACTGACAAGAGATTTCAATGCAAGATTGTGCGGATGTCGGATAAAGAACCTCGACTAACATCCAAACAAGTTCAAGCTGCCCTGCAGTCCGAGGGTACAACAGTGTCAACCCGTACTATCCGTCGGCGTCTGAATGAAAAGGGACTGTATGGTAGGAGACCCAGGAAGACCCCACTTCTTACCCCGAGACATAAAAAAGCCAGGCTGGAGTTTACCAAAACTTACCTGAAAAAGCCTAAAACGTTTTGGAAGAATGTTCTCTGGTCAGATGAGACAAAAGTAGAGCTTTTTAGGCAAAGGCATCAACATAGAGTTTACAGGAGAAAAAAAAAGAGGCATTCAAAGAAAAGAACACAGTCCCTACAGTCAAACATGGCGGAGGTTCCCTGATGTTTTGGGGTTGCTTTGCTGCCTCTGGCACTGGACTGCTTGACCGTGTGCATGGCATTATGAAGTCTGAAGACTACCAACAAATTTTGCAGCATAATGTAGGGCCCAGTGTGAGAAAGCTGGGTCTCCCTCAGAGGTCATGGGTCTTCCAGCAGGACAATGACCCAAAACACACTTCAAAAAGCACTAGAAAATGGTTTGAGAGAAAGCACTGGAGACTTCTAAGGTGGCCAGCAATGAGTCCAGACCTGAATCCCATAGAACACCTGTGGAGAGATCTAAAAATGGCAGTTTGGAGAAGGCACCCTTCTAATATCAGGGACCTGGAGCAGTTTGCCAAAGAAGAATGGTCTAAAATTCCAGCAGAGTATTGTAAGAAACTCATTGATGGTTACCGGAAGCGGTTGGTCGCAGTTATTTTGGCGAAAGGTTGTGCAACCAAGTATTAGACTGAGGGTGACAATACTTTTGTCTGGCCCATTTTTGGAGTTTTGTGTGAAATGATCAATGTTTTGCTTTTTGCTTCATTCTCTTTTTGTGTTTTTTTTTCATTTAAGACAAATTAAATCAAGATAATAATACCAAAGAATTTGTGTTTGCAATCATTTTCAGGAAGAAACTGAGTATTATCTGACAGAATTGCAGGGGTGCCAATACTTTTGGCCACAACTGTATATGTGGGCACATACCTGTGTGTATCTATCTACAGCCCCTACCCAACATCCCTACAGTCCCTATCCCCATTTCCTTCTGTACACTTGCTTTGGCAAAACTAATGTGTAGAGTTGAGCGACTTTTGTTTTTTTAGGGTCGCGTTTCGTTTCGTGAAACCCGACTTTTCCAAAAGTCGGGTCGAGCAAGATCGTCCGATTATAGGGAAAAGTCGGGGTCGTCCCGAAACACGAAACCCAATGTAAGTCAATGGGGAATAAAAGTCGGCAGTGAGAGGAGGACAGGAAACACACCTACAGTGCCCATTTGAATGCCAAAAGCATCAATTTTTCTTACTTAAGCTTGTCAACCTTAATTAACTTCATAATACAAGTTACGCACTGAAAAATGGGGGTTATTTGGCTACAGACTGTGGGGGGGGGGGAGGGCTGGCTCCAGGTTTTCATGTGCCCTGGGCGAAAGAGCGCCCCTTTAACACATACCACAACTCATCATGCTCCGATACGGCAGAGAAATAGCGGTATAGTACAATGAAAAATACCTCACTTTTTACATCTCATGACGAGGCCCATCTATTTCTCCATACAGAATCATTGGTCCCATATAATGTTTGAAACAGTATATGATGAGCTCCACATAATGCTACAGTATATGTTGGTCCCCATGGATGAAGCTCCACTGTCTTATGGGCCCAAATAATGCTCCAAACATAATGGGCCCCATTTCTAATGCTCTAGTGTATAATGGGCCCTGTAAATGCTGCTCCAGTGTCTGATGTCCACCTTTGGAATGTTCCAGTGTATGGTGGGCCCCATCTATCATTCTCAGACGGTGTTAGGCCCAGTATGGATTGCACGTGATTGCACAAAGGTTAGAAAGGGTACCGTATCCCCGGATAACATGTATGGATAGCGTACACATTCAAAATATATGTCTATACATCAGGAGGCAGGCTCAGACGGTGTCAGGCACAGTATGGATTTGACGGCCCAGATTACACAGCGGAGGAGCAGGGAGAGGTAAAGATTGCAAATGCTGGGGCCCTGCCCAAGCAAGGGGGGCCCACTCGTGGGCGTCGGTACTGGCACTGGGCCCCTCATAGTACAGCGGTGTGTCTGACGGCGGGTGTGCACCACCACCGTCAGAGACACTTGATTGCACTATGAGGGACCCTGTGCCAGTGCCCGTGCCCAAGAGTCGGCCTACCCACCTGTCCAGGGCAACGGCACTCACACAGTGTCGTGCGGTAGGTGGTGACCCCGGCCATGGGGGGGGGGGAGGCAGCACAGTTAGGGAGTTTTAGAAAGTGGCATATGTTGATGTTGGACATTCAGCTGATGCAAAAGGCGAAATAGGTGAAGTACCAGGAAGAGGTGGACCAAAGCAAGCCATTTTTCTGTCACCCTATGTGTCATCAGGGGAAGGTGGGACAAAATCCTTGGAAACCCATGCGTGGTTCATTTTAATGAAGGTTAGATCATCCACATTTTGGGTTGACAGACGGGTCCTTTTTTCTGTCAGGATTGATCCAGCTGCACTGAAGACTCTTTCCGATAGCACACTTGCAGCTGGGCAAGCGAGCTCCTGTAAGGCATATTGTGCCAATTCAGGCCAGGTGTCCAGTTTAGCGGCCCAATAGTCAAAGGGGAATGACCTGTGTGGGAGAACATCGATATGGGAGGAAAAGTAGTTTGTAACCATAGTTGACAACTGCTGTCTCCTGTCACTTTCCATCGATGCAGTATTACCAGTTGTGTGACCGGTATTTGAAAAATCAGTCCACAACATTGTCATGAGCCCCCTGTCTCCAACGCCACTTCTGCTGTGTGCACCATGAACACCTCTGCCAAGCTGCCCCCGGCCCGTACGGCTCGTGTGAGAACCATCACCGCTGCTGCTTTGTGCTGGGAATGCCTCAAGCAACCGATTTACCAGAGTTGCTTGTTTATTAGCCAATATTAGGTCAAGGTTCTCCTGTGGCATGATGTTTTGTAATTTGCCTTTATAGCGTGGATCCAGGATGCTGGCCAACCAGTAGTCGTCATCGTTCATCATTTTGGCAATGCGGGGGTCCCTTTTTAGGATCCGCAAGGCATAATCTGACATGTGGGCCAATGTTCCCGGTGTCAATGATGCACTGCGAGTGCTGGGTGGAGGAGCACTTTCTGGCAAATCCACATCCCTCCAGTCACGCACAAACCCTGTACCAGACCTTGCCACGCCAACATTTTCACTTGCCCCACGAGATGCATCCTCCTCCCCTAAGTAATCATCCCCATCATCCTCCTCCTCCTCCTCTTCTTCCTCCACCTCGTCCAGGAGAGGTCCCTGAGCAGACAATGGCTGAATGTCATCAAGGATTCCCTCCTCCTCTTCCTCCTCATCAACATTGGCTGCAGACGCCTGCTCCTTAAGGTGCGTCAAAGTTTGCATGAGCAGACGCATAAGTGGGATGCTCATGCTTAGGATGGCGTCGTCTGCGCTTACCAGCCGTGTGCATTCCTCAAAACACTGAAGGACTTTACAAAGGTCTTTCAGCTTCGACCACTGCACACCTGTCAACTCCATGTCTGCTCTCAAAGTGCCTGGCCGTGTATCCTCCCACAAATGCATTATGGCCTGCCTCTGCTCGCACAGCCGCTCCACCATGTGCAGGGTGGAGTTCCACCTTGTTGCAATGTCGATAATGAGGCGGTGGTTGGGAAGGTGGAGCAATCGCTGCAGCTTCTGCATACGAACGGAGTGTACAGGCGACCAGCGGATGTGCGCGCACAGTCTTCGCACCTTCTGGAGCAGGGCTGTTAACTCCGGATAATTTTTGAGGAAGCACTGCACCACCAGGTTCAAGGTGTGAGCCAAGCAAGGTAAGTGGCTGAGTTTTGAAAGGGCTATGGCTGCCACAAAATTACGGCCGTTATCACTAACTACCTTGCCTGCCTCAAGATGTACACTGCCCAGCCATGACTCAGTTTGTCGCTTCAAGTACTCGGCCAGCACCTCGGCGGTGTGTCTGTCGCCCAAACACATCATCTGCAACACAGCCTGCTGACGCTTTCCACTAGCTGCTCGATAGGGGGACACATTGTGTGCAACAGTGGCAGCTGCAGATGGAGTGCTCGTACGACTGCGCTCTGTGGACGAGCTTTCGCTTCTGGAGGAGGAGGAGGAGGAGGAGGAGGAGGGTCGAACGCCTACAGCCAACTGTTTCCTATACCGTGGGCTAGGCAGCACTGTCCCACCACCGCTGTCCCCTGTGGACCCTGCATCCACCACATTAACCCAGTGCGCAGTGATGGACACGTAATGGCCCTGGCCATGCCGACTGGACCATGCATCAGTTGTGAGGTGCACCTTTCCGCTCACTGACTGCTTGAGTGCATGGACAATGCGGTCTTTCACATGATGGTGGAGGGCTGGGATGGCTTTGCGAGAGAAGAAGTGGCGACTGGGTAGGTCATAGCGTGGTACTGCATAGGCCATGAGTTCGCGGAAAGCTGCGCTTTCCACCAACCGAAAGGGCATCATCTCAAACGAGATTAGTTTGGCAATGTGGGCGTTCAAACCCAGTGTACGCGGATGAGAGACTGAGTACTTTCTTGACCTACTCATAGTGTCTGGGAGGGTGAGCTGGACTTGAGAGCTGCATATGGTGGAAGTAGCGGTGGACAGGGCGTACTGAGAGAGGGTTGATGATGGTGATGGAGTTGGTGTTCTTTCTCATGGCCTAGAATCAGTCTTTCGTTGATTTAACAGTGGGATTCCCTGACTGCTGTGGTCTTGCAACGACACCTCAACATTTGCTGCTGTGCTAACCGGTGGGCTTACAGTGGGGGAAACAATGTAGCGTTGCTGACTACCTTCGTTGTGATCAGTTGCACATGTGGCACTTGAGGTTTGGTGTTGTGTCCACGCTTGCAAGTGCATGCTGGTTAAATGTCTAAGCATGCAACTGGTATTCAAATTTTTCAGATTTTTCCCTCGGCTAAAGGTCTTTGCGCACTTCTTACAGATAACCTTGGCCTGATCATGAGGATTTTGTTCAAAAAAGTGCCACACTGCACTCTTCCTACTTTGGCAGACATTTTGCGGCCTAGCACGCTGTGATCTTTTGACCCTCTGGACAAGCTGTCCAGCAACTCTTTTGATTTTTGGAACCTGTCTTTGGAGTGCTCCGGGCCTGCCAGATAACAGCTGTTGCGATGTCGATGTCTGCTGTGGATGCTCCTCATCTGAGCTATTGGAAGCAGCACCCTCTTCCCCCAATGGATGCCAATCTGGGTCAACAACTGGGTCATCCATCACCTCCTCTTCTATGTCATGTGCACCTTCCTCTGTGTCACCGTGTATGGTGGTATAGTGTGCGGGAAGGGGCACCTGAGTCTCATCAGGGTCAAAATCTGGCTCTGTACACTGCGAGGACAATGTAGTGCTCTGAGTGAATGTACCAGCAGAATCATCCATCAGCGGCTGTGCATCAGTGCACTCCATGTCAGATTCATCTTGGCCTGGGTAATTCACCATTTGACTTGATAATCCAGGCATGGTATGTGAAAACAGCTCCATGGAGTAATCAGTAGTATGGCCTGCGTCATCCTTCAATCTTGGTTGGGGTGAAGGACACAAGGAAAGGTGTGGTTCATGAACATGAGCCTCCAATGACGACTCAGTGCTTTTACTTTTTACAACTGAAGAAGAGGAGGCGATAGAGCTGGAGGCTGAGTCAGCAATGTAAGACAAAACTTTTTCCTGATGCTCTGGCTTTAAAAGCGGTTTGCCAACTCCTAGAAAACTAAGCGTTC
This sequence comes from Dendrobates tinctorius, assembly GCF_039654945.1. Taxonomy (NCBI): domain Eukaryota; kingdom Metazoa; phylum Chordata; class Amphibia; order Anura; family Dendrobatidae; genus Dendrobates; species Dendrobates tinctorius. The sequence continues at coordinate 10,810,817 of NW_027361727.1, read as the reverse complement.
GAGGCCTTATGTAGCCAGACGATGACGCAGGGTCAGCACCTCCTGCATTCGGTCCTATTTTGCTCTTGCCACTACCATCAGATCCACCACCAACACCATCATTACCAGCTGCCAACCCCCGCCCAATTCCACGGCCTCTTCCACCAGCCTTCCTCATTTTTGGTAGAAATGTAGACAAAATCCAACAAACTATATAGTAATGTAAAACAAGGTACAAGGTGTCTATAGGACAGGGGAGATTTTGAATTTCTGCAGACACTTGTGGACATTGGACACTTTTGGATTGTGTGAGGCCCACTGATATCTGAGCGCTATGTGACAGGCTCGATGGCACAGCTGTGACCAAAGTGACTAGAGGATAAGGGAGATTTTGAATCTCTGCACACACTTTTGGACACTGGACACTTTTGGATTGTGTGAGGCCCACTGATATCTGAGCGCTATGTGACAGGCTCGATGGCACAGCTGTGACCAAAGTGACTAGAGGATAAGGGAGATTTTGAATCTCTGCACACACTTTTGGACACTGGACACTTTTGGATTGTGTGAGGCCCAATGAATATCTGAGCGCTATGTGACAGGCTCGATGGCACAGCTGTGACCTAAGTGACTAGAGGATAAGGGAGATTGGATTGCTTTTAAAAAAGCAGTTTGCGGAGCAGTGGGTAAACAGCAATGCAGGAATGTCAGGAAGCCTTAGAAGGCAGCCCAACAACCAACACCACTGATACACCACAATATAGCCTCCCCTTGCACTGCACACACAGTGACTGGTGTGTTGTGCAGGCCAAATCGCTAGCAGAAGCAGTTTTTTTGTCTTCTTCCCTGCCTAACTCTCTCCCTACAGAATCAGCAGCAACCTCTCCCTATACTAAGATCGGCAGAAGTAAGATGGCGGTCGGCGTGCACGCCCTTTTATACCCCCTGTGACGCCCACCAAAGCAAGCCAATCACTTGCATGCCCTTCTGAAAGATGGTGGTGACCCCTGCCTATGTCATCACGTTCCCACAGTGTCCGTGGATCCTGATTGGCTGAAAAAGAGAGCAAAACAAACTTTTGAAACGCGACTTTGGCGAGTAAGTCGCCGACCTCGTGGCCGACTTCATCCTAGGGTCGGGTTTCGTTTCATGAAACCCGACTTTGCCAAAAGTCGGCGACTTTTGAAATTTTTCGACCCGTTTCGCTCAACTCTACTAATGTGTATTTAGTCCTGCCAATAAAGCTTCTTTGAATTTGAATTATATGTGGCAACATACCTGTGTGTATACATTTATGTGGGCACATACTGTACCTGTGTGTGTGTATATATATATATATGTGGGCACATACCTGTGTGTGGAGCTGTCGCAGGGGCCATGTGTGGACAGAGTCGCCCGGGGACGGTGGATACACGCAAGAGCCTCCGCACGATCCGGTTCACGCGGATTGAAGTCACCCAACCGATGCTCCGTACACAGCTGACACACGCCCCGCCTCCCGTGCTGTGTTGTTGCTGACGTCATCACGCTACGCTCCCTGAGCTGTGGCGGCCATCTTTAAAATGGGAATGTCATTTCATTCTAGTTGTTCTAGTTCACGGACTCTGCCTCTTGTCTCCATGGAGACGGGCGAATCAGCCGTCAGTCATGTGACAAGGCCTGTGTTGCGCTGCACAGCGCTGTGCCCTCGGGTCTAGTGGCTGTGGTTACAGAGGTCTCTGGAGGGGACACCTGTGAGCCTCACCCTGTGAAGCACTGTGGGGTGTGACTTATTGGTGGACAGCCCCTTTTAGGGCTCAGCAAACATATTAGTAGATGAAAGTTCAGATTTTACATTCATATAAATACAGATCCATGGAATTATTGGCGCTTACATGGCCTCCATGAGCTCCCAGCAATGTTCTGGGGGTGTTAGCGGTGACCCTCCTAATGTCATCCCTCTCCCAATGATTGCACAGCGAGCCCGGGGTCTGTCTGCTGCAATTGATGCCTCTGCCCATTGTGATTCCAATGACTCCACTTTATGTTTACCCCCCTCTATCTGCCCCGATCTACCATGGACCCCCATGATCTCTCCTAGCTCTCCATGTGGAGGCCACCCAAATTCTTGGCAGTAGGCACAGTGTGACTGGCATTGTGGTGGGCGCTGTATATAGGTTATTGGTGATCATGACAGCTGGCACCGGTACAGGGGTATGTGTGACTGGCAGTGTATAGTATCTGACGCTGTATATCTGATTGCCGGCAGTATAATTTGGGCGCCGTAGCTGGCACTGTTATGGAGGGTAACTGTGACAAGTAGTAACCAGCATCGCAGTACTTGTAGTGGGCGATATTATGGTACCGTGGTAGCACTATGGAGTATTGGTGACTGGCAGTATATGGCGCCACAGTGACTGACGCTGGAGCTCAGATATTGGCATTATGGTTTGGGCCTAGTAGTCAGCCCTGTTATGACTCTGGTAACTGGTAATGAATTTGTGGTTGGAAATATTATAGCAGTATAGTAGTTGGCAGTGTTATTTGTGGCTGGCTGTATAGAGGACCATGGTGACTGGCACTGATTGTCACTGTCATTATTATGGGGGTATAGTGACTGGCACTGTTATGGGGGTAATTGGGAATAGTAGTATAGAAGACCATAGTGACTGGCACTGTGTTTGTCAGCCATTATTATGGGGGTACAATGACTGGCACTGTTATGGGGGCATTTGTCAATAGCAGTATAAAGGACCATGGTGACTGGCACTGTATTTGTGGCTGTCATTATTATGGGGGTACAATGACTGACACTGTTATGGGGGTATTTGTGAATAGCAGTATAGAGGACCATGGTGACTGGCACTGTATTTGTGGCTGTCATTATTATGGGGGTATAGTGACTGGCACTGTTATGGGGGTATTTCTGAATAGTATTATATAGGACCATGGTGACTGGCACTGTATTTGTGGCTGTCATTATTATGGGGGTATAGTGACTGGCACTGTTATGGGGGTATTTGTGAATAGTATTATAGAGGACCACGGTGACTGGCACTGTATTGGTGGCTGTCATTATTATGGAGGTATAGTGACTGGCACTGTTATGGGGGTAATTGGGAATAGTTGTATAGAAGACCATAGTGACTGGCACTGTGTTTGTCAGCCATTATTATGGGGGTACAATGACTGGCACTGTTAAGGGGTATTTATCAATAGTAGTATAGGGGACCATGGTGACTGGCACTGTTTTGGGGGAATTTTGTCATTAGCAGTATAGAGGACCATGGTGACTGGCACTTTGTTTGTGGCTGTCATTATTATGTGGGTACAGTGACTGGCACTGTTATGGAGGTATTTGTGAATAGCAGTATAGAGGACCATGGTGACTGGCACTGATTGTCACTGTCATTATTATGGGGGTATAGTGACTGGCACTGTTATGGGGGTAATTGGGAATAGTAGTATAGAAGACCATAGTGACTGGCACTGTGTTTGTCAGCCATTATTATGGGGGTACAATGACTGGCACTGTTATGGGGGCATTTGTCAATAGCAGTATAAAGGACCATGGTGACTGGCACTGTATTTGTGGCTGTCATTATTATGGGGGTACAATGACTGACACTGTTATGGGAGTATTTGTGAATAGTATTATAGAGGACCATGGTGACTGGCACTGATTGTCACTGTCATTATTATGGGGGTATAGTGACTGGCACTGTTATGGGGGTATTTGTCAATAGCAGCATAGAGGACCATGGTGACAGGCACTGTACTCGTACTTAGTGTTATTATAGGGGTACATTATCTGGTATTGCTATGGGGGGCATTTGGCCGGCACTGGACCCCCCCCCACTGCACTCATCCATTTGCAGATTCACTTCTTTGAAATCCTTTATTTCAGCAGCCGTGGTGTCCATTATAAGCCATAAGAATCACTCCCCCCAGTGTAAATGATAAGGTTATGATGCGCCACCTCGGAGATGTGGGGTCTGTACGCAGCGCTCCTCCAGACTTTCTGGGGTCATATAATTGATCACTCTCTCCGTACATAATGGAGCCGTGCAGCCGTGGTGATGGGGGGGATCTATTTACCCCTCTGTCGCTGCTATAGGCCTAATTTGCTTTTTCCTGTTCTGAAACCTGCAGATTTCCTGTCGACGTCGGAGATATTCACCAAAGGTCGACAGACATCTGTTCCCTTGGAAAGTGCGCAATTCATGAGCCGATGGCCTGCAAATTGTGAATGGAGAAGAACGTATGGGAAGCGCAGAGGACGCTGCAAAGTTTCCTGGACCCTCTGTCCCCCTATAGATCAATCATTTCAAGGGATTTTCCAGTTTTATGTCTCAGCCATCTTTTTTTTATTATTATTGTTCCTATACATGTAAATGGAAAATGTAAGCAATCTTTGCAAAAAGGTCTTCTTTAGAAATTTCCAATTGATTTGTGCATACAGCTGCTTTGCAACCCTATGCGTCTCCATGGTAACAGACTACAAAACAACCTCTGTGCAGTCTGAAGCTACAACTGTCTGTCCCCTACAATTCTGTTGGTTAGCATGACTGCAAGGCCAGTCTGCTCATGTGGAGATGCAATGGAGCTGCATACGCAAAACGGCAGAAGATTTGTAACCAAGACATCGAGCTGCTTCGAAACTCCTTTTATTTATCAGGGTTGTTGAATATAAAATCTTGCAACTTTTTTTTTTTCCACGAATGCACTTTATTCCAAACTTTGCGACTACTTTCATGCATTATATAGCAATAATTTATTAATTACATAGCACACCCAGGGATGAAGTATGCAGGGCGAGGTCAGACCCCTCATAGAAAGTCTGCAACATACGTCAGGCACCCATTCATCATTGATTTTTTTACACGTTTTTTTTTGTCTACTTCCGCGTACTTTTTGTTTGCCCCATATTCGTCTTTTCGTTTGCGCCTTTTTTCACTTTTTTTTTTTTGTGTTTATTTTCAGTTCATCATTGTTGAGCGGACTTTAGTGTTTCCAAATGTTTTCGCCTGATTCGTAGTTTTTTATTTATTTATTTTTTGCACCATTGTTGCGACATTTTGCGGACAAAGGGATGCTGTTTTGATCTGGCACAAAAGTCATGACACTCGTTCGCCGTTCTAAAGAATTTGCCACACACAAAAAAAAAAGCCAGAAAAGAAAAGTGACTTAAAAATGCAAATAATTAACTGTGGTAGTATATCTCTCACATACGTATCATATGGTGCACGGAACCCCTGTTGTGCAGGGAAAAACTGTAAACGGGGCCCAGCACTTCTTCAGAGCTATGTCCCTTCATTCTTAGAATGTGTGGGGGTCTTAGAAATCGGACACCCCCCCATAATAAAGTATCATCACTTAAGATGGGAGTACCCCTTTAAGATCTACCAGTCATAGATGAAATTTTCTTTGGGGGCCGTCACACAAACTAAATTCACATTAATAGCAATTCTTTTCCAGACCTGGAGTTGCTCATTATCTGTGTCCCTGTGACAACATTCCGGTGCAGTTAGAAGAGCTGACACTCAGCACTTTTTTTTATCTGTGCTGAACCTTGCTCATCCAGATCCTCCAGCAGTTTTTCACTTTGGGTCATGTTTCGTGGATCTCCTCATTGGCTCAGGTTTATAGATGGAAACATTGCAATATATACATATTTTTTTCCACTCAGTCCGCACCCTCTAACACTTGTAGGTTCATTGCTGATTCATTACCTTATATAACTTTTTCGCAATAGACATAGATGGGTATTTTCTTGCAAATATGAGTCATTTTGCAATTGACTTGCTTGTGAACATGATCAGCCGTTGTTGAGAAATCATGTTTTTTCTTTCTGTTTGTTTACAGCTCTTTGCCTTGTAGAACGACCACCGCTGCTAGACAGCAGAATATGCCCAGTGTATACAAGCTCTTTTGTATTGAGCTTGTAAGTGCAGTTTTGAAGCCATCCAGGATTGCGCTGTTATCTTCTAATCTCGGCTAGTTTTAGTGTGGTGCTTACAAGCTAGAGAGCAGCGGTGGTCGGTATCCTAGGCAACCAGGTGTAAACAAAATAAAAGTGTTAATATGTGTCTGGAGGGGATTGAAAATTCCAGGGGAGACAGAGGAACCTAGGGGGATGTAGAAACAACTTTGTTTTTGGTGTTTGTCAGTTAATAGTAAATTAACAGTAGTATATAATGTATCATTAAAAGAGCGTTTATTAAAGGAACAGGAAAATATAAATAAACAGGTTAATTATAGTTCTAACTAAGGCAATTAGGTAGAAGGTAGGAAAGGCAGTGACTCTCTCATTGTGTTGTTTTACATATATCAGCAACAACAGAACCTAATCTTCCCCAACATCATCTGTCAGAGGGGCCGGGAGGTCCCCAAACACACAACATAGTCGTCTAGTCCTGTCGTAATCCGCGGTTTCATTCTACTTTGGGGACCTTTAGAGAAACTTAGTTTCTTACAAGACAAAAGTTAGTAAGTCTATACATGCCTAGAAATCGGTCATGATCCAGACCAGGTTTTGAGTCCGGTCTTTCCATGTTCCCAGTTTGGTCATTTCAGGGGTTAACTTTTCTCAGCCTCAGTCTGGTCTCAGGGTTTGCTATTTAGCTCCTCTGCATCCTGCAGGCGGTGTCAGCTGTAGTTCTGATTTCAGCATGTGTATCTGACTATGGTATATCCTAATTTGTCCTGCTGTGATCCCTGATGTGCCCTGTATCTTTTCATTCCTTCTGTCTGTCCTGACTCAGTGTTTCCCTGTAAGTTTGTTGACTCCCTGGTTTTGACTTGGCTTGCATTTGGACCTGCTTCTGTCTTTGTCTTATCCACCTCTGACCGTTGCTGATCCCCAGGTTTGTTTCTGACCATGTGTACTGCTGTGACCTTTTGTACATCTGCTCCTGTTTCTGACTCGGCTCGTCTGACCACTCTTTCACCACCTGGTGGCGCTTGTGCTGCTGCTCATTGTTGCTATGCTGTATGTGCAACCTCTCTTCCCTCACCATCATCCCCTGGTGGAGGTTGCGCTATACTGCACTGCAGTAGCATGACAAAATCCTTGCACCCCCATCTCACAAATATTCAGGTTTGTCTTTGCAATTAGGGGACCTCTTAATGTTTAGCTTTTTATTCACCAGTCATGGAGACATGTCCATAGTTGGCTTCCAAAAAAGGGACAAAGGTGTCTGGTAAGGACACAGGAGGTTAGAAGGGAACAGAGGGTCTTAAGGAGGACAGAAGAACCTGGAGGAGAAATGCATCCAAAGGGAATAAAGTTTTCTGGAGGCCACAGAGGAGATTGGAGGGGACAAAGGAACAGAGAAGAATCACAAAAGCAAGGAAGAGATAGAAGATTCTGGAGGGGACATAGGAACCTAGAGGGGGCAGAGGAGCTGAAAGGGACAAAGGAGTCTGGAGGGTGTAGAGCATCCGGTAGGGGGCAGAGGAGCTGAGAAGGGACAGATGAGCATGAAGGAGCTGGGAAGGGACAGGGAAGCTTGGAAGGGGACGGAGGACCTGGGAGGGGGCAAATGCGTTGGGAGAGGGTAGAGGAGCTGAGAAGGGATAGAGGAGCCTGGAGAGGACGGAGGAGCCTGAGGAGGACAGAGAAGTTGGGAGAGGACAGAAGAGCCTGGAGAGAACAGAAGAGTCTGGAGAGGACAATAGAGCCTGGAGAGGACAGAAGAGCCTGGAGAGGACAGAAGAGCCTGAAGAGGACAGAAGAGCCTGAAGAGGACAGAAGAGCCTGGAGAGGACAATAGAGCCTGGAGAGGACAATAGAGCCTGGAGAGGACAATAGAGCCTGGAGAGGACAGAAGAGCCTGGAGAGGACAGAAGAGCCTGGAGAGGACAGAAGAGCCTGGAGAGGACAGAAGAGCCTGGAGAGGACAGAAGAGCCTGGAGAGGACAGAAGAGCCCGGAGAGGACAATAGAGCCTGGAGAGTACAGAGGAACAGGGAGAGGACAGAGGAGCAGGGAGAGGGTACAGGAGCCTGGAGAGTACAGAGGAACCTGGGGAGCATCGAGGAGCAGGGAAAAGACAGAACAGCCTGGAGAGGACAGAACAGCCTGGAGAGGACACAGGAGCTTGGAGAGGACCCAGTGGCCCAGAATGGATAGAAGAATCTAGAGGATACTTAGGGGAGGCTCTTGCAGTGTCTTATTTCAATCCCCAATATATATACATTTGTTAAAATAACTTCACAGAGACCATGAAGCCCCATGCAGACTTAGTGGTGCTCACACTGCTGCTGAGGTTTGTTACACTGTATCTGTGTAAGAATTCTCAGCTGGAGTCCAGGACTGGAGGTGGACTTGTGACTGTACTGCTTTGTTTTGCTCACAGAGGATTTACCCATCGTAACAGATCAATCAATTGCGTGAGCCGGACTAGGTTGCTGCCCATCATTTCCATCAGGGATGAGTCCTGGTAAGAGAAAGTGACATCCGAGGAGCAAAGACGGCGGTATTATCCAGGGCCGGTCACTTTCATTAGCTATAAAATAATTTAGTTAGCGAGGGGCCAGCTCATCCACCCATCCCCTGGTCTCCTTTAATGTGCTGGTTCAGACTCATAAATCTAATCACAGAAGCGTTAGAAATCATTTCTTTTTTCCGCATTGTACTCGCCTGCCCCTGTTCACACACTCAGTGCCCAGTCAATAAGCAGTTTATCTCTGCAGCCAGCCCTGGCCGATATTACACCTCCGCCTCTACAGAGTTTCCTGTAGGGTGCTGTAGGCACTCCGTCTCTTTTCTGTTCGTATATTGTTCTTTCGCGTTTTCGCCACCCGACGCATCTTTGAACACCATGGCTTCTACCGACTCTTTCTCCTTCTTCTTCTTGGTAAAGAGTAAATGTGTTTTGTATCTGTGTAGAGAGTCAAACATGAATACAGTGAGTGTGATCTGAGGTGCAGTACCAAGAACGGCCACTATGCGGTGTATAGAGTTGGCAGCTGGTGGACCTGCAAACAGCTGAACATTGGGGGGTGGAGGGTGTCGGACCCCCACCAGTCTGATATTATACTGCTTGTAGTTTTGTAAAATACGACTAAACTTACTTTTTAATATAGCAAATGGCGAGGACCACAGCCGCTATAAAAAACAGCAGCGCCAGTACGAGCAGCGTCGTAGGTAATCCTGAGGACAATAGAAATAGCTTGTAAATCCTTTGCCATACTTGTCAGGCACCCATCAAATATTATACATCCGGAGCTGCATTCAAAATTCTGCCAGAGTTGTTTCCATCGAGCCGTGCAATGTGGGAGCTCTTATGTTAGATCAGAGACTGATAAGAGGGGGAAATAAACTTCAATATATCCTCAAGCTACAAGTAGATTAGGTGTTGCATTATATCCTGTGCTACCGCAAAAGCAGAACTGTAAATGCAGCTCTGGATGTGACTGGAGAAGATCAGTACAAGCAAAGAAAAATATGTGGTAAAAGCGTTACCGAGAAGTGTGAAATATTCTTAAAAACTTAACAGCGTAATTAAAGGTGATGGAAAATAGCACCACCCATGTGCTTAGGTTGTATCTGGTATTGCAGCATCAATAGAAGAGAACTGCAAACAAAATATAGACAGGCCGGTCGCTCTTATGGGAAGAAAACTTTCTAATCACAGACGTTCACCTGTTTTTACACATTAATATAGTGAAAAGTTTGAGTTTTTACCTCCAAATACGACTCTCTCACTTTTTTGGGCCATCTGGTTCTCCTGTTTCGTGGGTGATACGGTGTCCGTCGTTGGCGTTATCTGTAGTGTGGTGGTGGACCGCGTCGGCTTCACTGTGGTCACTAATGTTGTGTGTAATGACGCGGTCGAGGCTTTCCACGTGGTCCACACAGGCGGCGGAGACGTCGCTCTTGGCTCCGTCTGAGTCTCTGTTTTTAGGCTGGTTGATGTCATGGTCGATTCAGATGTTGGCACTGCTGCACTGCTCGATGTTAGCTGTGTAACCATGGTCGATCCAGATGTTGGCACTGCTGCACTGCTTGATGGTGGTTGTGTAACCATGAGCCCGGGCTTACAGGAATTGATCCGGATGTCTGAAATATATGATGGAAGGATTCAGCGGAAAGGGAGGAACGTAAGTAGTCACCTTCCTCCCCCCCACACTGACATTAAGGACCCCTTGCCCAAAAAGTGACACATCGCTGGAATCAGAGTCTCTGCCCCTACACTATGTTGCTCTCAAAAAACCTGGTGATAGATTCCCTTTAAATAGATTCCCTTTAAATAAATATATCTTAGCCCTTCTCTACCTTTATTTCAGCCATACTCCTACCATAAGGCCCCCCCTACACACTGGATAAGGGTTGGCTAAACCCACCTCTTTCGCCCCATCATCTAAAATGGACAGGAGATTCCAAACTCTCCACCGACATCATCAGAATCCCCCCCAGTTTAATTTCAATGGCCACTCCTTTTGTTCAGTGCAGAGATAATTACGACTCTCTCATAGATGAGATGTGCGTTACTGTGTATGGGGGGAGTCTGGAGATAAACCGGAGCTGTCCGCCGAACGATCATTTTCCAGTCGTGTCTGGGTGGATAAAACACTGACTGTAGATTTGATCCATAATCAATAAATTAAAGAAGAGAACTGTGAATGTTCCCAGATAAGAAAAGATTCCATAGCAAAAATCAAAAATGGAGCAAGAGGGTCGACCATCCCACAAGCTTTGGCAATATTGAGGTCATGACCCTAGTCTGTTTCTTCTCTATGTCACACCAACGCCCCTTCTTCAGTGACCCCATAGAAGCAGATGCCTCCATTATGGAGAACACTTCCAATATTTAGGCTCAATTTTGCAATGTGTTTTTTAAATGTCTAATTAAGGCCTGTTTCACATATCCGTTATTTTGACGGGAGGCAAATCCGCCAGAGCGGTTAAAAACGGATCCGCCTCCGTCATGGGCTAAACGGATCTGCTGGAGGGGAAATTTAAAGGAACTGCGGCTTGGAAAGGACAGAGAGATATTTTTTTTCTTTGCACGGCTGTTCCGGAACGCCATTCAGGGGTTAAAAGCCCTGCTCCAGCGAATCTGCCGGCATGCGCAATATAAATGAGCGGACCGACGTTCGGAAAAAACGTTGCAGAGTCCGTCCTATCCGCCCGGGAGACGCTAACATTTTGACGGATCCGCCAAAAAACGGGTGGGACGGACGACCGTCAGTCAAGATCCGCCTCTAATGTAAGTCTATGGGGGAAAAAACGGACCCGCCCCTTTTTCGGCGGATCCGATTTTTTTCGAAAATTGCCGGATTTTGACGTCAGAAAACGGAGGTGTGAAACAGGCCTAAGGGGTTGTCCAGTGAAAACAAGTCATTATCTTCATTGGAATAGGTGATAGCTTACTGATCCCGGGGGGTCCGACTGCTGGGACCCGCACTGATCGGCAGAAGATGGAATTTTCATCCCCAGAGCGGCAGGATCGACGCCCGACCCCCACTCTATTCATTCTCTATGGGGCTTCCAGAAAAAGCTACACTTGGAAGCCCCCTTAGGCAATGACAGGAGCAGTGGTGGTTGAGCATGCGCACTGACGCTTTATTCTTCTGATCGGTGTGAGCCCCCGAAAATTGGACCTCCAAGATCAATAACCTATGATGTGGATAGGTGATAGATTGTTCTCGCTGGACAACCCTTAAGCCAATCTGATGATGTCACCGCCATGTGTTATCCTCTGCGTAGGTGGGCATACCGCTATACTATAGCCATTTATTAAGGCCGGAGGCCTAATTACCCAAAGTGATGCCCAAAGGGTTATAAACCAATGGTGGTCACCGGCCTCAGTAATGATCCTTAAGTTTTCATTGTTTTGGGCCACCTTAAGAGATGTCAACCTTTGGCCATAGGGTCATTTGCAGCCGGGAGTCAGACATCAGAGAAGTGAAGGTGACAGTAGTGGTGGCCATACGTTTTGTCCGAAGCTTTCGGGAATGCTTTGGCCTTGACCCTACCCAATCCAAGCTCTGTCCACTTTACTAATCCTGCCTGTATACAGGACATAGAGGTTGAGTGCATTACTTATTGTTTTCTGTGATAATTCTTTTCAGTCCTCTGTCTGAAATCTTGTGGGGAGAAATTTTTATGGTGAAATTATGTTCTTTCCACTTCCAGATTATCGTCCCGACAGTGCTAACTGGAGCTTTCAGTAGTTTAGAAATTCTTATGTAGCCAATGCCATCAGTATGTTTTGCAACAATAAGGTTGTGAAGGTCATGAGACAGCTCACTTGTTTAACCCATCATGAGATTGGTAATGAGACACCTTTTTATAGCAGTCATGCTCACTCACCAGACTCATTGAAACAGTAGGCGCTGAAGAACATTTTGTTGAGATCAACCTTCCAGGTGAGGACCCCAGTTTTGTTCCTGCCGCAGTTTTCGTTGTTTTGGATCCTCGGAATCACCCCAACTTGTTCCGATACCCATCCATAGCTGCAAAGAGCAGAGAGAAGTGATTATGTGTCTGTCTTCACTGCAGTTTTATTGCATTCAGTTCATATAACAGCACAAAAGAGATACAGAATATCACATGATGGGAAGACTTGCCTGCATGTCTCATATCCGTATCCCTTGGCCTTCTCGACCTGAGCCTTGCTAGCCAGCTGTAAGCCCAGCTCCTGGCACGCACTTTCCGCCATTGTGTAGTTGAATTTCTGTGACCGGTCTTGATTCTCCACCAGAACTACGCCGGCTATTCTGCATTTTGATTGCGTGAGGTCTGAAACGGACGCAACGATGGATAAAGATGTATGGCAAGCAAGGGGTTAAAAGCGATCGCTGGGATTGTGTCAGACAAAGGGTGCAAAGATTTTATCTTTCTTACATCTTAAAGGGACCATATTGCGGATAAATCTAAATTTGTTAATTTCGTATTCTTCTCCAATGTCTACATGTCCGCTCGCGGTCAGTGAATTGCAAAAAAAAAAAATCTTGTTTATACCCATTGTGATCAAATTCTTCTCACAGCTGAGAGTTCGTTACAGTTGTATCCAGTCCTAGGCAATCTGTAGCATAAACGGTCTAAAATCCTGACTTATATGCTTTACCTGCACTGATACACTGTGACAAACCTGCAGCTGAGAAGTGAGAGTTTTGCAGATGATTTGTTTTTCAGACTGGATTACAAATATACATAAAAAATTTACATTTCTGAGAAGTATTATGTCTGGAGGGTTTTTTTCAACATCTGAATATAAAGAAGATTGTTCTCATTCACTGACAGAAAGCAGAGATTTTGAAAATAGTGAGAAATTCTGCTTGACATTTTCATCCAAAGCCTAAATTAAGATGTGATAATGAGACTGCTAGTGGCAGCTAATAATTCTTAGCAGGTAGCAATTTTAGATAATAAATAGAAAATTATAACATACTGAAAATATGTAGTAAATCTATTTCTATTAACACAAAATTCTCACCAGATGTCGATAACAACCCAATCCAATCCACACAGGCAAAGAAATCATCATAGATGTCCTTAAATTAAGTTGTGTAATCGTGAGAAATGACACAGGGAAAACTATTGACCACTGTTACTGAAATTTATTTAATACTTTGTACAAAAACCTTTGTTGGTGATGAAGCTTCAAGATGCATTTGTATGGAGAAACTAGTCGCAGGCATTGCTCAGGTGTGATTTTGGCCCATTCTTTCACTCCCTTTTCACATCCTGAAGGTCCCGTAGGCTCCTCTTATGATCTCTGAGCTTTAGTTTCTTCCATAAATTCTCTTTTGGAGTCAGGTCCGGTGATCGGCTCGGCCATTCTAGCAGCTTTATTTTATTTCTCTGAAGCCAACTGAGTTTCCTTGGCTGTGTGTTTGGGATCATAGTCTTGCTGAAATACCCACCTGTTTCATTTTCATTATCCTGGTATATGGCAGCAGATTTTTTCAAGAATGCGTGGGTACATTTTTTCATCCATCCTTCAGTTATTGAAATTTGCCAGTGCTGTATGCTGAAAAACAGCCCCACACCATGATGTTCCCAGCTCCAAACCTCACTGGAGGTATGGTGTTTTTGGGGTGATATGCAGTGCCTTTTGGCTTCCAAACATGTTGTGTATTATGGCATCTAAAGAGTTCAATTTTGGTCTCTTCTGATCAGACTATTCTCCCTGTAATTCACAGGCTTGTCTAAATGTAAATGGTAAAACTGTAAATGCTCTTGACCATGCTTCATGTTCAGAAATGGAGTCTTGCATGGTGAGCATGCAGACAGTACATTGAGATTGAGTTCATTACTTATCATTTTCTGTGAAATTCTTTTCACTCCTCTGTCTGAAATCCGGTGTGGAGAACCTGATCGTGTTTGGTTTATGATGAAATGATGTTCTTTCCGCTTCCGGATTATCGCCCTGACAGTGCTAAATAGAACTATCAGTAGTTTAGAAATTCTTATGTAACCAATACCATCAGTATGTTTTGCAACAATAAGGTTGTGAAGGTCTTGAGACAGCTCACTGCTCTTACCCTTCATGAGATGTTTCCGGTGTGGCACCTTCTGATATTATTTGTCACTAAGTGGTAGGATGGCTTTCTAATTTCTGATAGATTTTAGCTGATGTCAGGACTTTACAGGGCTTTTTCCATCTCTCTTTCTTCAGGTGTTCAATACTTTACCCTGGATAATTTCTCATTATTATACATAATAGACATGTATGGTTTTAGCATCAATTGTTGGAGCAAAGTAATGCAACTAATATTTGGTGTAACATTAGACTAGACAGTCTAGAGATCACACTCTCAACTATTGTGCCCAAAAAGTTACTAAAAAGTATGAGGAAAAGGAAGGAAAAGCAATCCCATCACTGATATCCCTGGGAAGACGGGTAAGTCAGGATCCGCTATATTAAAAAATCTTCTTTTGTTCTGTGTCACATAATCCTCCATAAAGTCACCGTGATTCAGCGCTGCTCAATAATACACTCAAAGTGCAAGATGGAGACAGGAATACATGTAATATGCACCAGATGATTGTTTTCATGGAAGAGCATATATAAATATATATATACACATTACTCCACGTCTCCCAACGTGACCCCTCCACTGGACATGACTAGCATCCTCTATACATAGAAGACTACAACCCCCAACATGACCCAACCACTGGACACAACTTTCATCATCTATACGTAGAAGACTACAACCCCCAATATGACCCAACCACTGGACACAACTTTCATCATCTATACATAGAAGACTACAACCCCCAACATGACCCAACCACTGGACACGACTTTCATCATCTATACATAGAAGACTACAACCCCCAACATGACCCAACCACTGGACATGACTTTCATCTTCTATACATAGAAGACTACAACCCCCAACATGACCCAACCACTGGACACGACTTTCATCATCTATACATAGAAGACTACAACCCCCAACATGACCCAACCACTGGACACGACTTTCATCATCTATACATAGAAGACTACAACCCCCAACATGACCCAACCACTGGACACGACTTTCATCATCTATACATAGAAGACTACAACCCCCAACATGACCCAACCACTGGACACGACTTTCATCATCTATACATAGAAGACTACAACCCCCAACATGACCCAACCACTGGACACGACTATCATCATCTATACATAGAAGACTACAACCCCCAACATGACCCAACCACTGGACACGACTTTCATCTTCTATACATAGAAGACTACAACCCCCAACATGACCCAACCACTGGACACGACTTTCATCATCTATACATAGAAGACTACAACCCCCAACATGACCCAACCACTGGACACGACTTTCATCATCTATACATAGAAGACTACAACCCCCAACATGACCCAACCACTGGACACGACTATCATCATCTATACATAGAAGACTACAACCCCCAACATGACCCAACCACTGGACACGACTTTCATCATCTATACATAGAAGACTACAACCCCCAACATGACCCAACCACTGGACATGACTTTCATCTTCTATACATAGAAGACTACAACCCCCAACATGAACCAACCACTGGACACGACTTTCATCATCTATACATAGAAGACTACAACCCCCAACATGACCCAACCACTGGACACGACTTTCATCATCTATACATAGAAGACTACAACCCCCAACATAACCCAACCACTGGACACGACTTTCATCATCTATACATAGAAGACTACAACCCCCAACATGACCCAACCACTGGACACGACTTTCATCATCTATACAAAGAAGACTACAACCCCCAACATGACCCAACCACTGGACACGACTTTCATCATCTATACATAGAAGACTACAACCCCAACATAACCCAACCACTGGACACGACTTTCATCATCTATACATAGAAGACTACAACCCCCAACATGACCCAACCACTGGACACGACTTTCATCATCTATACATAGAAGACTACAACCCCCAACATGACCCAACCACTGGACACGACTTTCATCATCTATACATAGAAGACTACAACCCCCAACATGACCCAACCACTGGACACGACTTTCATCATCTATACATAGAAGACTACAACCCCCAACATAACCCAACCACTGGACACAACTTTCATCATCTATACATAGAAGACTACAACCCCCAACATGACCCAACCACTGGACACGACTTTCATCATCTATACATAGAAGACTACAACCCCCAACATGACCCAACCACTGGACACGACTTTCATCATCTATACATAGAAGACTACAACCCCCAACATGATCCAACCACTGGACACGACTTTCATCATCTATACATAGAAGACTACAACCCCCAACATGAACCAACCACTGGACATGACTTTCATCATCTATACATGGAAGACTACAACCCCCAACATGACCCAACCACTGGACACGAATATCATCATCTATACATAGAAGACTACAACCCCCAATATGACCCAACCACTGGACATGACTTTCATCCTCTATACATAGAAGACTACAACTCCCAACATGACCCAACCACTGGACACGACTATCATCCTCTATACATAGAAGACTACAACCCCCAACATGACCCAACCACTGGACACAACTTTCATCATCTATACATGGAAGACTACAACCCCCAATATGACCCAACCACTGGACATGACTTTCATCCTCTATACATAGAAGACTACAACCCCCAACATGACCCAACCACTGGACACGACTTTCATCATCTATGCATAGAAGACTACAACCCCCAACATGACCCAACCACTGGACATGACTTTCATCTTCTATACGTAGAAGACTACAACCCACAACATGACCCAACCACTGGACACAACTTTCATCATCTATACATAGAAGACTACAACCCACAACATGACCCAACCACTGGACAGGACTTTCATCATCTATACGTAGAAGACTACAACCCCCAACATGACCCAACCACTGGACACACATTTCATCATCTATACTTAGAAGACTACAACCCCCAACATGACCCAACCACTGGACACAACTTTCATCATCTATACATAGAAGACTACAACCCCCTACATGACCCAACCACTGGACAGGACTTTCATCATCTATACGTAGAAGACTACAACCCCCAACATGACCCAACCACTGGACACACATTTCATCATCTATACATAGAAGACTACAACCCCCTACATGACCCAACCACTGGACATGACTTTCATCTTCTATACGTAGAAGACTACAACCCACAACATGACCCAACCACTGGACACAACTTTCATCATCTATACATAGAAGACTACAACCCCCTACATGACCCAACCACTGGACACACATTTCATCATCTATACATAGAAGACTACAACCCCCAACATGACCCAACCACTGGACATGACTAGCATCCTCTATACATAGAAGACTACAACCCACAACATGACCCAACCACTGGACACGACTATCATCATCTATACATAGAAGACTACAACCCCCAACATGACCCAACCACTGGACACGACTATCATCCTCTATACATAGAAGACTACAACCCCCAACATGACCCAACCACTGGACATGACTTTCATCCTCTATACATAGAAGACTACAACCCCCAACATTATCCAACCACTGGACACGACTATCATCATCTATACATAGAAGACTACAACCCCCAACATGACCCAACCACTGGACACGACTTTCATCATCTATACATAGAAGACTACAACCCCCAACATGACCCAACCACTGGACACGACTATCATCATCTATACATAGAAGACTACAACCCCCAACATGACCCAACCACTGGACACGACTTTCATCATCTATACATAGAAGACTACAACCCCCAACATGAACCAACCACTGGACACGACTTTCATCATCTATACATAGAAGACTACAACCCCCAACATGACCCAACCACTGGACACGACTTTCATCATCTATACATAGAAGACTACAACCCCCAACATAACCCAACCACTGGACACAACTTTCATCATCTATACATAGAAGACTACAACCCCCAACATGACCCAACCACTGGACACGACTTTCATCATCTATACATAGAAGACTACAACCCCCAACATGACCCAACCACTGGACACGACTTTCATCATCTATACATAGAAGACTACAACCCCCAACATGATCCAACCACTGGACACGACTTTCATCATCTATACATAGAAGACTACAACCCCCAACATGAACCAACCACTGGACATGACTTTCATCATCTATACATAGAAGACTACAACCCCCAACATGATCCAACCACTGGACACGACTTTCATCATCTATACATGGAAGACTACAACCCCCAATATGACCCAACCACTGGACATGACTTTCATCATCTATACATAGAAGACTACAACCCCCAATATGACCCAACCACTGGACATGACTTTCATCCTCTATACATAGAAGACTACAACCCCCAACATGACCCAACCACTGGACACAACTTTCATCATCTATACATAGAAGACTACAACCCCCAACATGACCCAACCACTGGACACAACTTTCATCATCTATACATAGAAGACTACAACCCCCAACATGACCCAACCACTGGACACGACTTTCATCATCTATACATAGAAGACTACAACCCCCAACATGAACCAACCACTGGACATGACTTTCATCATCTATACATGGAAGACTACAACCCCCAATATGACCCAACCACTGGACATGACTTTCATCCTCTATACATAGAAGACTACAACCCCCAACATGACCCAACCACTGGACACGACTTTCATCATCTATGCATAGAAGACTACAACCCCCAACATGACCCAACCACTGGACATGACTTTCATCTTCTATACGTAGAAGACTACAACCCCCAACATGAACCAACCACTGGACATGACTTTCATCATCTATACATAGAAGACTACAACCCCCAACATGACCCAACCACTGGACACGACTATCATCCTCTATACATAGAAGACTACAACCCCCAACATGACCCAACCACTGGACATGACTTTCATCCTCTATACATAGAAGACTACAACCCCCAACATGACCCAACCACTGGACATGACTTTCATCATCTATACATAGAAGACTACAACCCCCAATATGACCCAACCACTGGACATGACTATCATCCTCTATACGTAGAAGACTACAACCCCCAACATGACCCAACCACTGGACACAACTTTCATCATCTATACATAGAAGACTACAACCCCCTACATGACCCAACCACTGGACAGGACTTTCATCATCTATACGTAGAAGACTACAACCCCCAACATGACCCAACCACTGGACACGACTTTCATCATCTATACGTAGAAGACTACAACCCCCAACATGACCCAACCACTGGACACACATTTCATCATCTATACATAGAAGACTACAACCCCCAACATGACCCAACCACTGGACACGACTATCATCATCTATACATAGAAGACTACAACCCCCAACATAACCCAACCACTGGACATGACTAGCATCCTCTATACATAGAAGACTACAACCCACAACATGACCCAACCACTGGGCACGACTATCATCATCTATACATAGAAGACTACAACCCCCAACATGACCCAACCACTGGACACGACTATCATCCTCTATACATAGAAGACTACAACCCCCAATATGACCCAACCACTGGACACAACTTTCATCATCTATACATAGAAGACTACAACCCCCTACATGACCCAACCACTGGACATGACTTTCATCCTCTATACATAGAAGACTACAACCCCCAATATGACCCAACCACTGGACATGACTTTCATCCTCTATACGTAGAAGACTACAACCCCCAATATGACCCAACCACTGGACACAACTTTCATCATCTATACATAGAAGACTACAACCCCCTACATGACCCAACCACTAGACATGACTTTCATCATCTATACGTAGAAGACTACAACCCCCAACATGACCCAACCACTGGACACACATTTCATCATCTATACATAGAAGACTACAACCCCCAACATGACCCAACCACTGGACACGACTATCATCATCTATACGTAGAAGACTACAACCCCCAACATAACCCAACCACTGGACATGACTAGCATCCTCTATACATAGAAGACTACAACCCCCAACATGACCCAACCACTGGACACGACTTTCATCCTCTATACGTAGAAGACTACAACCCCCAACATGACCCAACCACTGGACACGACTATCATCATCTATACATAGAAGACTACAACCCCCAACATGACCCAACCACTGGACATGACTTTCATCCTCTATACGTAGAAGACTACAACCCCCAACATGACCCAACCACTGGACACGACTATCATCATCTATACATAGAAGACTACAACTCCCAACATGACCCAACCACTGGACACGACTATCATCATCTATACATAGAAGACTACAACCCCCAACATGACCCAACCACTGGACATGACTAGCATCCTCTATACATAGAAGACTACAACCCCCAACATAACCCAACCACTGGACACGACTATCATCATCTATACATAGAAGACTACAACTCCCAACATGACCCAACCACTGGACACGACTATCATCATCTATACATAGAAGACTACAACCCCCAACATGACCCAACCACTGGACACGACTATCATCATCTATACATAGAAGACTACAACCCCCAACATGACCCAACCACTGGACAGGACTTTCATCCTCTATACGTAGAAGACTACAACCCCCAACATGACCCAACCACTGGACACGACTTTCATCATCTATACGTAGAAGACTACAACCCCCAACATGATCCAACCACTGGACACGACTATCATCATCTATACATAGAAGACTACAACCCCCAACATAACCCAACCACTGGACACGACTATCATCATCTATACATAGAAGACTACAACCTCCAACATGACCCAACCACTGGACATGACTTTCATCCTCTATACGTAGAAGACTACAACCCCCAACATGACCCAACCACTGGACACGACTTTCATCATCTATACGTAGAAGACTACAACCCCCAACATGATCCAACCACTGGACACGACTATCATCTATACATAGAAGACTACAACCCCCAACATAACCCAACCACTGGACACAACTTTCATCATCTATACATAGAAGACTACAACCCCCAATATGACCCAACCACTGGACACGACTTTCATCATCTATACATAGAAGACTACAACCCCCAACATGACCCAACCACTGGACATGACTTTCATCCTCTATACATAGAAGACTACAACCCCCTACATGACCCAACCACTGGACACGAATTTCATCATCTATACATAGAAGACTACAACCCCCAATATGACCCAACCACTGGACACAACTTTCATAATCTATACATAGAAGACTACAACCCCCAACATGACCCAACCACTGGACATGACTTTCATCCTCTATACATAGAAGACTAAAACCCCCAACATGAACCAACCACTGGACATGACTTTCATCCTCTATACGTAGAAGACTACAACCCACAACATGACCCAACCACTGGACTCGACTTTCATCATCTATACATAGAAGACTACAACCCCCAACATGACCCAACCACTGGACATATCTTTCATCCTCTATACATAGAAGACTACAACCCCCAACATGACCCAACCACTGGACATGACTTTCATCCTCTATACGTAGAAGACTACAACCCACAACATGACCCAACCACTGGACACGACTTTCATCATCTATACATAGAAGACTACAACCCCCAACATGAACCAACCACTGGACATGACTTTCATCCTCTATACGTAGAAGACTACAACCCCCAACATGATCCAACCACTGGACACGACTTTCATCCTCTATACGTAGAAGACTACAACCCCCAACATGACCCAACCACTGGACACGACTTTCATCCTCTATACGTAGAAGACTACAACCCCCAACATGACCCAACCACTGGACATGACTTTCATCCTCTATACATAGAAGACTACAACCCCCAACATGACCCAACCACTGGACATGAATACCATCTCCATACATAGACTACAACCCCCAACATGATTCCATTGTACATGACCTATTGCACTCTATAGGTAAAGCACTACAACCTCCAACATAATCTAACCAACGGACATGACCATTGTGCAATTTTATTATGCTCTATACATAAAACACTACAACCCCCAACATGACCCAACCACTGGACATGAATACCATCTCCATACATAGACTACAACCCCCAACATGATTCCATTGTACATGACCTATTGCACTCTATAGGTAAAGCACTACAACCTCCAACATAATCTAACCAACGGACATGACCATTGTGCAATTTTATTATGCTCTATACATAAAACACTACAACCCCCAACATGAACGGGCTGCTGGGCATGTCAGTAATACAATTCTAATATATTCAATATTTGGAAGACTACAACTCCCTACAGAGTCTAACCAAGGGACATGAGCATTACACATTTCTATTACTTTCTCTGGTTAGAAGACTACAATCCCCAACATACGACTGACCACTAGACATGACTCTAATAGAATTCAATACATAGAACACTACAACTCTCAACGTGACCCGACCACTGCAGATGACCATAATATGACCCCAGAAGACATTCACCAGGGTCTGAGGGGTCGTAGTCATCGTGCAGCTATTTGGGAGTCCTCAGAATTATGTCATCTGGTGGTCCGGTACTACATCCACTACACCCACCATTATCCATCCTTAGAACTGAGCTGCAGACTGTTCCTCAGTTTTCTCTCTTTGGTAAATTCTCCATGTTTCTTCTAGATTTCCTAGACCTGGTGCAGACTTGGCGGCACGTCATCCAGATCCCATCATCTTATCAGTGTCCTATGTGCGGTGAATATAGGGGGATCCACTACGTACCTTTCACATCTATAGACGAGACCGATAAATAACCCCTCAGGATGAAGGAAAGGAGCGAAAATCGAATCCCAAAGTGATACGACATGTTATAGTCAGGGGGTCCGGCGACCTGCTGGGGATCCGCACTGTCCGATAATGGGACCCTGAGAATAAGACTTCAACTTCATAAACATCTCCTGTCACACGGCGGACAATGGGTGGAAACTCCTGACGTATGAAGACCCCGATCTACTCTGTGGACAGATGTCTGGAATATTGTACTTCTGCTGATTCAGACGACACGGAGAACAGAGGAAACGAGATAACGCAAAACCTAGGAAGAGAACGTGTAAATAACTGCGGATTTATTACACCGTGTCCTCTGTCATCCCCACCCCATAAACACCACACATCACCCGTATATCTTCTTATAGGAGCAGTATTATAGTAGTTATATTCTTGTACATAGCAGCAGTATTATAGTAGTTATATTCTTGTACACAAGGGGCAGTATTATAGTAGTTATATTCTTATATATAGGAGCAGTATTATAGTAGTTATATTCTTGTACATAGGAGCAGTATTATAGTAGTTATATTCTTGTATATAGGGGCAATTTTTATTGTATAAAACCAACAAATACATTTAAAATAAACAGAATTCTTCCTTAATACAAAACATAAATTCTCATGAATGCATCAGACAATAATTAAACAACTAAATTAATGCATTAGGAATAAAGGTAACTTAGAGTTCTCTCCTGTGGAAGTAAGAATATGAAATAAACACTTTTAGTAACACGATCATGTTATTATCCCACGGACACATTCCTCCATAGTTTCTCATTTCTCTGACTTTTCTTTATCTCTATCGCTCTTATCCATCTGAGCTCTGACAGTATCTTTGTGGCTGCGGTGACGGGATGGAAGGGCTCGCTGTGGAGAGACACTCGGGTTCTCATGTGCCAGTGGTAATATTTAATGGTGGTACTGATCAGGTACATTGTCCCCCTGTCGATGTTACCGTCTGTGGATGGGACTCCATAGATAATGTCAGGGTATTTCAGGGACAGCAGTCTGGGGATTTTCAGCTTGGTCGATACTTCCGTCCATATTTCCCTACCTCCCCAGCAATCACAAATAAAATGCTCCATGGTTTCCTCCTGATGACAACCAAGGGGACAGTTCCGATCCGAAACACTTAAATATTTCAAGTTCCCCCCCACAAAGAGTTTCCCATGTAGCGACAGCCAAGCAATGTCAAAAAACTTTGCTGGAAGTCGCCTCCCGTTGAGGAATCGGAGACTGTCCTGAAGGGTCCTGGTGGCACAATCTCTTAGGGCCAGTGGAGAGTAGAAGAAAGTCCTACATATATGAGCACACAGATCTTTCCTCGTATTACTCTCAATGTAAGACTTCTCCAGTCCCCACTTCCTGACACACTTCAGACCATATTCCAGATACTGGGGGAGGTGGTCACCTGTCCATCTCCTCCTCTTGAGACTGCCGCCTCGCACCCAAGATTCTGCAAAAGGCAATATCCAATACCTGATACTATTCGCCCACAGGGAGCTACTGTTTGAATCCATGCTCCCAAAATTTACTTTCAGAAACAAGGAGTCAAAGAAAACCCTTGGATTTAACATATCCAGCCCGCCCTCACTCCGCTGTAGGTACGTTATTCCCCTCTTTATCAGGTTCATCCTGTTCCCCCACAAGAGCTGGAAGAACAGGCTGAGGAGCCTCGCCGAGAAGGATTCTGGCAAAGGAAAAACGACAGAGACATACAAAAAGACGGGGACCAGGTACGTCTTCAACATAGCAACCCTTTCTCTGTAAGTCAGCCTCCAGTTCTTCCATCGCTGAACCTTTGCATTTGCGGTCTCCAATTTTTCCTCCCAATTTAGGCTGGCATTATCTTCCCTCCCAAATTTCACCCCTAAGATCTTAATATGGGTAGAGGCCTTAACAAACTGCGGCAGATCAAAGTCTGGGTCAGATTGCAATGTCCACAGAGCTTGACTCTTCTCAAGGTTGACCAGAGACCCGGAGGCCCCTGAGTAACTTCTGATGGCCGCAGACAACATATGCACCTCATGAGGATTAGATATCACCAGCGTCACATCATCCACGTAGGCAACCACCTTCAGAGGCAAGCAGTGGGGGACCGGCACCCCCCAAAAGTTACACTCCTGCAGTGACCTCAGAAACGGGTCTATGGCAAAAACATACAGGAGTGGACTCAGCGGGCAGCCCTGTCTCACCCCCGCCTCAACTCCAAAAGTGCCACCCTGCCAACCATTAATCAGAGGAAAGCTCACCGCCTCTCTGTACAAAGTCTTCAGCCAATCCACAAATTGTCCTGGAATACCGTACTTTGACAAAGTGGCCCACAGATAATCATGATCAACTCTGTCAAAGGCTTTAGCCTGGTCCAGACTGACAACATATCTCCCACACCGCAGAGCTTTACATCTCTCAAACATCTCCCATATCAAGATGACTGCTCCAGAGATGTTCCGCCCTTTTACCGTGCCAAACTGAGAGCCTACCAACAGTGCCGGGGACAAACAGACTAACCTAGAAAACAGGATCTTCGCCAGAATCTTCCTGTCAACATTCAAGAGGGCAATTGGCCTCCAGTTCTTGATGTCGCTCGGCTCCTTACCTTTAGACAGCAGAATTAATGAGGACACTCTCATGGATGGAGGCATCAGGTGATTTTCTAGACAATTTTTGTAAACATCCACAAGAACTGGAGCCAGGAGGTCTCTGAATTTCTTATAAAATTCTGCTGTTATACCATCTGGACCTGGTGCCTTCTTCAGATGTAACTTATCAATGGCCTCCTTAACCTCCTCCACCGTTAATTCTGCTGTCAAAGGAGAAAAGTCCAGATCATTAGCATCAGGCACTGGAGTTGCCTCCAAGAATTGAGTCATTTTATGTTTATCCAAAGCCTTCCTCTGAAACAAGTCAGCATAATAAGATTTCACAACGCCCAGGATACCCTCCCGAGATTCCTGCAATACACCCTGGGAGTCAATGAGACCTGTGACCAATTTATTGGCCACCCGCTCCCGGCAATTCTCAAAGGGATCAGGTGCCCCTAAGATCCCATAATCCTGTTCGAGAACCAAGGAGGTATACCTGCAGTACTGATACTGCCTTATCTCAGATTTCAACCGGTCGATCTTCTCTTTGTTACCCCCGCCCTCCGAATAGAGTGACTCCAATTCTTTGCGCAGCCTTAGGTACTGGCTATACTTACTCCTGCCCTTTTTAACTGACAGTCTCTTCAAGAGGTATCTGATATCATCCTTGACGTCCTCCCAACAGTCGGCCATGTTGTCATAGAAGTCCACTCTCTGTAGATGACCCTGCAAAAGGGAGTGGACACAACTCTGGACAGAGACATCATGGAGGAGGCTGGAATTGAGTCTCCATAGCCCCCTACCAACATCAGCTCGCTTAGTGGCCCCCAGGCAGAAATATAGGGCAAGATGGTCTGAGTATGGGACGACTCTCTCACTCATGGCACCAATGACTTTCATGGGACTTACAAAAGCCAGATCTATTCTACTGCCTCTATTGGAGCAGGAATAGGTTAATTTTGGCTTTCGACCTCCCCGTTTAAAGACGTCCCCTAATCCGGCCTGCAGGACTATGTTATTCAAGATCCTACCATCCCTCGTCACGGTTCCAGGACCAGACACCTTCCCATAACCACCTCCTTCATCCTATGTACTGTCACATCCCTGGTGTTAAACAGAATGGCGACCCCGGCGTACGACTCCACAGCCAGTGACCAAAAAGAGGGACCAGACTGCCATTCCCTCTCAGCCTCCCTCATGAGCCCCTGAGTCGTCAGCCGCGTCTCCTGCAGAAAGAGGACATCTGCGTCCAGGTATCGGAGATGGTCATAGACAGCGTGCCTCGTCCTCCTCACCTTAATGCTGTTCACATTACTGGATGTTATTTTTAATGAGAAATCCGCCATCACAATGCCACAACAGAGGAGCAGAGACGTAAAAGCCGCCATCATAAGTCTGGGTCATAGATGTTCTGACTACCACCGGTCTCCATGTCAGACTGTATCTCAGTGTCAGCAGGTATGGGCTTCTGTTTTGTAGGGGGATGGTCCGCTACATCCCTGTCATACTCAGTCTCTATTCTTTTTATCTCTTCCTCCAAGTCCCCATCAGACTCAGACAAAGCATCAAACTTATTGGACACGACCATCACACCTGCCGAACTCTGGACTTTTTTCCTGCCACCCTGGCTAGTGACATACTCCTCCTCAGGTTTACGGGAGGCCTTGTCTTTTTTTTTCCTTTTTACCTGATTACAGCCACTTTCTTCAGCTAGAGATGGTGATACTGAAGTGGCGGCTACATGTGGCTGCTGGACCTGAGGGACGACCTCCATGCTCCCCTCTGTACAAAGCTGCTCTGATGTTACCTGAGCGGACCCCTGGTGGACCTCTGACCTGGTCAGTACTGTCCCTGACATTAAAGCCTCCTCCTCCTGAGCCTCTGTCCCTGTCACTAACTCCTCATCAGGAAGGAGCTTGCATATATTGTGCCAGGCATCAGGACAGTCCCTGTGAGGGTGGCCGATCTCCCCACAGAGATTGCACTTGATGTTCTGGCAATCTGCCGCTAAGTGGCCGACTTCCCTGCACAGGCTGCACTTTACCATGGTACAGGTGTTTGCCAGGTGACCCACTTTACCACACTTAAAACACTTTCGTGGCTGCCCAGGGTAGAAGCAAACCCCCTTCTCCCTCCCGATAAAGAAGGAGTTGGGTAAGTGAGTCGTGATATTGTTGTGCTGGCGCAGTTTCACCAGCACCTTCCATCCACCGGTCCATATACCGTCCTCATCCCTGTTTTTGGTGAGGTCGGAGACAAGGTCACAATGCCTCCGGAGCCACACCACAATGTCCTGCGGGGGAACAGCCTCATTCCAAAAGATGATATTAACCGTGGCGGTATCCGGCTTAGATATTGGAATGAAGCTGAACTTATTCCAGCCATCAGCATCCCTGAACTTGGGGAAATTGGCCCAGAATCTGTCCAGATCAGACATAAGCTTAAAGCTGATGTCATAGCCCTGTCTGTCTGGCAGATTGATGACCGCCAAGATATTAACCGGCGCAAACCCCATCTGGCGGCACAGAAGCTCCCTGACCACCAGCCTCCTCTCTGGCAGATCCTCCTTGGCACCTCTGTGCCTGAACCGCACAACATTCCTCCTTTTGAAAGCCTGCCCGGTGTAATTGGCGCTGGAGGTAAAGGACGGAGCGCCGCGGCTCCAAACATTACTGGGAGGGACCTGTGGGGCCACACTGGGCTGACTGACAGGGCGAGGGTCTGCAGAGGAGGGGCCTGTTGCACCTTGTGTGCTGGAAACCAAAGGGGGGAAATTACAGACATTTTGCACATTATTATCATCATCATCATCATCAATCTCAATAGCATCATCAGGATGCGCAATGTCCACCACAGTCTCTGTACCCCCTTCAGCCCCCAACCCCACATGAACAGTATCAATATCCCCAGAATTAGTGCTCTCCTGGGCTCCAACAGTAGATGCAGTCTCATGTCCACTGTCTTGCTGTTGTGCTGGGCATGCTGGGACTTGTGGTACCGCTGGGATCTGAGCCTCTTGCTCCTGCTTGGGGTCTGCCGCAGGTAGTTGCGGCTGCTGGTGCAGTATCTGACCCTCCTTAAAACAGAAGCTAGCGGGCTGCAGCACCGGCCGTACCTGCTGCTGGGTCCCACCTGGGACAATGTCTGTGCGGGAACCAGCAGAGTCCTGCGTGCAGGACCTAAACCGCTCCTGGTTCCTATATGTCTCTGCCAGGGGCCCCATCCTCGCCAGCACACAGTCTATGTCCCGCACCACAGTCGCCAGCTCTACCCCCAGTGCATTCAGTCTCTGGTCATATGCAGAGTGATCCCCAGGATTAGCAGCCTTCAACTTGTAAATGCAGTCAATTTCCATTTGCAGAAGATTCCTCTGCTGCTGCAACTCACCCATCCTCCTGACCAGTCCTGGTATCTCCTCTGCCAGCTGTAGCTCCGGGGCACGCGGCGGCTCCTTCTGGGGTCTTGCTTTAGGGGTTGACACGTTGGTTTTTAATGTCGCTGGTTTTGTGGCTCCAGCCTCCGCAACACTTTTACCACTGCCACCAGCCTGCAATCTCGTGCGTCCAGAGCTCGCCATGCTGGTCACCACATGTCCCAGCTGAAGGTTCTCCTGGAGTGTTTGCTTCTCCAGAGATGTCCGTCTCTGTCTGCCTGGAGTGAGCTGCACACCTGAAGCTGGTGATGGACTCTGCCTCACCTTCTGTGCAGCCACCTGCCCTCCAGCACTCAGGGTCTCAGCAGAAGATGCCTCCTGGCATTTCCTTCCAGGCTCTGGACACTGTTTGCCTTGACTGGTCGACTGTTTAACTGCAAGATCCTTGCACACAGACAAAGCTTTCTCTTGTTTCTTTCCCGTACTGAGCTTCAACACAGGATCTTTCTCCATGCTGCTGGGACTTCCATTCTGAGGTTTATTTTCCGCAGAGGCAACTCTGGGATTTCCATCCACATGAGAAGGATGGGAGTTTCCTCCCAGTGTAGGCATGGAAGCCAGGGCCTTGCTTGGGGAGCTTCCCCGCCCAGGGTGGCCCCTCCCTGGGCTTGCTCCAGACATCAGGAGAACCACTGACACACAACCTCACAGCTAGGAGGCAGTATTATAGTAGTTATATTCTTGTACATAGGGGCAGTATTATAGTAGTTATATTCTTGTACATAGGGGCAGTATTATAGTAGCTATATTCTTGTACATAGGGGCAGTATTATAGTAGCTATATTCTTGTAATAGGAGCAGTATAATAGTAGTCATATTCTTGTACATAGGAGCAGTATTATAGTAGTTATAATCTTGTACATAGGGGGCAGTATTATAGTAGTTATATTCTTGTACATAGGGGCAGTATTATAGTAGTTATATTCTTGTACATAGGGGCAGTATTATAGTAGTTATATTCTTGTACATAGGAGGCAGTATTATAGTAGTTATATTCTTGTACATAGGGGCAGTATTATAGTAGTTATATTCCTGTACATAGGGGCAGTATTATAGTAGTTATATTCTTGTACATAGGGGCAGTATTATAGTAGTTATAATCTTGTACATAGGGGGCAGTATTATAGTAGTTATATTCTTGTACATAGGGGCAGTATTATAGTAGTTATATTCTTGTACATAGGGGCAGTATTATAGTAGTTATATTCTTGTACATAGGGGCAGTATTATAGTAGTTATATTCTTGTATATAGGGGCAGTATTATAGTAGTTATATTCTTTTATATAGGGGCAGTATTATAGTAGTTATAATCTTGTACATAGGGGGCAGTCACTGGCGTAGCGTGGGGGGGGCGGTCCGCCCCAGGCGGCATGTGTGTGGGGGCGGCGCGGCAGCAGCAATTCCACCCTGCAGTGCAGTGCAGCGGCGGGCAGGGAGCGATGCGATCACGGCAGCTCCGCTGCCTGCAAGAGTGAATAGCAGGAACGGAGCGGCAAGGGTCCGTCCTGCTTCCTGCCCGGAGGCCGCGCTTCCTGTTTCACACAGAGGAGCGCCGCTGAATGACGTCATCATTCAGCGGCCGCTGCTGTGTGAGGGAGGAAGCGCTGGCGATGCTGCGGACAGGTGAGAGGAGAGAGGTGGTGTCTTGTGTGTATGTATGTGTGTATGTATGTATGCATGTCTCTGTGTGTGTATGTCTGTGTGTATGATGGAGCAGGCAGTGATGGGAGTGATGGTCTAGAAGGCAGTGATGGGGTGAAGGAGCAGACAATGATGGGGGTGATGGAGAAGGCAGTGATGGGGTGATGGAGCAGGCAGTGATGGAGCAGGCAGTGATGGGGGTGATGGAGCAGGCAGTGATGGGGGTGATGGAGCAGGCAGTGATGGCGTGATGGAGCAGGCAGTGATGGGGTGATGGAGCAGGCAGTGATGGGGTGATGGAGCAGACAATGATGGGGTGATGGAGCAGGCAGTGATGGGGTGATGGAGCAGACAATGATGGGGTGATGGAGCAGGCAGTGATGGGGTGATGGAGCAGACAATGATGGGGTGATGGAGCAGGCAGTGATGGGGTGATGGAGCAGGCAATGAGGGGAGTGATGGGGGTGATGGAGCAGGCAATGATGGGGTGATGGAGCAGACAATTATGGGAGTGATGGAGCAGGCAGTGATGGGGTGATGGAGCAGACAATGATGGGAGTGATGGGGGTGATGGAGCAGGCAATGATGGGGGTGATGGAGCAGGCAGTGATGGGGTGATGGAGAAAGCAGTGATGGGGTGATGGAGAAGGCAGTGATGGGGTGATGGAGAAGGCAATGATGGAGTGATGGGGTGATGGAGCAGGCAATGATGGGGGTGATGGAGCAGGCAGTGATGGGGTGATGGAGAAGGCAGTGATGGGGTGATGGAGAAGGCAGTGATGGGGTGATGGAGAAGGCAATGATGGGAGTGATGGCGTGATGGAGCAGGCAATGATGGGGGTGATGGAGCAGGCAATGATGGGGTGAAGGAGCAGACAATGATGGGAGTGATGGGGTGATGGAGCAGGCAATGATGGGAGTGATGGGGAGAAGGCAGTGATGGGGAGAAGACAATGATGGGGTGATGGTCGAGAGGGCAATGATGGGGTTGTGGGTGAGAATGCAATGATGGTGGTGGTGGAAAGGGCAATAAATGGGGGTGGTGGAGGAGGAGGAAATGATGGAGGTGGTGGAATGGGCAATGATGGGAGTGGTGGGGGAGAAAGCAAAGATAGTGGTGGAGAAGAAAATGATGGAGGTGGGGGAGAGGACAATAATGGGATGCGAGGGGAGGAGGACAATGAGGGGTGTGGGGGATTGGGATATACATAATAAAGGAGACTATGTAATATATACCTGTATGTGTGTGTGTGTGGCTATATAACATCAATAATCTATATATATATGTATATATACACACACGTAGCTTTGACGCCATAAAAGGAGGGGGGCCCGGACACATTTCTTGCACAGGGACCCCAAGCTGTCAGTGTCCGCCCCCTGTCCGCCAAAATAATTTGTACTTTCTGTTTTTTTTTCTGTCACATTATTAAAAATTAGTATTAAAAAAAGCCATTAGGTCTTCATCCAGCATCATCAAGCTAATACATACATATAGAGAACTGCAAGAAGTTGAAAGTCTAGAAATTTAGAAATAATAGCAGAGTTAGTAGCAGACTAAAAATTAGATCTTTGAGTGTAGTGTGGGCTCTTCGGATGCTTCCGAATTATCAACGACCAAAGGGGCGGCAAATTTTTCGACCGCCCCGGGCGCCACAAACAGTTGCTACGCCACTGGGGGCAGTATTATAGTAGTTATATTCTTGTACATAGGGGCAGTATTATAGTAGTTATATTCTTGTACATAGGGGGCAGTATTATAGTAGTTATATTCTTGTACATAGGAGCAGTATTATAGTAGTTATATTCTTGTACATAGGGGGCAGTATTATAGTAGTTATATTCTTGTACATAGGGCCAGTATTATAGTAGTTATATTCTTGTACATAGGGGGCAGTATTAAAGTAGTTATATTCTTGTACATAGGGGGCAGTATTATAGTAGTTATATTCTTGTACATAGGAGCAGTATTATAGTAGTTATATTCTTGTACATAGGGGGCAGTATTATAGTAGTTATATTCTTGTACATAGGGCCAGTATTATAGTAGTTATATTCTTGTACATAGGGGGCAGTATTAAAGTAGTTATATTCTTGTACATAGGGGCAGTATTATAGTAGTTATATTCTTGTACATAGGAGCAGTATTATAGTAGTTATATTCCTGTACATAGGGGCAGTATTATAGTAGTTATATTCTTGTACATAGGGGCAGTATTATAGTAGTTATATTCTTGTACATAGGGGCAGTATTATAGTAGTTATATTCTTGTACATAGGGGCAGTATTATAGTAGTTATATTCTTGTACATAGGAGCAGTATTATAGTAGTTATATTCTTGTACATAGGAGGCAGTATTAAAGTAGTTATATTCTTGTACATAGGGGCAGTATTATAATTGTTATATTCTTGTCCATAGGAGAGGATAGACGTGTGTTTGTGAGCTCCCAGCAGGGCGGAGGCATGGCTTCTGACCCAGGTGGAGGGTAGGGAAGCTGGGCTGATGATCCAGGGAAAGCCCCTAGCCTGCCGCATGGACCTGATGGTAATGGAAAACTGGAAATGGTGGCTGGTGAGTCTTCTAAACCTGCTTGTTATGTTGCTGGATTGAGTGGTAAAGTTACAAGGCAAAGCATTTTTAAGCTGGAAATGCAAATCAGCAAATTACAAGATGAAATTAAGAATGAGACTGATCCAAAGATAAAACTGATGAAATGTGAGAGCCTGGATGTTTGCAGACGAGAGCTGGACATTCGGAAAGGAAACCTGGACAAAGATGTGAACTCTGTGCCCAGAAAGGAAACTTGGGCTGTGGAGAAAAAGAGGGGAGCCAGAGCCCAGAAGGAGAATAGAAAACACTCCATTAGTAAGGACATTAAATCTGAAATTGTGCACAGTGTGGGGCAAGGATGTCTGGTAAGAAATGCAGCACTTATATCAGCCGCACAATGTGAGGGGTCTGAGGCAGCAGACAATGCTGGGAGCGCTGCAGAGGAAAGTGTGTCAGCAGCCAAGGGGTTAACCGCAGTGGACTCTGTGTACAGCAATGAAGGGAGCTCAGCTCCTGTAAGTGATAAAGTAAGTGTCCCCTGTACTGTCACTGTGTGCGAGACCCCGCTCAGTGCTGTGAGTGAGACTCCACTCGGTGCTGTGAATGAATGTCTGCAACAGATACAAACATTATAATGGACTCTGAACCCTCCATGTCAGTGAATGGAGACCACACTGCAATAATAATGGACTCTGAACCGTCAGTGATAATTGACTCTGAACCCTCCATGTCAATGAATGAAGATCACATTGTGCAACAATCAGTAGTGGATCTGGGCATTTTTTCAGCACAAACACGTGTCAGTGATCATGGGGCTGTTGAGAGTTCCGGCACTGATCCTCCTGCAGCTGGGGAGAGCTCCGGCGCTGCTCCACCTGCGGCTGGGGAGAGCTCCAGCACTGCTCCACCTGCAGCTGGGGAGAGCTCCGGCATTGATCCTCCTGTGTCTGGGGCGAGCTCCGGCACTGATCCTCCTGCGGCTGGGGAGAGCTCCGGCACTGATCCTCCTGCGGCTGGGGAGAGCTCCGGCACTGCTCCACCTGCGGCTGGGGAGAGCTCCGGCACTGCTCCACCTGCGGCTGGGGAGAGCTCCGGCACTGCTCCACCTGCGGCTGGGGAGAGCTCCGGCACTGCTCCACCTGCGGCTGGGGAGAGCTCCGGCACTGATCCACCTGCGGCTGGGGAGAGCTCCGGCACTGCTCCACCTGCGGCTGGGGAGAGCTTCGGCACTGCTCCACCTGCGGCTGGGGAGAGCTTCGGCACTGCTCCACCTGCGGCTGGGGAGAGCTCCGGCACTGCTCCACCTGCGGCTGGGGAGAGCTTCGGCACTGCTCCACCTGCGGCTGGGGAGAGCTCCGGCACTGCTCCACCTGCGGCTGGGGAGAGCTCCGGCACTGCTCCACCTGCGGCTGGGGAGAGCTCCGGCACTGCTCCACCTGCGGCTGGGGAGAGCTCCGGCACTGCTCCACCTGCGGCTGGGGAGAGCTCCGGCACTGCTCCACCTGCGGCTGGGGAGAGCTCCGGCACTGCTCCACCTGCGGCTGGGGAGAGCTCCGGCACTGCTCCACCTGCGGCTGGGGAGAGCTCCGGCACTGCTCCACCTGCGGCTGGGGAGAGCTCCGGCACTGCTCCACCTGCGGCTGGGGAGAGCTCCGGCACTGCTCCACCTGCTGACCAACATCAGTTCAGGAGACTGTTCTCCAATGTAACAAGACTAGTGAGCCCTCCACCTCAGAGGAGGAATGCAGTCAGGATAAAGTACACGGGACCAGAGGAGAACATCCTATCCAGAATTTATATTGGAAAAGTTCTTCTGAAAGACTTTATGAGGTTTAAGGCAACTGAGGTCTACGCACTGATCCATGTCCCATCCAGCAGGATCTATGACATCAGCTTTAAGCTTCAGTGTGATCTGGATATGTTCTGGAACATCTATAATGACACTAGAGATGATGAGATCTGGGATCATCTCCATTGTATCCAGCTGTCTAAGCCGCAGGAAATAACGGCCACTGTCCTGTTCCAGTCTGAGGTGGTGGCTCTGGCGGATCTGCAGCACTGGTTGAGCCGGCAGTGCATGGTGAGAAGTCATCCCCAGAAGATCCATATTTGCTCCTCATCATAGAATGGGGATATTCTGTGAAAATCCAGCTACTACAGGAGAATGGTGTAACCAGACATCTGCTGCACTCCTTCTACCTGGGCTCAGAGAGGGGGATATGCTATTACCCCGGTCAGCCACATCTGTGCCATAGATGTGGGGGCAGGCACCTCGCCATGAACTGCTCTCGTATCACGTGCTCATTGTGTGGACAGTTCGGGCATGCAAAGGACAAATGCACAGGAACCGTCATCTGTAACCTGTGCTCAGGACCCGGGCATACGTTTCGTGATTGCCCTCATGCAGAGCATAATAAATACAGTGGGGCAAAAAAGTATTTAGTCAGTCAGCAATAGTGCAAGTTCCACCACTTAAAAAGATGAGAGGCGTCTGTAATTTACATCATAGGTAGACCTCAACTATGGGAGACAAACTGAGAAAAAAAAATCCAAAAAATCACATTGTCTGTTTTTTTTTCATTTTATTTGCATATTATGGTGGAAAATAAGTATTTGGTCAGAAACAAAATTTCATCTCAATACTTTGTGATATATCCTTTGTTGGCAATGACAGAGGTCAAACGTTTTCTGTAAGTCTTCACAAGGTTGCCACACACTGTTGTTGGTATGTTGGCCCATTCCTCCATGCAGATCTCCTCTAGAGCAGTGATGTTTTTGGCTTTTCGCTTGGCAACACGGACTTTCAACTCCCTCCAAAGGTTTTCTATAGGGTTGAGATCTGGAGACTGGCTAGGCCACTCCAGGACCTTGAAATGCTTCTTACGAAGCCACTCCTTCGTTGCCCTGGCGGTGTGCTTTGGATCATTGTCATGTTGAAAGACCCAGCCACGTTTCATATTCAATGCCCTTGCTGATGGAAGGAGGTTTTCACTCAAAATCTCACGATACATGGCCCCATTCATTCTTTCATGTACCCGGATCAGTCGTCCTGGCCCCTTTGCAGAGAAACAGCCCCAAAGCATGATGTTTCCACCACCATGCTTTACAGTAGGTATGGTGTTTGATGGATGCAACTCAGTATTCTTTTTCCTCCAAACACGACAAGTTGTGTTTCTACCAAACAGTTCCAGTTTGGTTTCATCAGACCATAGGACATTCTCCCAAAACTCCTCTGGATCATCCAAATGCTCTCTAGCAAACTTCAGACGGGCCCGGACATGTACAGGCTTAAGCAGTGGGACATGTCTGGCACTGCAGGATCTGAGTCCATGGTGGCGTAGTGTGTTACTTATGGTAGGCCTTGTTACATTGGTCCCAGCTCTCTGCAGTTCATTCACTAGGTCCCCCCGCGTGGTTCTGGGATTTTTGCTCACCGTTCTTGTGATCATTCTGACCCCACGGGGTGGGATTTTGCGTGGAGCACCAGATCGAGGGAGATTTTCAGTGGTCTTGTATGTCTTCCATTTTCTAATTATTGCTCCCACAGTTGATTTCTTCACTCCAAGCTGGTTGGCTATTGCAGATTCAGTCTTCCCAGCCTGGTGCAGGGCTACAATTTTGTTTCTGGTGTCCTTTGACAGCTCTTTGGTCTTCACCATAGTGGAGTTTGGAGTCAGACTGTTTGAGGGTGTGCACAGGTGTCTTTTTATACTGATAACAAGTTTAAACAGGTGCCATTACTACAGGTAATGAGTGGAGGAAAGAGGAGACTCTTAAAGAAGAAGTTACAGGTCTGTGAGAGCCAGAAATCTTGATTGCTTGTTTCTGACCAAATACTTATTTTCCACCATAATATGCAAATAAAATGAAAAAAAAACAGACAATGTGATTTTCTGGATTTTTTTTTCTCAGTTTGTCTCCCATAGTTGAGGTCTACCTATGATGTAAATTACAGACGCCTCTCATCTTTTTAAGTGGTGGAACTTGCACTATTGCTGACTGACTAAATACTTTTTTGCCCCACTGTATAATGGCCTGACCTCCTTGGAAATTATGGGAAAAGAAACCACAAGAGGTGCAGATGTTGCCCAAGAAGCCGGCACTGATGAGGTGATAAGTCACAGTAACAGCAAGCCTGCTCCAGAGTCTGATATAATATCGATGGATGCTGCACTATTAGGACCACCAGCCACTGAAGAAACACCTAAAGTACCACCAGCTAGAGCTAAGCCACCATCAGCCAGTAAAGTGAGATCTAAGCAATGTTCAGCCACTAAATTAAGACCTAAAATACTAGTCACTAAGGTGTCTAGAAAACCTGTCACCAAACCATCCAAGCTTCAGCCCAGTACATCTGTAGAAGTAGATAAATTGTCCGCAGTGTCCAGTGTGGATGACGAAGGTTTTGTGACCACAAAAAGGAAAAAAGCCTTTGTGGATTCCTCCAGGAAAATCACAACAGTCCAGAAAACCTCTGAGCCTCCAGTGCTGGTGATAAGTCCAGGACGTTACAATGTACTGGGAGAAGAAGACGAAGAAGAGGCACAAATGGAGCAAGGTTCTTCATACATCATAGAAAATGACTCTGATGAGGTGGATCCTGACTCTCCCGTGTCCACAAAGAGATGGGGCACTGCAGGTGACAGCAGTGGAAGGAGAAAGAAGACCAGAAAGTCTAAGTGATCAGGATGCGGCTGAGACTAAGCTCTATTAATGTGAACAGTGTGAGGACTGGTAGCCGGCGGCAGGCGATCTACCAGCAATTGTCTGATGAGAGATCTGACGTCTTCTTCTTACAGGAGACGTATCTGAAATGTAATGCCCATGTGTATGCAGCCAAGAGAGACTGGAGACTAGGTCCATCATTCTGGTCCTTCGGGCTGGAGAGGAATGACGGTGTGGGAATCCTCTTTAATACCATGGATGTCCAGGTGGACAGAGTCCTGGAGATCTGTCCAGGCCGCTGTCTGATGCTGGACTTTGTACTGGACTCCATCCATTATAGAGCAATAAACATTTATGCTCCGCAGACAAGAAAAGAGCGGAGGGAACTGTTTGACCATATGAAGCCATATTGCTTTACCTCTAAAGTGTTTATATTGTGTGGGGATTTTAATAATGTGTCTTGTAATGTGGATAGATCCAGTAGTCACAAGAAACTGAGATATGATGAGACGTTTCTTAATAATATAGTCCAACAGGCCCACCTAGTAGACCCCTTTGGTTCCCACCATACCAGTAAGACATACACATTCCATAAGGGTGGTAATGCCAGCAGAATAGACCGGGTGTATATAAAGAGAGAGGCGAGATGCTCTCAGTACATGATCAGCCCTCTGGAGTTCTCTGACCATTGCATGGTAAGCGTGACGCAGGATCTGGCCCAAGCTGTGGTCTGTGGAAAGGGGTACTGGAAGGTGAATAGCTCCGTGATCCAAGATCCACGGTTCAGAGAGGCCTTCACCACCTTCTATAATGATCATAGGACCACCCAATGTATGTGTGATGACACAGCTGAGTGGTGGGAGACCATGAAAAGTGACATCAAGCAGTTTATTATACGAGCAGCCAGGAGACATAGTAATATGGATTATATGAGATACTCTGCCCTGAGACTGCAACTGAGCCGGCTATATAGCAGGATGAATGGTGGTGAGGAGGTGGATGGACGGAGCGTCAGCCATATAAAGCAGCGAATGAGGGAGCTGCAGTATGATCGCCTCAAGTCTCTCAAGGCGGAGGGACAGTTTGATAATTGGGGCGTTCATAACCCAGAACCTTTCATTGCCTGTAAAAACAGGGTCAGTAAGAAGCTAATCACTGGTTTGTTGAATGAGAATGGGGTGGAGCAGTCAGAGCCGGAGAAAGTCCACAAGATCATTGCTGATTATTATAGAGATCTCTATAAAGGGGCTCATATTGATAAGGAAGCCATTAATGCCTATCTGAAGGGGGTGTCCCTACCAACATTAGACCC
Organism: Dendrobates tinctorius; assembly: GCF_039654945.1. NCBI lineage: Eukaryota > Metazoa > Chordata > Amphibia > Anura > Dendrobatidae > Dendrobates > Dendrobates tinctorius. Next base: position 10,771,281 of record NW_027361727.1, on the reverse strand, counting down.
CACACAGGCAGATAGTATGGCCGGTCCCATAACTGAGGAGGAGGTGAAGAAGAGCATTGACTCCTTAAAGGCCAACAAGAGCCCGGGGCTGGACGGCCTGACCAGCGAGTTTTATAGAGCATTCAGGGACTTATTAGCTCCAGACCTGGTGCAGGTCTATAATAATTGCCTCTCTGCAGGGAAGCTTCTACCGTCCCAGTATAAATCTGTTCTGGTCCTTTTGGCAAAAAAAGGAAATCTAAAAGATATAAAGAACTGGCGTCCATTGTCTCTGCTAAACACGGATTATAAAATTCTGGCCAAGATCTTGTATTATCGGCTGAGTGAGGTGGCGGGTGAGCTTATCATTGCCAACCAGACGTGTGGTGTGAAGGGTCGGACGATAGAGGACTCATTGTTGTTGGTGAGAGAAGCCGTGACGTACATGAAGCAGCACCATGTGGGGGAGTATATTGTGGGCTTAGACCAGAGTAAAGCCTTTGATAGAGTCCATCATGATTACCTGTATCAGGTGTTGTTACAGTATGGCCTCCCGATGCGGTTTGTGAAGTGGCTGCGATTTCTGTATGAGGAAGCTATAAGCCTGCCGCTGATTAATGGTCACTTGGCCGAGCCCTTTGCGATCATGTCAGGGGTGAGGCAGGGCTGTCCTCTCAGCCCATTGTTGTATGTTTTCAGTTTGGATCCTTTCCTCAGAAAACTGCAGGATCATAGAGATTTTACAGGGCTGAGGTGCCACCTCCAAAGTATGGTAGAGGAGGTAAAGTTCTGTGCCTATGCGGATGATGTGTCGGTTGTGGTGTCTTCTAGAGGTGACTGTGCGGCTCTACAGCAGGAGATCACAGCCTTCTCCCAAGTATCTAACTCCTCTGTGAACATGGAGAAGAGCGAGACGTTGTGGCTGGGGAGTGACCGTGATGTCTTCTCTGTGCCCTTCAGAACAGTTCAGGATCAGATAAAGATTTTGGGAGTTGTGTTTGGTGCTGTAGATGATGGGAAGGTGAACTGGGAGGAGAAGCTGGTGGTGTGTGAGTGGAAGGTACAGAGCTGGAGACACAGGAAGCTGACATATCCGGAGAAGATCCGCCTGCTGAAGACCTTCCTGCTCCCGCTGTTCCTCTATATCAGTGTGGTGTTCCCGCTGCCAGATACGTTGCTCCCCAGACTTACCAATGTCTTCTTTCACTTCTTGTGGGGCAACAGGGTGAATGTGGTCAGGAGAAACATTGTTTATCTCCCTCATAAGGATGGTGGTCTCGCCATGCCTTGTCCGGAGCTCTTTAATCTTTTGTTTCTCATGAAGAATTTTTCGTTTTGTAAGAATTCAGAGAAGGTGCCATGGTCTTGTTTGTTTAAGAGCCAGATCCAGCAGTTTGTGTCTGTGTGGTCGGTAGGGGACCCCATCAAGAGAATCTCAGGACGACTAAAGAATAATGTTTCTTGGTATGGTGTCCACATAATAAGTAAGGTCGTCAGATGGAGGATCTTGTATGATGACGTCAAGCAGCTCAGTAGGAAGGAGCTGTATAAGAATGTCCTGTCATCTCACTTCAGTGTCCAGGTACAACTGAGGGGCGCTCCGAGTCTGGATGTAAAATGGGCTGTAAAAAACGTGCTAGATCCCAGAGTTCCCCCTCATATGAGAGACGTAGCGTGGCTGGCACTCCATGGTAAGATGTACGTTAGAGATAATCTAAAGTGCAGGAATGTATCAGACAGATCCTGTCCCAGAGAAGAGTGCCCCCATATACTGGAGACGATGGACCATCTGCTGTTAGAGTGCCCCTTCAGTAAGCAGGTATGGGAGTCTGTGTCCTTGTCCCTAAAGTTACTGCACCTGGTGGGACAGTCGTATGGTCAGCTGCTATACGGAGACTTCCAACCTAAGCTCAGGGCGTATGACAGAAGCTCTCTGTATATAATAAATGTGGTGACCATCTACCATCTGTGGTGTGCGCGGTGCTGCCTGCTCATCAATAAGGAAGTCCTGTCCTGTGATACTGTCAGGTATAAGATCCTAGAAAGTCTCAAGGCCGTATATAAGAAGGATATAAAGGGGAAACCAGGGAATGTGAACTGGAGGAACATCCAGGTATCGGGATTTGTCAATGTTTGCTAATGCTATTGTTTAAGTGATGTAACAACATTTATCTCCTTTACTATTTATTGCTTTGAGATTTTAATGTAACATTTTTGTAATATATGGTTGCCAGTTTTTAAATAAAAAGATCATTAAAGTAGTTATATTCTTGTACATAGGGGCAGTATTATAATTGTTATATTCTTGTACATAGGAGCAGTATTATAGCAGTTATATTCTTGTACATAGGGGGCAGTATTATAGTAGTTATATTCTTGTACATAGGGGGCAGTATTATAATTGTTATATTCTTGTACATATGAGCAGTATTATAGTAGTTATATTCTTGTACATAGGGGGCAGTATTATAGTAGTTATATTCTTGTACATAGGGGGCAGTATTATAGTAGTTATATTCTTGTACATAGGGGCAGTATTATAATTGTTATATTCTTGTACATATGAGCAGTATTATAGTAGTTATATTCTTGTACATATGAGCAGTATTATAGTAGTTATATTCTTGTACATAGGGGGCAGTATTATAGTAGTTATATTCTTGTACATAGGGGCAGTATTATAGTAGCTATATTCTTGTAATAGGAGCAGTATAATAGTAGTCATATTCTTGTACATAGGAGCAGTATTATAGTAGTTATAGTCTTGTACATAGGGGGCAGTATTATAGTAGTTATATTCTTGTACATAGGGGCAGTATTATAGTAGTTATATTCTTGTACATAGGGGGCAATTTTTATTATAAACCAAACATAAATACAATTATAGTAAAACAAAAATAATCCAGTATTACAAAACACAAACCACTTAGGTAATATATACACAGCATTACATAATCAGATCATATTCATAAATAAATTAAAGTATCCACACCTGGCGATGGAAAAAGTTAGAGAAAAAAAAAAAAAATCATCATATTTTCTAACTGAATTTTACATTTCTCCATAACGTTGTGTTTCTTGGACTCCTTCCAACTTCCAGTGATTTTATCCACCGGAGTTCTGACATAACCTGATTGGCGGCAGCGGTGTGATCGAACTGCTCATTGTGCAGTGACACCCGGGTTCTCATGTGCCAGTGATAGTATTTGATGACACTGATTATAATGTACATCGTCTCTCTGTTGATGTTACTAACAGTGGAGGGGACACCATAGATTATGTCGGGATACTTTAGGGTCCGCAGTCTGGGGATTTTTAGATTATCTGACACTTCCTCCCAGATCTTCCTCCCTCCCCAGCAATCACATATAGAGTGCTCCATAGTCTCCTCCTGCTGACAACCAAGGGGACAATTCTGATCAGAGACACATAGATGTTTCAGGTTCCCTCTGACAAAGAGCCGACTATGCAGTGAAAGCCAAGTGACATCAAACAGTTTAGGAGGTAGCCGTTTCCCGTTTAGGAACCTAAGGCTTTCTTGCAGGGTGGTGGTGACACAATCTCTCAGGGACAGTGGAGAGAAGAAGAAAGTCCTACATACACGAGCATACAGGTCTCTTCTCGTACTGCTCTCAATGTAAGACTTCTCCAGTCCCCACCTCCTAACACACTTCAGACCATAGTCCAGATACTGGGGGAGGTGGTCACCTGTCCATCTCCTCCTCTTGAGACTGCCGCCTCGCACCCAAGATTCTGCAAAAGGCAATATCCAGTACCTGATACTATTTACCCACAGGGAGCTACTGTTTGAGTCCATGTTCCCAAAATTCACCTTTAGAAACAAGGAGTCAAAGAAAACCCTTGGATTCAACATATCCAGCCCACCCTCTCTCCGCCGTAGGTACGTTATTCCCCTCTTTATTAGGTTCAACCTATTCCCCCACAAGAGCTGGAAGAACAGGCTGAAGAGCCTCGCTGAGAAAGATTCTGGCAAATGGAAAGCGACAGAGACATACAAGAAAACGGGGACCAGGTAAGTCTTCAACATTGTGACCCTTTCTCTGTAGGTCAGCGTCCAGTTCTTCCATCGCTGAACCTTTGCATTTCCGGTTTCCAATTTCTCCTCCCAATTTAGCATGGCATTATCATCCCTCCCAAATCTAACCCCTAGGATCTTAATATGGGTGGAGGCTTTGGAAAACTGCGGCAGATCAAAGCTGGGCTCAGTATCTAATGTCCACAGAGCTTGGCTCTTTTCAAGGTTAACCAGAGACCCGGAGGCCTCTGAGTAGCTTCTGATGGACGCAGATAACATCTGCACCTCACGAGGATTGGAGATCACCAGCGTCACATCATCCGCATAGGCAACAACATTCAGAGGCGGGCAGTGGGGGACCGGCACCCCCTGAAAATCGCACTCCTGCAGTGACCTCAGAAATGGGTCTAGGGCAAAAACATACAGGAGTGGACTCATTGGGCAACCCTGTCTCACCCCCGCCCCAACTCCAAAAGTGTCACCCTGCCAACCATTAATCAGAGGAAAGCTCACCGCCTCTCTGTACAACGTCTTCAGCCAATCCACAAATTATCCCGGAATACCGTACTTTGACAAAGTGGCCCACAGATAGTCATGATCAACCCTGTCAAAGGCTTTAGCCTGGTCCAGACTGACAACATATCTCCCACACCGCAGAGCTTTACATCTCTCAAACATCTCTCGTATCGGGATGACTGCTCCAGAGATGTTCCGCCCTTTTACTGTGCCAAACTGAGAGCCTACCAACAGTGCCGGGGACAAACAGACTAACCTAGAAAATAGGATCTTTGCTAAAATCTTCCTGTCAACATTCAAGAGGGCAATCGGCCTCCAGTTCTTGATGTCGCTCGGCTCTTTACCTTTAGACAGCAGAATTAACGAGGACACTCTCATGGATGGAGGCATCAGGTGATTTTCTAGACAATTTCTATACACATCCACAAGAATTGGAGCCAGGAGGTCTCTGAATTTCTTATAAAATTCTGCTGTTCTACCATCTGGACCTGGTGCCTTCTTCAGATATAACTTATCAATAGCCTCCTTAACTTCCTCCACCGTTAATTCTGCTGTCAAAGGAGAAAAGTCCAGATCATTAGTATCAGGCACTGGAGTTTCCTCCAAGAATTGAGTCATCTTATCTTTATCCAAAACTTTCCTCTGAAACAAGTCAGCATAGTAAGATCTCACCACCTCCAGGATACCCTCCCGTGAATCCTGCAATACACCCTGGGAGTCGGTGAGACCCGTGACCATTTTTTTGACCACCCTCTCCCTGCAATTCTCAAAGGGATCAGGGGCCCCTAAGGACCCATAATCCCGTTCAAGAACCAGGGAGGTATACCTGCTATACTGATACTGCTTTATCTCAGATTTCAGCCGGTCGATCTTCACTTTGTCATCCCCGCCCGCCGAATACAGTGACTCCAATTCTTTGCGCAGCTTTAGGTACTGGCTGTACTTATTCCTCCCTTTATTAACTGACAGTCTCTTTAAGAGGGATCTGATATCCTCCTTGACGTCCTCCCACCAGTCAGTCATGTTGTCATAGAAGTCAACCCTGTCTAGATGAAGCTGGATAAGGGAGTGAACACGACTCTGAACATAGGCATCATCCAGGAGACTGGAATTGAGCTTCCACAACCCTCTACCAATGTCCGGACGGTTAGAGGAACCCAAAGAGAAGCACAAGGCGAGGTGATCAGAGTAAGGGACGACCTTCTCACTCAGGGTGCCGACAGCCTCAGTAGGACTGACAAAAGCAAAATCTATCCTACTGCTCCTGTTGGAACATGAATATGTGAATTTTGGCTGTCGCCCACCCTGTGTGAAAACGTCAGTCAGTCCTGCCTGCATTATGACGCTATGTAGGACCTTACCGTCCCTGGTCACTGCCCTGCCTGAGGAGCTGTCACCTGATGTCATTATGGCATTAAAGTCGCCCGCCATCACCACTGGAAGAGAAGTGAAGAGGTAAGGCTTGACGTCATTAAACAGCTGGATCCTGTCAGTCACTGTCTGTGGCCCATAGATGTTAATAAGCCGGAGTCGCCTCCCATGGATAGTGACTTCTAGGACCAGACATCTTCCCATGACCACCTCCGTCATCCTATGCACAGTCACATCATTGGTGTTAAACAGGACAGCGACCCCGGCATAAGGCTCCACAGCCAGTGACCAGAAAGAAGGACCGGACCGCCATTCCTTCTCAGCCTCTCTCATAAGCCCCAGAGATGTCAGTCGTGTCTCCTGCAGGAAGATGACATCTGTGTCCAGATATTTGAGATGTTCATACACCGCGTGTCTAGTTCTCCTCAGCTTAATGCTATTCACATTGCTCGAGGTCACTGTCAATGAGAACCCCGCCATCACAACACAATATAGTAGGAGCAAAGTAACAGCCATCATCATGAGTCAGAGATGTTCTGTCCACCACTGGTGTCCATGTCAGACTCTACCTGAGGGTCCACAGATAAGGGCTTCCGCTTTGGTGGGGGATGGTCCTCTATGTCCCTGTCACACTCAGCATCAACTTTCCTCAACTCTTCCTCATAATCGTCACCATTGGAGTCAGATAAAACTCCATACTTGTTGGACACGACCATCACTCCTGCAGAATTCTGAACCTTCTTACTAGCAGTCTGACCAGTGTCATTCTGCCTCAGGTTTACGGGAGGATGTGTTCTCTTTCTTCCTTTTATTATAATTAATGCTCCAGTCATCAGATACAGACAGTGATACTGAAGGGGGGCTATCTGAGGCTGATGGATGACCTCCATGTTCCCCTCTGCACCCTGCTTCTCTGGTGCTGCCTGAGTGGACTCCTGGTGGGCATCTGAGTTGGTCAACATCTCTCCTGACATTAAATACTCCTCATGCGTCCCTGCCACCACATCCTCATCCTCCTGAGCCTCTGCCCCTGCCATCACTAACTCATCAGGGAAGACTCTGCAGATGTTGTGCCAGGCGTCTGGACAGTCCCTGTGAGGGTGGCCCATCCTACCACAGAGGTTGCACCTGACGTCCCGGCAGTCTGCAGCGACGTGGCCGATTGCCCCACACAGACTGCACTTCACCACAGTACAGGCGTTAGCCAGATGACCTTTCCCACCACATCTGAAACACTTTCTGGGTTGCCCGGGATAATAACACCTTCCCTTCTCCCTCCCAATGAAGAAGGAGTTGGGTAAGTGGTCAGTGATGTTATTACATTGCCGCAATTTTACCAAGACCCGCCACCCCATTGTCCAGATACCATCCTCATCTCTGACCTTGGTGAGTCCAGAGACGAGGTCACAGTGTCTCCGGAGCCACACCTCGATGTCCTGTGGAGGAACGGCCTCATTCCAGAAGGTGATGTTTACTGTGACAGTGTCCGGCCTGGAGATAGGAACCAACACAAACTTATTCCAGCCCTCAGCATCTCTGAACTTGGGGTAATTAGCCCAGAATCTGTCCAGGTCAGACATGAGCTTGAAGCTGACCTCGTAGCCCTGCCTGTCCTGAAGATTAGACACTGCCAGTATCTCATTTGCCACAAACCCCATCTGGCCGCAGAGCAGCTCTCTCACCACATACCTGCGTTGTGGCAGATCCTCCTTGGCACCTATGTATTTAAACCGCACCACATTAATGCGCTTGAATGTCTGGCCGGTATACCTGGCACTGGAAGTGAAGGATGGGGCGCCGCGGCTCCAGGCATTCCTGGGGGGCACCTGCCGGGTCACACTGGGCTGATTGACAGGGAGAGGGCCTGCAGCAGGGGGGGCTGTCACACCTTGTGGACTAGATGGCAAAGGAGGATAATCACACATATCATGCACATGATCATGAGCAGCATCATTATCATCAGACAGTGCGACGTCCATTACAGAAAGTGAAACCCCTCCAACCCCCGACCCCATGGGCACAGCATCACCAGCCACAGTCTGTGCTTCAGCCTCAGCCTCATCAGCACAAACAGTCTCACAAATACTGTCCTGCTCCTGTGTGGGGCATTCTGGGACCTGTGGTGCCTCTGCTGGAGTCTGCAGTGTGTGCTCCTGTTCACACTCGGCTGCCTCAGCCTCATCAGCACAAACAGTCTCACGTATACTGTCCTGCTCCTGTGTGGGGCATTCTGGGACCTGTGGTGCCTCTGCTGGAGTCTGCAGTATGTGCTCCTGTTCACACTCGGCTGCCTCAGCCTCATCAGCACAAACAGTCTCACGTATACTGTCCTGCTCCTGTGTGGGGCATTCTGGGACCTGTGGTGCCTCTGCTGGAGTCTGCAGTATGTGCTCCTGTTCACACTCGGCTGCCTCAGCCTCATCAGCACAAACAGTCTCACATACACTGTCCTGCTCCTGTGTGGGGCATTCTGGGACCTGTGGTGCCTCTGCTGGAGTCTGCAGTGTATGCTCCTGTTCACACTCGGCTGCCTCATCAGCACAAACAGTCTCACACATACTGTCCTGCTCCTGTGTGGGGCATTCTGGGACCTGTGGTGCCTCTGCTGGAGTCTGAAGTGTATGCTCTTGTTCACACTGAGCTGCATGCTGCTGCAGCTGTTTCCCCTCCTGGAAGCAGAAGCGGGCAGCCTGTAACACTGGCCGTGTCCGCTGCTGGGGGGTCCCGTCCTGAACATCAGGGGTCCTGGCCTCTACAGCACAGTCCTGCTTGTAGGAGGCGAACCGCTCGCGGTTCCTGTAGGTCTCTGCCAGGGGCCCCATGCTCTCCAGCACAGATTCAGTGTCCTGCACAACACTCGCCAGCTGTACTCCTAGTGTGTTCAGTCTCAGGTCATAGGCGTCATTACTGGCAGGATTAGTGGTCTTTAGGCTATAGATGAAGTCTACCTCCATTTGCAGCGCTTTTTTTTGCTGCTGTAACTCACCCAGTTTTCGGACAAGTCCCGGTATCTCATCCGCTAGCTGCAGCTCGGGTGCACGCACCGGCCCCACAGGCTTAGTCTTGACCACGGGTACAGGGGTTTTGAAGACAGTCTTGTGCGGGTCCACCACGGATGGTTTTGTGGCCCCTTGGCTGGATGCAGGCTCCGCAGCAGGTTTATCGCTGCCACCTGACTGTGACCGTGTGCGTCCTGACCGCGCCATACTGCCATGCTGCTGTAGGTTCTCCTGCATTGTCTGTCTTTCCAAAGACGTCCGTCTCTGCCTGGAAGCAGGAGAGGTGATCTGCACAGCTGGGGCCGATCTCACCTGTGCACCTGGCAGGAGCTGCTTACCGACTGGGGAGCTACAAGACTTCACATTCAGCTGGTTTCCATCACTCACAGAGACTTTTCCGTCTGGCTTCTTTGCTGGAACTGGAGAAGGTTTTCCTCCCAAAACTGTAGTCAAAGCTTTCTCCTCCTTCACCAAACTGCTGCAGCTTTTACTCGCTGCATTCACTGGACTCACAGTGGCTTTGGGATTAACATTCCCATTAGTAGAAGCCTGGGAGGCTAGTCCCAGTGTAGGCCGGGAAGCCTGGGCCTTGCCAGGGGAGCTTCCCCACCCAGGGTGGCCCCTCCCTGGGCTTGTTCCAGACATCAGGAGAACCACTGACACACAACCTCACAGCTAGGAGGCAGTATTATAGTAGTTATATTCTTGTACATAGGGGCAGTATTATAGTAGTTATATTCTTGTACATAGGGGCAGTATTATAGTAGTTATATTCTTGTACATAGGGTGCAGTATTATGGTAGTTATATTCTTGTACATAGGGGCAGTATTATAGTAGTTATATTCTTGTACATAGGGGCAGTATTATAGTAGTTATATTCTTGTACATAGGGGCAGTATTATAGTAGTTATATTCTTGTACATAGGGGCAGTATTATAGTAGTTATATTCTTGTACATAGGGGGACAGTATTATAGTAGTTATATTCTTGTACATAGGGGGCAGTATTATAGTAGTTATATTCTTGTACATAGGAGCAGTATTATAGTAGTTATATTCTTGTACATAGGGGGGCAGTATTATAGTAGTTATATTCTTGTACATAGGGGGCAGTATTATAGTAGTTATATTCTTGTACATAGGGGCAGTATTATATAGTATTTATATTCTTGTACATAGGGGCAGTATTATATAGTATTTATATTCTTGTACATAGGGTCAGTATTATAGTAGTTATATTCTTGTACATAGGGGCAGTATTATAGTAGCTATATTCTTGTACATAGGGGCAGTATTATAGTAGTTATATTCTTGTACATAGGGGCAGTATTATAGTAGTTATATTCTTGTACATAGGGGGACAGTATTATTGTAGTTATATTCTTGTACATTGGGGCAGTATTATAGGAGTTATATTCTTGTACATAGGAGCAGTATTATAGTAGTTATATTCTTGTACATAGGAGCAGTATTATAGTAGTTATATTCTTGTACATAGGGGCAGTATTATAATAGTTATATTCTTGTACATAGGAGCAGTATTATAGTAGTTATATTCTTGTACATAGGGGCAGTATTATAGTAGCTATATTCTTGTAATAGGAGCAGTATAATAGTAGTCATATTCTTGTACATAGGAGCAGTATTATAGTAATTATATTCTTGTACATAGGGGGCTGTATTATAGTAGTTATATTCTTGTACACAGGGAAGTATTGTAGTAGTTATATTCTTGTACATAGGGTCAGTATTATAGTAGTTATATTCTTGTACATAGGGGCAGTATTATAGTAGTTATATTCTTGTACATAGGAGGCAGTGTTATAGTAGATATATTCTTGTACATAGGGGCAGTATTATAGTAGTTAGACTCTTGTACATAGGAGGCAGTATTATAGTAGTTATATTCTTGTACATAGGAGCAGTATTATAGTAGGTATATTCTTGTACATAGGGGCAGTATTATAGTAGTTATATTCTTGTACATAGGGGGCAATTTTTATTGTATAAAACCAACAAATACATTTAAAATAAACAGAATTCTTCCTTAATGCAAAACATAAATTCTCATGAATGCATCAGACAATAATTATACAACTAAATTAATACATTAGGAATAAAGGTAACTTAGAGTTCACTCCTGTGGAAGGAAGAATAAGAAATAAACACTTTTAGTAGCACGATCATGTTATTATCCCACAGACACATTCCTCCATAGTTTCTCATTTCTCTGACTTTTCTTTATCTCTATCGCTCTTATCCATCTGAGCTCGGACAGTATCTTTGTGGCTGCGGTGACGGGATGGAAGGGCTCGCTGTGGAGGGACACTCGGGTTCTCATGTGCCAGTGGTAATACTTAATGGTGGTAATGATCAGGTACATTGTCCCCCTGTCGATGTTACCGTCTGTGGATGGGACTCCATAGATAATGTCAGGGTATTTCAGGGACAGCAGTCTGGGGATTTTCAGCTTGGTGGATACTTCCGTCCATATTTCCCTACCTCCCCAGCAATCACAAATAAAATGCTCCATGGTTTCCTCCTGATGACAACCAAGGGGACAGTTCCGATCCGAAACACTTAAAATATTTTAAGTTCCCCCTCACAAAGAGTTTCCCGTGTAGCGACAGCCAAGCAATGTCAAAAAACTTTGCTGGAAGTCGCCTCCCGTTGAGGAATCGGAGACTGTCCTGAAGGGTCCTGGTGGCACAATCTCTTAGGGCCAGTGGAGAGTAGAAGAAAGTCCTACATATATGAGCACACAGATCTTTCCTCGTATTACTCTCAATGTAAGACTTCTCCAGTCCCCACTTCCTGACACACTTCAGACCATATTCCAGATACTGGGGGAGGTGGTCACCTGTCCATCTCCTCCTCTTGAGACTGCCGCCTCGCACCCAAGATTCCGCAAAAGGCAATATCCAATACCTGATACTATTCGCCCACAGGGAGCTACTGTTTGAATCCATGCTCCCAAAATTTACTTTCAGAAAAAAGGAGTCAAAGAAAACCCTTGGATTTAACATATCCAGCCCGCCCTCACTCCGCCGTAGGTACGTTATTCCCCTCTTTATCAGGTTCATCCTGTTCCCCCACAAGAGCTGGAAGAACAGGCTGAGGAGCCTTGCCGAGAAGGATTCTGGCAAAGGAAAAACGACAGAGACATACAAGAAGACGGGGACCAGGTACGTCTTCAACATAGCAACCCCTTCTCTGTAAGTCAGCCTCCAGTTCTTCCATCGCTGAACCTTTGCATTTCCGGTCTCCAATTTCTCCTCCCAATTTAGGCTGGCATCATCTTCCCTCCCAAATTTCACCCCTAAGATCTTAATATGGGTGGAGGCCTTAACAAACTGCGGCAGATCAAAGTCTGGGTCAGATTGCAATGTCCACAGAGCTTGACTCTTCTCAAGGTTGACCAGAGACCCGGAGGCCTCTGAGTAACTTCTGATGGCCGCAGACAACATCTGCACCTCATGAGGATTAGATATCACCAGCGTCACATCATCCGCGTAGGCAACCACCTTCAGAGGCAAGCAGTGGGGGACCGGCACCCCCCAAAAGTTACACTCCTGCAGTGACCTCAGAAACGGGTCTATGGCAAAAACATACAGGAGTGGACTCAGCGGGCAGCCCTGTCTCACCCCCGCCTCAACTCCAAAAGTGCCACCCTGCCAACCATTAATCAGAGGAAAGCTCACCGCCTCTCTGTACATAGTCTTCAGCCAATCCACAAATTGTCCTGGAATATCGTACTTTGACAAAGTGGCCCACAGATAATCATGATCAACTCTGTCAAAGGCTTTAGCCTGGTCCAGACTGACAACATATCTCCCACACCGCAGAGCTTTACATCTCTCAAACATCTCCCGTATCGAAATGACCGCTCCAGAGATGTTGCGCCCTTTTACCGTGCCAAACTGAGAGCCTACCAACAGTGACGGGGACAAACAGACTAACCTAGAAAACAGGATCTTCGCCAGAATCTTCCTGTCAACATTCAAGAGGGCAATTGGCCTCCAGTTCTTGATGTCGCTCGGCTCCTTACCTTTAGACAGCATAATTAATGAGGACACTCTCATGGATGGAGGCATCAGGTGATTTTCTAGACAATTTTTGTAAACATCCACAAGAATTGGAGCCAGGAGGTCTCTGAATTTCTTATAAAATTCTGCTGTTATACCATCCGGACCTGGTGCCTTCTTCAGATGTAACTTATCAATGGCCTCCTTAACCTCCTCCACCGTTAATTCTGCTGTCAAAGGAGAAAAGTCCAGATCATTAGTATCAGGCGTTGGAGTTGCCTCCAAGAATTGAGTCATTTTATGTTTATCCAAAGCCTTCCTCTGAAACAAGTCAGTATAATAAGATTTCACAACCCCCAGGATACCCTCCCGAGATTCCTGCAATACACCCTGGGAGTCAATGAGACCTGTGACCAATTTATTGGCCACCCGCTCCCGGCAATTCTCAAAGGGATCAGGTGCCCCTAAGACCCCATAATCCTGTTCAAGAACCAAGGAGGTATACCTGCTGTACTGATACTGCCTTATCTCAGATTTCAACCGGTCGATCTTCTCTTTGTTACCCCCGCCCTCCGAATAGAGTGACTCCAATTCTTTGCGCAGCCTTAGGTTCTGGCTATACTTACTCCTGCCCTTTTTAACTGACAGTCTCTTCAAGAGGTATCTGATATCATCCTTGACGTCCTCCCAACAGTCGGCCATGTTGTCATAGAAGTCCACTCTCTGTAGATGACCCTGCAAAAGGGAGTGGACACAACTCTGGACAGAGACATCATGGAGGAGGCTGGAATTGAGTCTCCATAGCCCCCTACCAACATCAGCTCGCTTAGTGGCCCCCAGGCAGAAATATAGGGCAAGATGGTCTGAGTATGGGACGACTCTCTCACTCATGGCACCAATGACTTCCATGGGACTTACAAAAGCCAGATCTATTCTACTGCCTCTATTGGAGCAGGAATAGGTTAATTTTGGCTTTCGACCTCCCCGTTTAAAGACGTCCCCTAATCCGGCCTGCAGGACTATGTTATTCAAGATCCTACCATCCCTCGTCACGGTCCAACCTGAGGAGCTGTCACCTGATGTCAGTATGGCATTAAAGTCCCCCGCCATTATCACTGGAAGAGAGGTGAACAGATAAGGCTTGACATCATTAAATAACTGTATCCTGTCAGTCACCGTCTGTGGCCCATAGATGTTAATAAGCCTAAGTCGCCTCCCATGGACAGTGACTTCCAGGACCAGACACCTTCCCATATCCACCTCCGTCATCCTATGTACTGTCACATCCCTGGTGTTAAACAGAATGGCAACCCCGGCGTACGACTCCACAGCCAGTGACCAAAAAGAGGAACCAGACCGCCATTCCCTCTCAGCCTCCCTCATGAGCCCCTGAGTCGTCAGCCGCGTCTCCTGCAGAAAGAGGACATCTGCGTCCAGGTATCGGAGATGGTCATAGACAGCGTGCCTCGTCCTCCTCACCTTAATGCTGTTCACATTACTGGATGTTATTTTTAATGAGAAATCCGCCATCACAATGCCACAACAGAGGAGCAGAGATGTAAAAGCCGCCATCATAAGTATGGGTCACAGATGTTCTGACTACCACCGGTTTCCATGTCAGACTGTATCTCAGTGTCAGCAGGTACGGGCTTCCGTTTTGTAGGGGGATGGTCCGCTACGTCCCTGTCATACTCAGTCTCTATTCTTTTTATCTCTTCCTCCAAGTCCCCATCAGACTCAGACAAAACATCAAACTTATTGGACACGACCATCACACCTGCCGAACTCTGGACTTTTTTCCTGCCACCCTGGCTAGTGACATACTACTCCTCAGGTTTACGGGAGGCCTTGTCCTTTTTTTTCCTTTTTACCTGATTACAGCCACTTTCTTCAGCTAGAGATGGTGATACTGAAGTGGTGGCTACATGTGGCTGCTGGACCTGAGGGACGACCTCCATGCTCCCCTCTGTACAAAGCTGCTCTGATGTTACCTGAGCGGACCCCTGGTGGACCTCTGACCTGGTCAGTACTGTCCCTGACATTAAAGCCTCCTCCTCCTGAGCCTCTGTCCCTGTCACTAACTCCTCATCAGGAAGGAGCTTGCATATATTGTGCCAGGCATCTGGACAGTCCCTGTGAGGGTGGCCGATCTCCCCACAGAGATTGCACTTGATGTTCTGGCAATCTGCCGCTAAGTGGCCGACTTCCCCGCACAGGCTGCACTTTACCACGGTACAGGTGTTTGCCAGGTGACCCACTTTACCACACTTAAAACACTTTCGTGGCTGCCCAGGGTAGAAGCAAACCCCCTTCTCCCTCCCGATAAAGAAGGAGTTGGGTAAGTGAGTCGTGATATTGTTGTGCTGGCGCAGTTTCACCAGCACCTTCCATCCACCGGTCCATATACCATCCTCATCCCTGTTTTTGGTAAGGTCGGAGACAAGGTCACAATGCCTCCGGAGCCACACCACAATGTCCTGCGGGGGAACAGCCTCATTCCAAAAGATGATATTAACCGTGGCGGTATCCGGCTTAGATATTGGAATGAAGCTGAACTTATTCCAGCCATCAGCGTCCCTGAACTTGGGGAAATTGGCCCAGAATCTGTCCAGATCAGAAATAAACTTAAAGCTGATATCATAGCCCTGTCTGTCTGGCAGATTGATGACCGCCAAGATATTAACCGGCGCAAACCCCATCTGGCGGCACAGGAGCTCCCTGACCACCAGCCTCCTCTCTGGCAGATCCTCCTTGGCACCTCTGTGCCTGAACTGCACCACATTCCTCCTTTTGAAAGCCTGCCCGGTGTAATTGGCGCTGGAGGTAAAGGACGGAGCGCCGCGGCTCCAAACATTACTGGGAGGGACCTGTGGGGCCACACTGGGCTGACTGACAGGGCGAGGGTCTGCAGCGGAGGGGCCTGTTGCACCTTGTGTGCTGGAAACCAAAGGGGGGAAATCACAGACATTTTGCACATTATTATCATCATCATCATCATCAATCTCAATAGCATCATCAGGATGAGCAATGTCCACCACAGTCTCTGTACCCCCTTCAGCCCCCAACGCCACATGAAGAGTATCAATATCCCCAGAATTAGTGCTCTCCTGGGCTCCAACAGTAGATGCAGTCTCATGTCCACTGTCTTGCTGTTGTGCTGGGCATGCTGGGACTTGTGGTACCGCTGGGATCTGAGCCTCTTGCTCCTGCTTGGGGTCTGCCGCAGGTAGTTGCGGCTGCTGGTGCAGTATCTGACCCTCCTTAAAACAGAAGCTAGCGGGTTGCAGCACCGGCCGTACCTGCTGCCGGGTCCCCCCTGGGACAATGTCTGTGCGGGAACCAGCAGAGTCCTGCGTACAGGACCTAAACCGCTCCTGGTTCCTATATGTCTCTGCCAGGGGCCCCATCCTCGCCAGCACACAGCCTATGTCCCGCACCACAGTCGCCAGCTCTACCCCCAGTGCATTCAGTCTCTGGTCATATGCAGAGTGATCCCCAGGATTAGCAGCCTTCAACTTGTAAATACAGTCAATTTCCATTTGCAGAAGATTCCTCTGCTGCTGCAACTCACCCATCCTCCTGACCAGTCCTGGTATCTCCTCTGCCAGCTGTAGCTCCGGGGCACGCGGCGGCTCCTTCTGGGGTCTTGCTTTAGGGGTTGACACGTTAGTTTTTAATGTCGCTGGTTTTGTGGCTCCAGCCTCCGCAACACTTTTACCACTGCCACCAGCCTGCAACCTCGTGCGTCCAGAGCTCGCCATGCTGGTCACCACATGTCTCAGCTGAAGGTTCTCTTGGAGTGTTTGCTTCTCCAGAGATGTCCGTCTCTGTCTGCCTGGAGTGAGCTGCACACCTGAAGCTGGTGATGGACTCTGCCTCACCTTCTGTGCAGCCACCTGCCCTCCAGCACTCAGGATCTCAGCAGAAGATGCCTTCTGGAATTTCTTTCCAGGCTCTGGACACTGTTTGCCTTGACTGGTCGACTGTTTAACTGTAACGTCCTTGCACACAGACAAAGCTTTCTCTTGTTTCTTTCCTGTGCTGAACTTCAACACAGGATCTTTCTCCATGCTGCTGGGACTTCCATTCTGAGGTTTATTTTCCGCAGAGGCAACTCTGGGATTTCCATCCACATGAGAAGGATGGGAGTTTCCTCCCAGTGTAGGCCTGGAAGCCAGGGCCTTGCTTGGGGAGCTTCCCCGCCCAGGGTGGCCCCTCCCTGGGCTTGCTCCAGACATGAGGAGAACCACAGACACACAACCTCACAGCTAGGAGGCAGTATTATAGTAGTTATATTCTTGTACATAGGGGACAGTATTATAGTAGTTATATTCTTGTACATAGGGGCAGTATTATAGTAGTTATATTCTTGTACATAAGAGCAGTATTATAGTAGTTATATTCTTGTACATTGGGGCAGTATTATAGTAGTTATATTCTTGTACATAGGAGCAGTATTATAGTAGTTATATTCTTGTACATTGGGGCAGTATTATAGTAGTTATATTCTTGTACATAGGAGCTGTATTATAGTAGTTATATTCTTGCACATAGGGGCAGTATTATAGTAGTTATATTCTTGTACATAGAGGCAGTAATATAGTAGTTATATTCTTGTACATTGGGGAAGTATTATAGTCGTTATATTCTTGTACATAGGAGCAGTATTATAGTAGTTATATTCTTGTACATAGGGGGCAGTATTATAGTTGATATATTCTTGTACATAGGAGGCAGTATTATAGTATTTATTTTCTTGTACATAGGGGCAGTATTATAGTAGTTAGATTCTTGTACATAGTGGGCTGTATTATAGTAGTAATATTCTTGTCACGCCGTCTCTGCATACTCACCCGGCCACCGCTCCCACGCCGCAGCCCCCCGCCGCCCGACATCCACGGAGGTCACCTCTGACAGGCTCGCGGTCGGCGGCATCTCTGCATGCAATGCGCATGCGCCATAGGCTGCGGCCGCGCCTCCCTTCTGCTTCTTGTGTTCCGGCTATGCCCTGACCCGGAAGCACCTCCCTGACCAATGGCAGACCAGACAAAAGCATATCAGGCCGCTTATCCCTGTGGGAGGCGCCTGATCGTTGTGTTTCCTAGCACACTGGGCCTCGCTTCATTGTGTGCTCTCTGCAGTCCTGCAGTCCCGTTCTCGTCTGCTCCCTGCAGCAGCCTCCCAGTCCTGCTATCCGTGTTCCCTGCTGTGTTCCACAGTCTTGCCTCCGGTGCTCCCTCCGTCCTTCTCCAGTCCTGCCTGCAGTGTTCCTGTTCCATCCTGCTCCAGTCCTTCCGTCCTACTCCAGTCCTGCCTCTAGTGTTCCTGTTCCATCCTGCTGCAGTCCTTCCGTTCTACTCCAGTCCTGCCTCCAGTGTTCCTGTTCCATCCTGCTCCAGCCCTTCCATCCTACTCCAGTCCTGCCTCCGGTGTTCCTGTCTCATCCTGCTCCAGTCCTTCCGTCTTACTCCAGTCCTGCCTCCGGTGTTCCTATTCCATCCTGCTCCAGTCCTGCCGTCCTACTCCAGGCCTGCCTCCGGTGTTCCTGTTTCATCCTGCTCCAGTCCTTCCGTCCAACTCCATTCCTGTCTCCTGTGTTCCAGCTCTGTCCTGTCATCTACACTTCAGTCCCTCCACGTTCCAGTCTACAGTCTTACTCCACTCCTGTCTCCTGAGTTCCAGCTCTGTTCAGTCATCTACACTTCATTCCCACAGTCCTACTCCAGTCCATCCTGAGCCGCCCCTCTCGGTACTGGCTACCGTGGTACTCGAACCCCTGAGCCTGCTCCTAACGGTCCCTGTAAAGGGGTCGGTTCCACCTGGCTGCTTGCCTGGGGCCCCTCGGTGCCACGGCCCAGAGGGTCCACTCCTGGAGATTCCGGCTTCAGACCAGCCACGCTAACAGTACGATCAGGCCATGGATCCCGCCGGTACCACTGCTGCCACCCAGAAAGACAGAAATGACGTGGAAGTGCAATAAGGACTGCGCTTGCTTCTGGTAGAGTAAAGGGTTCTTTATTCAGCCAACGCGTTTCCTGAGCCTGCTGGCTCACTTCATCAGGGCAGATGAAGTGAGCCAGCAGGCTCAGGAAACGCGTTGGCTGAATAAAGAACCCTTTACTCTACCAGAAGCGCAGTCCTTATTGCACTTCCACGTCATTTCTGCAATTCTGTCCTAGGACCCTGTGCAGACTTGCTGCTGCTTCTTAAGCGTTCATGGGTGTTGTGACTTCCTCACAACCCCAATAGGTGAGCACCTTCCTTACTGTTCCACAATTTTAATTGTTTTATACGAATTTCACACAGTGGATGCGCCCTGTATCTCTCCTTTTATGCCACCCAGAAAGAGTTACTCTTCCTGCGGGAGAATCAGGGACGCATTATGTCTATCATGAAGTCTATGGACACCCGTTTGTCGGCCCTTCAGGTGGTCGATCCTGGAACTGCCACTTTAATGGCCAGTCTTCAACAGGAGCTGGGCCAGCAACAAGATACTCAAGCCCATATTTTGTCTTACATGGCCTCCTTTGATAGCCGCTTGTCGGCTCTACACTCTGCCGCCGCAGCTCTGACTCCTCCCTCCGCTCCTACAGCTCTCCCGACGCCCCGCCTCGCCAAACCGCCTCCGGTGCTCCCTCCATCCTTCTCCAGTCCTGCCTGCGGTGTTCCTGTTCCATCCTGCTCCAGTCCTTCCGTCCTACTCCAGTCCTGCCTCCAGTGTTCCTGTTCCATCCTGCTCCAGTCCTTCCGTCCTACTCCAGTCCTGCCTCCGGTGTTCCTGCTCCAGTCCTGCTGTCCTACGTCCTACTCCAGTCTTGCCTCCGGTGTTCCTGCTCCATCCTGCTCCAGTCCTTCCCTCCTACTCCCGTCCTGCCTCCGGTGTTCCTGTTCCATCCTGCTCCAGTCCTTCCGTCCTACTCCAGTCCTGCCTCCGGTGTTCTTGTTCCATCCTGCTCCAGTCCTGCCGTCCTACTCCAGTCCTGCCTCCGGTGTTCCTGTTTCATCCTGCTCCAGTCCTTCCATCCAACTCCATTCCTGTCTCCTGTGTTCCAGCTCTGTCCTGTCATCTACACTTCAGTCCCTCCATGTTCCAGTCTACAGTCTTACTCCACTCCTGTGTCCTGTGTTCCAGCTCTGTTCTGTCATCTACACTTCAGGCCCACAGTCCTACTCCAGTCCATCCTGAGCCGCCCCTCTCAGTACCTGCAACCGTGGTACTCAAACCCCTGGGCCTGCTCCAACGGTCCCTGTATAGGGGTCGCTTCCACCTGGCAGCTCGCCCGGGGCCCCTCGGAGCCACGGCCCAGAGGGTCCACTCCTGGAGATTCCGCTTCAGACCAGCCACGCTAACAATTCCTGTACATAGGGGCAGTATTATAGTAGTTATATTCTTGTACATAGGGGGCAGTATTATAGTATTATAATAGTAATATATAATAGTAATAGTAGTATTATAATATAATATTCTATATTATATATATATAATAATATATATATATATAATATATATATTATTGTAATGTAAAATGTCTGTAAGGTATGACTTCTAGAATCTTCCTTTCTTCCACACACAGCTATCTGCCTGCAGCTGTGAAACCTGAAACTCCAGTGTAGATTATCTCTTCCCCCCTTTTTCCTCCCCCTCCCTGCACATCTAAGTGCAAGGATGTCTTTTGTTCTGAAACATGAGGCTGGATACAGGTATAGGAAATATTAAAAGAAGCCCTAGTGTGCACCTCCCTCGTGGCAGAGATATAATAATTACATTTCTGCGAAGGGCACGAAACCAGCTTTCTAATCCCTAATATTCACGGTTCTGGCCCCTCCAGAAACTGAGATATGGATTGCTCCCAAATGGAGTGTCTTAATTATGGCATGTTTGATGTTGTCTTGTTGGGTTCGACGAACTACAACCAATGATACCATATGTGTGTTTGTGCGAGCTTCCCTCATTAAGATGTGGTTATTATAAGTTTTTAGTTAAATTGCAACTTAGAGAGTAGGGGGGTTGGACCTCACCAGACCGCCCATTTCGTGAGGTCACAAATCCAAAGGGATAAGGTATTCCCTCCCAAAATTCAGTCAGTTAAGCTGGAGTTTTGACGCTGACAAGACCTACCAGATGTTCGGAGATGTGTGGCTGCTGCCCATCCCCCGAGCCACATGGGTTGCTTAATACCAACTAAGCACATGTAAGTGTACTTTCTGCTTTCATCCCTGTTATGTTATATTTGCATTGTACATATTTAATGTCTCAATTTATAGCAACTTTATCTATGTAATCACTGCCCACCTTTTTGGGAATAAATGATAAATTTATCAGTCTGCCTTCATGCTCTAAGAAACGAACTATGCGCCTTTTTTAGATAATCGCTACTAATTTGGGGGTTTGCCACGGACCCTCTTAATTAACTCTTTGATTAAGTGAATTGTGGCTGGTGGCAGCGTGGTGTGTTCGGTTGGTTAGGCTAGTTGGCAGTCCGGAAGGGTCTTATATTGCTGAATGAGTGGCTGAGGCCAACGCATTGATAATTCCCTTACTGCAGTAGTCTAACTGCCCGTGCACAACAAGCAGCCCATCCGGCGGCTAATTATCCTAGGTGCAGTTCCCTGACTGACCTGAGGGTAAGGGGGGCACCGGAGAGCTGCGAGTTAAAAAGTGGAACGGAGAAAGTGGGATATCCATAAATCCCCGCAGTTCTTGGAAGGTTGTTAGCAGTGGTGGGGCATCCAAAATACCCCCCTGCGGTAAATTGTTAGAGCGAGATTAGCTTGTTGTCACCTGGTACCATTGGCGGAATAACTAAGATAAGCCCCATTGTGCCTGTGATAGCCGTGTGCCAACAGTGCGTCGCGTCCCTCTGTCCACTGACACACCAGGGTCAGTGGTGGGAACGTAACATATTGGTGGCACCGGGTGCGCTCGTCGTCACAATTTGGTGGCAGAGAGGTGGGATGTTCATAGAGCATTAGTGATTTGGTTTGAGCAATCATTCCTCTCACTAAATACCTGCATGGTTCCTGCGGGAATCCTGCATCATAGGTTTTGGAGAACAGACACAGTGGTTACTAGTCCTGAGACATTTGTGTGTACGTGCGAGTATTCCGTCCCTTTTTCTTTGTTTTTCTTTTCTATTTTTTATTTGGCAACCATGGCGGCAAAAGGAGAACCCTGGTACAAACAGCAGACAAAGGAAGTTCTTGCTGGGTTATGCACGTACCAAGACCTTGATGCCGCGAACAAAAACAGAGCCCAACTGATCGCGGCTCTGGTGCAGCTGGACAACACCCAGAGTCCAGCGGACGCAGAAGTTGGCCCAAGTGATTATGGGGCTGCAGCAGAGGCTCCACTCCTGAGCGCTGGCCCCACATCCAACCAGAGCGCGCTGGACCCCTACCTGCAGGCGGCCTTGGACGCACTCCCTGCCGAAGACCGTGATGGAAGTCTGAAGCTGATCCAGCAAGCTCGGGGGAGAGCGGAGCAGCGAGCCGAGCGGGAGAGAGCAGAGCAGCGAGCCGAAAAAGAGGCTGAGAGAGCCAAACGTGAGCGCCAAGCAGAAGCTCAGAGGACACATGAGCTGGGGATGCTCCAGCGGGGGTGGAATGCCCCCACAGCCCGAAGCAGTGAGCCCAGCAGCGTCCAGACTCCTAAACCCCGGCCAGAGCATTTTCCCGTGATGGAAAAAGACGGGGACTTGGACACGTTCATTTGAGAAAGCCTGCAGACAGTACCAGCTGCCTAGAGAACAATGGGCCAAGTACTTGACCCCAGGGCTAAAAGGCAAAGCTCTGGAGGCGTTTGCTTCTCTTCTGTCAGAAGACGACGACTATGATGCCATAAAGCAGGCCCTGATCGCCAAATACCGGCTGACACCTGAGGTATACCGAAAGAAGTTACGGAACCTCCAACGTGGCCCACACGAGAGCTATAGTGATGTGGTGCAAGGACTCAGGACCCACTTTGACAGGGGATCCATGGACTGTCCGTTGATTCCTTTGAGCAGCTACGGGACCTGATGATCAAAGACCAGTTCCTGCATCTTTGCCCAGCTGAGGTCCGACAGTTCATCCTGGACCGCGAACCAACGAATGCGGACAAAGCGGCGCAGATCGCCGACAACTACAAGGCCAACCGGAAGCCAGAGACGCGGAGGCCAGTCACCACTAGCTGGAGAGGGGGTAAGCCTGCAACCAACCCCAGTGCCCCAGCTGGCCGTCCCTCCGGAGGCCCTGTCCCTGTTGCCAACACCAGGCCTACTACTGACAGTCGCCTGTGTTTCAACTGCAATCGGGCTGGTCACTTCCATCACGCCTGTCCGGAAAAGCCAAAGAACCCCCCAGTCAAGGCCTCTGGGCCCAACGCCTCTGTTCTTTTGGTGGGAGGTGTGGATGGGAGTCTAAGAGCATTTGTGCTCGAAACGCGTACAGAGACCTGGAGAATATCCCCATGCGGTGAACTTTGTTGCCGTTACTTCCTCACAAGCAGCCATGAATGTATTTTAAACATGATACAATAAAAATCCTGGATTTTAAATTTCTGGAGCTGGACCTTCCTTCCTTTCGTGGATGGGAGGATTGGAGGATTGAAGACAACGTTCAACCTGTCCAGGTGGGGGCCCGTCCTGCTACAGGCCTCAAGGACACCGGGGCTGAACGAACCCTCATCCGTCCTGGACTGGCGGCCCCTGTAGAGTTTGTTGAGGGGAAGACCCTGACTGTCACCGGGATCGGGGGTACCCGCTGTCGCTTGCCAGTGGCCCGGGTATTCCTTGATTGGGGTGCTGGGAGCGGGTTGAGGGAAGTGGGAGTGTCTGAAAACCTGCCCACTGATGTTTTATTGGGGACTGACTTGGGGAGGATGGTTGCATACTATGTCCCAGACACCCTTCCCCAATCTGATAATAAGGGTAACGTTAACCCTGGTGTTGATGATGATGAAGGGAAACTGAATGTGTTACCTGCTAATGCCTTGATGAGTAATGATGCAACTAACAACCATTCTTTCCCCAGGAATGATGTTGATGTTGATGTGAATGTACCAAAGCAATCTGATAACCATTCTTTTCCTAGGAATGATGATAATGATGATGATGATGTATCTATGCCGACTGAATCTGTTAACCATTTCTTTGAAACGGTAGATGTGTCCACAGGTACCGAAGCGCTCAGCCCCGTCACTCTGCGGAGTGTGACAGCTGAGGAACCCCTGGCAGGAGCAAGCAACGGTGCTCAAGGAAATGGGGAGGTGCATGGGGACCATGAGGAAGGTAATGCCATGCAACTGACCAGTGCCACCGAGGAAGGTAACTGGCCCATAAGTAGCACTGCTCCTGGAGTGTTGGGGGTGGATGGGGAGGTAGGGCCCTAGCAGCGCCGATTGGTGGGTCTGTAGAAATCCCCAGGGAGACAGCATACATAGCCGCTGTCACACGCAGTCAGAGTGCCCAGATCGCAGGTAGTGCACTGTCTTCTGGACCCTCTTCTGCTACAGGAGAGACTGAACCAGAGGTGAACCCAGAGCCGGTTGCAGAGGGTCCAAGTAAGGAAGCTTCCCTGACGTCACTTCTGGCAGCCTCCAGCAAGGAGTTCCAGGCTGCTCTGCACTCAGATGCCAGCCTGGAGAAATTACAGATAAAGGAAACCACAAAAGCACGCCCATAGGGCCTTACCAGTGCAGATATAATGAATATAAATTAAATAGTGCAGGGTACTCACCCTCAATAGTTGTGTAAAGCCACAACTACTGTATGCGCTTAGTCACATGCAATGAAGCTGCAGCAGGATGGTGTAGACAGACAGCGTCTGCTTCCATTACTCAAAGAGATCCCAAGAGGGAAAAAAACACCAGATTCCCGCGCTGCTATATTTCAGCAATCAAATAGAGGAAATCCAGTAGATTGTAGAAATTGGTTCCAATATCAGTACTTTATATATGGTACACACAGAGACAATGCGTTTCGAGGTCCATTCAGTGACCTCTTCTTCAGGTCGAATGTACAGAAAACTGGAGAAATTGAGACACCTCGCCGAGACGCCCACCTCCGAGCCTGATAAGGAAACGGTGTTCTGGGAACGAGGAAGGTTGTACCGGGAGACAGTACCCGGAGATCCCCAAAAGGAGTGGTTGAGGTAAAGACAGCTAGTCGTCCCCCTACAGTTCATAACTGAGTTGTTGCGGATTGCCCATGAGATTCCACTCGCTGGACACTTGGGGATCAGCAAAACAAAGGCTGTCTCAACACTTCTATTGGCCCAAGATGGGGACAGATGTCACAACCTACTGCCGCTCCTTAACACCTGTCAAAAAGTGGGTAAGGCGGGGCCTGCTCTTAAGGCTCCCCTTATTCCTTTGCCGGTCATAGAGGAGCCTTTCCAGAGATTCGCGGTGGACATTGTAGGCCCGCTGGCCGTCCCCAGCAGCTCTGGAAAGCGATACATTCTCACCGTGGTAGACTTCGCTACCCGGTACACAGAGGCAGTAGCTCTGTCTCCAAACAGGGCAGATAAGGTGGCTGGACGCACTGGTGACCATCTTTTCAAGGGTAGGATTTCCCAGGGACATGCTTACCGATCAAGGGACCCAATTCATGTCTCGCCTAATGGAGGCTCTCTGTGAGAAAATGCAGGTGAAGCACTTGGTATCGAGTGCGTATCACCCACAGACTAATGGTTTGTGTGAACGCTTCAACGGTACCCTCAAACAGATGCTCCGCATGCTGGTTGAGACCCAAGGGCGCGACAGGGAGCGTTACCTCCCACACCTGCTGTTCGCTTACAGAGAAGTTCCGCAGGCCTCGACCGGGTTCTCCTCCTTCGAGCTCCTGTATGGCAGACGAGTCCGGGGACCCCTTGGGTTGATAAGAGAATCCTGGGAAGATGAGCCAAACCCCACAGAAGTGTCCATCGTGGATTATGTCATGCGATTCCGTGACAAGATGCAGACCTTGACGCAGTTGGTGAATGACAACATGACGCAGGCTCAGGCTGACCAGAAGCACTGGTATGACCAGAACGCCCGGGAGCGGACCTACCAGGTGGGTCAAAAGGTGTGGGTGCTGGTCCCCGTACCAACGGATAAGCTTCAGGCAGCCTGGGAAGGCCCATACGTCGTCCACCAACAGCTCAACCCGGTCACCTACGTGGTCACGCTTGACCATGTTCAGGGTAGGAGCAAAGCCTTTCACGTCAACATGCTGAAGGTGCACCACGAGCATGAAGCTTGCGTCCTACCGGTCTGCAACCTGCCCGAGGATGGGGAGGAAGATCCCCTCCTGGACATGCTGGCCCAAGCCAAGGCCAATGGGTCCATTGAGGACATGGAGATAAGTGGTTTGCTAACCGTATCCCAGCGGTCGCAGTTGGTGGAATCCCTGAAACCCTTCCGGGCCGTGTTCACCAACCGACCTGGGAGGACGGAGTTAGCGGTTCTTGAGGTGGACACCGGGAATCACGCCCCACTACGGCAAACACCTTATCGGATATCTGAGGTGGTGCAACAAGTCATGCGCCAAGAGATCGAGATGTTAAGGCTGGGGGTGATTCAACGGTCAAAAAGCACATGGGCCTCACCTGTAGTCCTCGTGCCTAAAAAGGATCGAACCACCCGGTTCTGCATGGACTACAGGGTGCTCAACGTCATCACAACCTCTGATGCCCATTGAGGATCTGCTTGAGCGGTTGGCAAAAGCAAGGTACATATACATCATGGATCTGAGTCGGGGATACTGGCAGATTCCCCTGAGCCCTGAGGGGCAGGAGAAATCCACCTTTATCACCCCCTTTGGACTGTACGAGTCAACAGTCATGCCCTTCGGCATGAAAAATGCCCCTGCCACTTTCCAGCGGCTGGTCAACCACCTGCTCTGGGGACTGGAGGAGTACGCAGTGGCGTACTTGGACGACATCGCCATCTTCAGTTCCACCTGGGAGGAACACCTTCAGCTTCTCCAGGAGGTGCTCAAGCATCTTCACCAGGCAGGCCTGACTATCAAGCTGGGAAAGTGCCAGATGGGCATGAGCGAGGTTCACTACCTGGGGCACCGGGCAGGCGGGCGTTCCATGAGTCCGGAGCCAGAAAAGGTGGACTGTTGTGAGTTCATTTTCCCCTTCAATACTGAGGCCTGAGGAACTCCCTCTTCTGGTAAAGAAAGGTAGTGAGCCTGATTATCAAACACCTGAGCCTGATGATGACTGGCTGAGTGGAGTTACTGACTGGATATAAGGCTGCCGACGCCCTTCTGCCCTGCGGGTGATTTCTCTGTGGGATCCTTGGAGACCAGTCTGAATTCCTGCTCTTCTAAAGCTAAGTTTTCTGCTCGGCTTTTTGCATTTGTGCTTTGACTTTGTTTTGCTTTGTTTTTCTGGATTTCTGCCATTCCCTGCTGGGGTGTGCTGAATTCCTTTAGCTCTGTCTTCTGAAAATACCTGAGTGCTGATTTAGTTTTTGAAGCCTAGCTGCTTCAGGGTCTTTTTCCATATCAGCTTGTTGGCTTATGTCTTTGATAGGGTTTTGGCAGATTGCAGACAGCAACCTTCCTTTCCTGTTCTGTTTAGTTAGCTTGGGCCCCATCGTTTGCTCAGCCTATCTTTATATCTGTGTGAGTGTTTTTTCATCTTGCTTCACCGTCATTATATGTTGGGGGCTGCCTTTTACTTTGGGGTCTGCTCTGGGGCAGTTTAGATTTCCTTTTCTGTCTTTAGGCTATTTATCTCTTCGGCTGTTATCGAGGGGTCTAGGGCATCGTAGGAACCCCCCACGGCTACTGCTAGTTGTGTTGATAGGTTCAGGGGTCTGCAATCTGATAGTTGCCAACTTCTCTGGTTTTCTGGACGTAGCTTCTATTTTTGTGTCTGCCTCCTACGGTGACTCAATCATAACAGTGGACGCAATCGCGTCCTGGCCCACCCCCAGGACCAAGAAACAGGTGAAGTCCTTCTTGGGCACTACAGGGTACTATAGGCGGTTTGTTCAAGACTATAGCGCCCTTGCAAAGCCCTTGAGTGACCTCACGAAGCAGAGGCTACCCCAAACAGTCAACTGGACAGACGACTGTCAGGCGGCCTTCCAAGCTTTGAAAGCAGCCCTGTGCAACTCTCCAGTGTTGAGAGCAGTCGACAGCAGTCGCCCGTTTCTGGTACAGACCGACGCCAGGGAGTTGGGCCTCGGTGCTGTGCTCAGCCAGGTCGACTCGGGGAACCAGGAGCACCCCGTGTTGCACCTGAGCCGGAAACTTTTGCCGAGGGAAGTTGCATACTCGACCATCAAGAAGGAGTGTCTGGCCATGGTGTGGGCACTGCAACGTTTGCAGCCCTACCTGTACGGGCGCACCTTCACGGTGGTGACCGACCACAACCCTCTGAGCTGGTTGCACACAGTGTCCGGAACCAATGGAAGGTTGCTCCGCTCGAGCCTTGCCCTTCAACAGTACGACTTTACTGTACAACACAAAAAGGGCAGTGAACATGGAAATGCCGATGGGTTGTCCCGCCTGGGCGAACCCACTGAGGTGCGCATGGCCGATTACCGAGAGGTAATGTCTCCATAGCGCCCTCTAAAAGGGGGAGGTGTAATGTAAAATGTCTATAAAGTGTCATGATTCAGGAAGGGGTTTCGCTTTGGCCCGTCCTGGTCAGACAGGGGGTTAATTGTTGCTGCCTCTCTCTGGCAGAGGGTGGCTATTTAATGCTCACTGGACCAGGTCCGGTGTCAGTTATACTCCTGCCCTCGGCTGAGTTAGTTGACCTCTTGTATACGTGTGCCTTGTGCCTGATAACTTGTTGCTTGTTTGGTTTTGATCCGCTTCTGTTGTGAGCTCATTTTCGGGTTTGCCTCTGGCTTCTGGTGAGGGTTATGGAGCTGACTGTGCTGACAGAGGAGTAGTGAGTTCTCTATCTGGACTCCCTCTGTTGGTGAAGGGAGGTAATGAAGTTGATCTAAATGGCAGAGACCGGCCACCTGAGGAAGAGGTCTGTGATTGGACATCAGGAGTTTCTGATTGGATTTAAGGCAGCCGACTCCCTAGTTTCTTGCTGGTGATTTTTCCTGACTGTGGCTCCTGGTTTCCAGTTTGGTTCCTGCCTTCCTAAAGCTAAGTTTTCTCTGCTATTGTTCATATGAGTTTTTGTCTGGTTTACTTAGTTTTTGTGTTCAGCCAGCCCTGGCTGGGACTGGGCTGAATCCCCATTTTGTCTCTGATCAGTTGCTCTCTTTTGCTCTGTCTTCAGAATATACCTGAGTGCTGATATAGTGATTTGAAGTCTAGCGACTTCAGGACCTTTTTCTATCAGACGTGTTGGACATTCTTTTTGGCAGGGATTTTTGCGTGATTGCAGACAGCAGCTTTTCTTTCCTGTCCTTTCTAGTTAGCGAGGGCCCCATCGGTTGCTCAGCTTATCTTTCTACCTGTGTCTGTGTTTTCATCTTGTTTCACCGACAATACATGTTGGGGGCTGTCTATTGCTTTGGGGTCTGCTCTGGGGCAGTTTAGATTTTCCCTTTCTTTCTTTAGGCTTATTTAGTTCTCTGGCCGTGACGAGGCGTCTAGGACCACGGTAGGCATGCTCCACGGCTACTGCTAGTTGTTGTGGATAGGATCAGGGGTCTGCAATCCGCTAGTTACCAACCTCTCCGGTTTTCTGGGCTTAGCTTGCTTTTTGTTCTTTCCTCCTCGGTGACTCATTCATAATACGGTTCTGTCCCTGTTACGAGTTCTGCCTGTCCCTCTTGTACCGCACCGCCCTCTCGTGTATGACTCTCTGCTTGTGACTTGACTATTCTCTGCTCCCGTTCTCATGTGTGTGTGATGGATCCTATGCACGCTCTTTCTGAGCAGGTAAAGCACCTGACTCAGATGTCTCAGAGACTCCTGGGGGGAACAACTAGCCCTGGCTCAGTCTCAGCAGCTGATCGCTGACACTGTGCAGAGGGTTTTATCATCAGGGGCTCGGGAGGTTACAGTAATTTCCCCTGAATCTCCGGTTAAGTTACCGGATACTTTTTCTGGAGATAGAAGGGTATTTAAAGTGTTCAAGGAGGGCTGTAAGCTTTTTTTTTTCATTGAAACCACACTCTTCGGGGGATGAAAGTCAGAGAGTGGGGGTCATTATGTCTCTGTTAAGGGGCGCTCCCCAAGCTTGGGCTTTCTCCCTTCCTACCACTGCCCCTGAGCGTATGACTGTGGATGCATTTTTTGAGGCCTTGGGGCATATTTATGATGAGCCTGATCGGATGTGTATGGCTGAGGACAGGGTGATGAGTGTGTGTCAGGGGAAGCACTCAGCCGAGTGGTTCTGCTCAGAGTTCAGATGCTGGGCTGCTGAGGTCTGCTGGAATGATGCCGCCTTTCAGGGTTTGTTCCGTAGAGGCCTGTCTGAACATCTAAAAGATGCCTTGGCTCTCCACCCTCCGCCTGATTCCCTGGAGGAGGCTATGACACAAGCCGTCCGAATGGATCGCAGGCTACGGGCCAGGGGAGTGATGCAGGTTGAAACCCCATTATTTTCTCAAGGAAGGGGAGCCAGTCTTACATTGGAAACCATGGAGATGGGAACCATCGACTTCAAGGAGAAAGGAAAGAGACAACGGTGCTTGGGAAAGTGCTGTTTTTTCTGTGGGGATTCTGGACATTGGAAAAAGGATTACCCTTCTTGTCCACCAACCTGCAAGCGACTGAGCCCGGGTGATTGTCGTGGAGGTCACCCAGGCTCTCAGGTACCCTTTTCTAAAATGTTGTTGCAAGTGGAACTTTGTTGTGGGAGTGTCTCCACAACCACTTCTGCTTTCGTGGATTGTGGATCGTCGTTGAACTTTATTGACTCTGACTTGGTGTCCAGGTGTAAGTTAGGGACAGTTAGGTTGGAGACTCCTATTCACGTTGTTGCCATTGACAAAACACCACTGGCTAAGAATGATGTCATATTTCGTACAGAAGAGTTTCTCCTTAAAGTGAGTTCCTTGCACCAGGAACATATTTCATGTTTTGTTATGGACAACCTGCCTGCGGGACTGGTGTAGAGGGGTTCCCCTGGTTACAATTACATAATCCTGTGATTAATTGGGAATCTCGGGACATTGTTAAATGGGGTCCCTATTGTTCTGAAAAATGTCTTGTTACTGTGTCTGTGTCGTCCGTGGGTCTGGAAGGTATTCCGGAGTACCTAAAAGACTATATGGACGTTTTCTCCAAAAAGGAGGCTGAAGTTTTACCACCACACCGCCCATTTGATTGTGCTATTGACCTGGTTCCAGGTGCTAAATTGCCCAAGGCCCGCTTGTATAACCTTTCAGGTCCAGAACGGGCTGTGATGAAGGAATACATTTCCGAGAGTCTCCGTAAGGGACACATTCGTCCTTCTGTTTCTCCCGTGGCAGCGGGGTTCTTTTTCATAAAGAAAAAAGACAGTGGTTTACGCCCATGCCTCGATTTTCGTGAGTTAAATAAGATAACTGTGAGAAATACGTATCCCCTCCCACTTATTCCTGATTTATCCAACCAGTTGTCTGGAGCTAAGTGGTTTTCAAAATTAGATCTACGGGGAGCGTATAACCTTATCCGAGTCCGGGAAGGAGATGAGTGGAAAACTGCTTTTCTCACTACTGAAGGGTTGTTTGAAAATTTGGTCATGCCTTTCGGTCTGACCAATGCTCCAGCGGTCTTCCAAAATTTCATAAATCACGTGTTCTCTGATTTTATTGGACGTTTTATGGTGGTGTATTTGGATGACATATTGATCTACTCTCCTGATAAACAGGCTCACATTGGTCATATTCGGGCAGTTCTCCAAAGGCTTCGGGAGAACTGTCTCTTTGCTAAACTAGAGAAATGTTTATTTTTTGTTCAGGAACTGTCTTTTCTGGGGTTCATTGTGTCTGCTGAAGGGTATCGCATGGATCCTAATAAGGTGCAGGCCATTGTCTTGTGGGTTCAACCTTGTGATTTGAAGGCTCTGCAGCGTTTCCTAGTATTCGCCAATTATTATCGCAAATTTATAAGGGGTTCTCACAGGTGGTTAAACCCCTCATAGACATGACTCAAAAGGGGGCCGATATCAAGAATTGGTCAGCCGCAGCGATAGCGGCGTTTCAGTTTTTAAAAAATGTTTCATGTCTGCTCCGGTTCTTATTCAACCGGACCCGTCTGAACCATTTATTGTTGAGGTGGAGGCCTCAGAGGTGGGGGTGGGGGCGGTATTGTCCCAGGGACCCGCCACTTTGACCAATTTGAGACCTTGCGCCTTTTTCTCAAGGAAATTCTCCCCTGCAGAGAGAAACTATGATGTTGGGAATCGAGAACTTCTGGCCGTAAAGTTGGCCTTTGAAGAATGGAGGCATTTTTTGGAGGGGGCTGTCCATCCTATAACCATAATTACTGACCAAAAAAACCTAGCTTACATTGAGTCAGCTAAAAGGTTGACTCCCAGACAGGCTAGATGGTCACTTTTTTTTTCCCGATTCAACTTCTCGATCACTTTTCGGCAAGGATCCAAAAATGTCAGAGCTGATGCCTTGTCACGCAGTCTAGATCCGGTGTCCCCTCCCGAACCTCCATCCTCCATTCTTCAGCCTGGGGTGGTGGTGGCAGGTGTTTCTAATATGTTGGAACGGGAGATTCGGGAAGTCCAGTCTCTTGCACCTCCGGCTAAGCCGGTGGATAAACTTTTCATGCCCTTCAATATCTGGCACATTGGAAAGGCTACGGTCCTGAAGAACGGTCGTGGGTTCCTGCTCGATCTGATCATGCGGATCGGTTGGTCCGGGCCTTTCACACCAAGTATCCTGAGAGACCTGGGGGTCCAGTGGCCCCCCATTGAGAGGAGGGTACTGTCATGATCCAGTACGGGGTTTCGCTTTGGCCCGTCCTGGTCAGACAGGGGGTTAATTGTTGCTGCCTCTCTCTGGCAGAGGGTGGCTATTTAATGCTCACTGGACCTAGGTCCGGTGTCAGTTATACTCCTGCCCTCGGCTGAGTTAATTGACCTCTTGTGTACGTGTGCCTTGTGCCTGATAACTTGTTGCTTGTTTGGTTTTGATCCGGTTCTGCCCCTGTTACGAGTTCTGCCTGTCCCTCTTGTACCGCACCGCCCTCTCTTGTATGCCTCTCTGCTTGTGACTTGACTATTCTGTGCTCGTCCCTTTTGTACCGCACCGCCCTCTCGTGTATGACCTCTGCTTGTCTGACCTGCGTTTTCCTCTCCTCTACTACAGTATTCCTGCAGTAGGTACATTACATCATCTGCAGTAGTAGGATGCTAAGCCTCGCCCCCTGCAGTCACATGATCGTAGGTCCTGGTACTCCTTACTATTTTCCGTGCCTCAGGTCCTGTCTGCTTAAACTTTCATTACCGTATTGGGCCCTGTGCTCTCCCGCAGTGTGGGTAAGTCACCCTGCTCAGCCGTGGCAGTTGCCGACGCTGACAGGATCCTGACAAAAGTATGATGTTTCTAGAACCTTCTAGAAATCTCCCATTTCACACTACTGAGGACATTGTCCACTGTCAGCTGGCAGCACTTCTCCCCTCCCTTACAGCCCCCTCCTTTTGCCCCCCTTAGTAGCTGTCTGTGTGTGTGCTTTCTGCCGGCATCTGAAACCTGATACCGGGCATTTCCTCTCGAAGCACAGCTAGGGGGAAAAGATCTCTTTGTTCTGGCCGAGGCTGGATGCCAGTATATGGGTGATATTAAAGAGACTGTACCGCAAAAACCATACACCGTTGAGATATAATAATAGTCGTATCACTGTGTAGGCAATGAAGCCAGCTTTCTAAACCCCTAAGTTTCACGATTCTCGGACTTCCAGAAACTGAGATATGGATTGCTCCCAAATGGAGGGTCTTAATTATGGCATGCTTGGTGTCTTCGGATTCTATTCGGTAAATCACAAACAATGATGTCCTATGTGTGTTGGTACGGGCTTTTCTCGTTTAGATATAGTTATTCTAAGTTTTGTAGCCAAATCCTAACTTGGAGAGGAGGTTGGACCTCTCCATACCGCCCATTTCGTGAGGTCACAGACCCTAGGCCATAGGTATTCCCTACCAAATTCCAGTCAGTTCAGCTGGAGTCCTCCTGCCCGAGAGACATGCCGATGAGTGGGGATGTTTGGTTAAGCGCCCCTCCCCCAGCCACATGGTCTGTCTAATACCAACTACGCACATGTGAGTGTTACTTTCTGTTCTTTCATCCACTTTGTTTTATATTTGTATTTGTACATATGTAATGTCTCAATTTATTTTAGATAATCGCTACTAATTTGGGGTTTGTCACGGACCCTCTTAATGAACTCTTTGATTAAGTAAAGCATGGCTGGTGGCAGCGTGGTGTGTGCGGCTGGCGAGGCTAGCTGGCAGTACAGAAGGGTCTTATATTGCTGATTGAGTGGTTGAGGCCACAGCATTGATAATTCCCTTACTGCCATAGTCTAGTTGCCCGTGCACAACAAGCAGCCCGTCCGGCAACTAATTATCCTAGGTGCAGTTCCTTGACTGACCTGAGGGTAAGGGAGGCGCCGGAGAGCTGCGAGTTCCAAAGTGGAACTGAGAAAGTGGGATATACATAAATCCCTGCAGTTCTTGGAAGGTTGTTAGCTGTTGTGGGGCATCCAAAATACCCCCCTGCAGTAAATTTTTAGAGCAAGATTAGCTTGCTGCATTTTTGTCACGTGGTGCCGGTGGTGGGATAACTAAGATAAGCCCCCACTGTGCCTGTGATAGCCATGTGCCGGCAGTGCGTCACGTCCCTCCGTCCGCTGACAAACCCGTGTCGGTGGTGGGATCGTGACCTATTTGTGGCACAGGGTCCGCTGTCCGTCACAATTTGGCGACAGCGGTCCGCAGTTCCTCACAGGCAGTATTATAGTAGTTATATTCTTGTACATAGGGGCAGTATTATAGTAGATATATTCTTGCATATAGGGGCAGTATTATAGTAGTTATATTCTTGTACATAGGGGGCAGTATTATAGTTGTTATATTCTTGTACATAGGGGGCAGTATTCTAGTAGTTATATTCTTGTATATAGGAGCAGTTTTATAGTATTTATATTCTTGTACATAGGGACAGTGTTATAGTAGTTATATTCTTGTACATAGGGGGGCAGTATTATAGTAGTTATATTCTTGTACATATGGGGCAGTATTATAGTAGTTATATTCTTGTATATAGGAGCAGTTTTATAGTATTTATATTCTTGTACATAGGGACAGTGTTATAGTAGTTATATTCTTGTACATAGGGGGCAGTATTATAGTAGTTATATTCTTGTACATAGGGGGCAGTATTATAGTAGTTATATTCTTGTACATAGGGGGCAGTATTATAGTAGTTATATTCTTGCACATAGGAGCAGTATTATAGTATTTATATTCTTGTACATAGGGACAGTGTTATAGTAGTTATATTCTTGCACATAGGGAGCAGTATTATAGTAGTCATATTCTTGTACATAGGGGCAGTATTATAGTAGTGATATTCTTGTACATAGGGGGCAGTATTATAGTATTTATATTCTTGTACATAGGAGCAGTGTTATACTAGTTATATTCTTGCACACAGGGAGCAGTATTATAGTAGCTATATTCTTGCACATAGGAGCAGTATTATAGTAGTTATATTCTTGTACATAGGGGGCAGTATTATAGTAGTTATATTCTTGTACATAGGGGGCAGTATTATAGTAGTTATATTCTTGTACATAGGGGGCAGTATTATAGTAGTTATATTCTTGCACATAGGAGCAGTATTATAGTATTTATATTCTTGTACATAGGGACAGTGTTATAGTAGTTATATTCTTGCACATAGGGAGCAGTATTATAGTAGTCATATTCTTGTACATAGGGGCAGTATTATAGTAGTGATATTCTTGTACATAGGGGGCAGTATTATAGTATTTATATTCTTGTACATAGGAGCAGTGTTATACTAGTTATATTCTTGCACACAGGGAGCAGTATTATAGTAGCTATATTCTTGCACATAGGAGCAGTATTATAGTAGTTATATTCTTGTGCATAGGGGGCAGTATTATAGTAGTTATATTCTGTACATAGGGGGCAGTATTATAGTAGTTATATTCTTGTACATAGGGGCAGTATTATAGTAGTTATATTCTTGTACATAGGGGGCAGTATTGTAGTAGTTATATTCTTGTACATAGGGGCAGTATTATAGAAGTCATTCTTGTACATAGGGGCAGTATTACAGTAGTTATATTCTTGTACATAGGAGCAGTATTATAGTAGTTATATTCTTGCACATAGGAGAAGTATTATAGTAGTTATATTCTTGTACATAGGGGGCAGTATTCTAGTAGTTATATTCTTGTACATAGTGGCAGTATTATAGCAGTTACATTCTTGTATACAGAAGGGTAACCTGTCCGGTTCCACTTTTCTTTTACAAGACATTTGTCATCTTTAAAGATTACACACAGGCAATTTCAGCTTTTTCTCTTGTTTATTCTCACTATCAAGTATGTAGTAATTTACAGTACAACAAACAGCACAAAAATGTGCAAAATAGAACATTACTAGAAAATTAAATATTCTACACCGAGTGATTTCTTCTGTCAGATCAGTACAATTCAGTGCTGTGCGAGACATAAATCAAAATATGACTACAGCAAATCACAAATTGTCTGCGGATATAAATCATGGGAACATGAAAATTCAGAACAGAGGAGATTAGTGGCTTGCATCAGACCTGAGGTACTAGCCGTGGCCTTTATCAGTGAACGTCACACGTTGGAGCCTAGCACAGACTAGAAAATATAAACTACAATAACTTTTTGAATGTTTATAAGCCTGAACACCTCTGACCAGCACCTTATAATGTATACTCAGCAAAAACCTACATAAACAGCATTGTGTACATACATTGCATTACTGATCCTGAGTTACATCCTGTATTACACTCCAGAGCTGCACTCACTATTCTGCTGGTGCAGTCATTGTGTATATGCATTACTGATCCTGAGTTACCTCCTGTGTTATACCCCAGAGGAGCACTCACTATTCTGCTGGTGCAGTCACTGTGTACATACATTACATTACTGATCCTGAGTTACATCCTGTATTATACTCCAGAGCTGCACTCACTATTCTGCTGGTGCTGTCACTGTGTGTATACATTACATTACTGATCCTGAGTTACATCCTGTATTATACTCCAGAGCTGCACTCACTATTCTGCTGGTGCAGTCATTGTGTACATGCATTACTGATCCTGAGTTACCTCCTGTGTTATTCCCCAGAGCTGCACTCACTATTCTGCTGGTGTAGTCACTGTGCACATACATTACATTACTGATCCTGAGTTACATCCTGTATTATACTCCAGAGCTGCACTCACTATTCTGCTGGTGCAGTCATTGTGTACATGCATTACTGATCCGGAGTTACCTCCTGTGTTATTCCCCAGAGCTGCACTCACTATTCTGCTGGTGTAGTCACTGTGCACATACATTACATTACTGATCCTGAGTTACATCCTGTATTATACTCCAGAGCTGCACTCACTATTCTGCTGGTGCAGTCACTGTGTACATGTACATACATTACATTACTGATCCTGAGTTACATCCTGTATTATACTCCAGAGCTGCACTCACTATTCTGCTGGTGCCGTCACTGTGTACATACATTACATTACTGATCCTGAGTTACATCCTGTATTATACTCCAGAGCTGCACTCACTATTCTGCTGGTGGAGATTTCTTCCAAGATTCTCTGCTACTTCAGGGTCTGTACTATTTCTGGTGATTTGCATCTTTAGAAGAGACACTGATATGGGTACAAGTACTTTTACCCCCTGCATTTTTAAAAGCTCAGCCAAGCTGTTAGTTTGGTGCCTGCCAACAAGCTTGCTGATGGTTTCCAATAAGAAACAACCGAATATTTCGTCCATGAACAATGCTTCCTAGAAAAACATTCCCTGAATGATGTCCAGTTCTACTGACTGCAGAGGGTGATATGGAGTGTAATGTACACGGCTGTGATGCTCTGGATACATTTATCTGCTCCCCCATCGTCCTACTTCCCTGTATTGTGTGTCCCATTTACTGATCTGGAGTTTCATCTTGTCTTATACTATATAATGTACTTATATTAGAGAATCTCTCATAATCTTTCCTGCTTCTGGCTTTTTAGCCTTTGTTAAGAGTTTTTTGAGACATTTACAAATTATGGGTTTTTCAAGTGGAAACAGATACAGTTAACTTTGTGTTTTGGAGGAAGTTGAACAGGTTTTGAAAAATTTTTGGTTTGTTTTTGTTTGTTTTTTTTTACCTGGAAAGGTTTTTTACAGTCATTTGATTGGACAATGATCTAGAATCCATTTGGAGCTAATTTCACCAGGATCCAGTACAAAGAGGTGACATGCAGTTTTTTTTCCACCAGGTGTTTTTCAAATATCTCTTCAGGCAAAAAAAATAAAAAAGATGCTGAAAAAAAAACCTCATATGAAAAGCAAAATGGATTTCCTATATTAAAAAATACCAACTCCTTAAAAAACCCTCTGTGTGAACATAGCCTTAAACTATCAGGTTTAGTCTGTGAAAGGAAATAATATTTCTATAAGAAACATCAAGTATAGAAAACTAGTTGACAAGTCAAGTGTTCCTGTCCGTTTACAGTACACAGCAGTGGCATCGAGAGTTCATCATCCTGGGTCATTTAGGTTGGTGGCTATAGACTTTATGATGTCCGTGACCATAGTTTGTGCTTCTGTAGGGCTGTAAGAATGGATCCAGACCACTGATGGGTTATTAGGTAGAAATGAGCAAATCGTTTCACAGGCCCAGGCCCAGGACCAGTGGCCAAGTAAGCATTTTGTAACCACCGACCAGGTACCCTACAAACCCCTCTTCCACCTTTCGAAATCCTCTTTTCATTAGTCGGCCTGATATGACATTGTGTGTGCATCCAAGAACGATGACTTTTTGCAACAAGTCCTAAGAAGATCTGAAAATGCCGGCAGGTAGGAGCCGTTTTTTAGAGCCCCATCCACTAAAGGCAAAATACTGACCTGGCAAATGAACCAGGGTCCTAAGACCCCATATGCCCATCTCTACTAGAAGGGGGTTAGTAATGACTCCGACCTGAAATCAGCTGCTAGGTAAGAAAACTGTAATACAAGATAAAATTATGTGGAGCCCTGCTTGTCTGGTGTTTCATCTCAATCCCATCCAATTCTTCATAGACATAAGTTCCCAATGGCTTGCACCAGACCCCTTGGCGGTACCACTTGGATCCATTTTTATATTCTTTTTTAAATGGCCTTCAGCTCAGTCTCGAGTCATGGCGACTTCATGGATCAATGATCTCTAGGAAGATCTATCTTGTGCAAGCCTAGATAGGTCCACCAGAGTCTTCTCCACCATCTTCTTGACTGTATCAAGCCATCGGGTTGCTAGTCATCCTCCTCACTTTCTTCCTTCTACTTGTCTATTGTCCTTCTTCAGTGATCTCTCTCTATGTATGATGTGTCCAAAGTAGACAAGTCATAGATTGGTGATCCTTGCTTCGAGTGACATGTCTAGTTTGATTTGTTCCAAAATTGATTTGTTTGTTGATTAATCTGTCTACATTTATACTTTAGAGTAAACTACCTGCTGATATTATCTTTATAATGTCCTTAAAGGGCAACACTAAACATTCAGGTGTGAGTATCATCACATCACTTATCTTCTCAATCCATACGTTCCCTTTCATAGGCCCTCAAAGTTTAGAAATGTGGAGTTATTTGAAAGCTGGATTCAGTAATTGATCTGCTGCCCCTAACATGCAGGTAATGAGACCTCCTTTAGGTGGTCTGCAGGATTAATAAAATGTTTTTTTTTTATTCGACCCTACAGAGCTCAGAGAAAATTACTACTAATAAACAGATCCTACTTCTATCTTTCAAGTACCCAGACGTCTGAAGCAGCATTGAGGATCCCGCTGAACATCTCCTGATATCTCAGCCTCCTGGATGATTGTGGAGTGAAATCATTGTTATACACAGTATTGATTTTTACAAATTTTGTGCGTAATCAACTCCATATAACATGAAAATTTACATGTGCCAGACTGTAAAATGATATTATGTTAAATTGAATCCCCCTGTGTCATGGTGGAACCTTGTAGAACGTTCTGTAATCCCGTGTAAGAAAATCATAACATTCTTGATGCTTGCGGGTCACTTTGGAGCTGATGAACCCGGATTTTCTCTAATGCCTCAAAAAACAGATGTCTCTTCTAAAATTTGACACTGCAATAATCTTTGCACCCTCCACGAAGGCTGGTAGGGAGCACAGTAGGGAGTACTATGACAACCCCTCTTAGAGTTGTGCCCATCGAGATATCGTCCTCTACAATAAAATTGAGCCATGTCGTATGCCCTAGTGATGAAGCCTGGGATCATCTTAGACCTCTCGGACTTGGCCCTCCCATTAACATCCAGTTTCTCTTTCCGCAGAGTTCTATCATAATTGTCCCATCATACAAGTCTTCACCATCACCATCTTGATAGAGGTTCCTCAGAGTGAGCCGAGACCACTACAGTGCGGACCCGCGTCTTCTACTGCCTGCGCTGCTTGTGCTGAGACCCTGAGGTCCACCAGGAATATCTCTGGGGTACGGAGCACGTAGCTTTCCCGCCGTCCGGGATTTCTGTGCATGAAGTGAAGGAATTATAAATACTTAACAAGACGGCCAGGAGGACAATCCCAGCCGCCACGATGGAGAAGACGCTCCAGTGGTCCATTGACTTGGGATACAGCATTTGCAAGTAGTCAATGCATTCTTCAATTTTACTGGAATTGGAGAAGAAATATGAATATCGGATTAATACATGATTTTTGATGTAGTGTCTGCATTGAAATGGAATTTGTCAACAGGTTTGTGTTATGTAATCTTAGTGCAGCATGAAATCCTGATTCCAGGGATGTGTCACTTACTGGTCTGCATGCTGATTTCTCTGCTGCAGATCTCTGAAAGCTGAGTCCTGTATAACCCCGCCCACTACATTAATTGGCAGCTTTCTATGTACTCTGTGCATAGGCAGAAAGTTGATAATCAGTGGTGTGGGAGGGGTTACACAGATAGGGATGACTGGCATGAAACACCTAGTCCTATAGTGATAATCTTCTGCTGATAAAACATTGATTTTTGTTTTTAAA
This sequence comes from Dendrobates tinctorius, assembly GCF_039654945.1. Taxonomy (NCBI): domain Eukaryota; kingdom Metazoa; phylum Chordata; class Amphibia; order Anura; family Dendrobatidae; genus Dendrobates; species Dendrobates tinctorius. The sequence goes on along the minus strand of NW_027361727.1, from coordinate 10,730,200 downwards.
CAATAACACACAGCCTAGTAAATGGCACACTGCAGAATTCATTAGGAACTGTATAGGCGTAACCAGGAAAATAAGAGAAGAAATTAATTTATTATATTAAAGAAACAACATGTTACAGATCCGGTTTGGTTCCTTCCTCAAATGATGCGGTATTTGCTACAGAATCAGTGGTGCTTTGTGCAAAAACAAGTTACAAAAAAAAAAAATCAAAGTTTGCAAAGTTTTCTATTTGTGTATCATGGTCACCAAAGTTATGTGCATGGTACATCAGGAGGGATCAACAAGTTTTAAACAGGTTTTTTAAACTTCATGTCAGGAAATGTTGGAAATTTTGGAATAATTTTGGCACCTTGCTCCTAAGAGAGGTAGACCTTATTTTCTTACTTCAAACTTGCATGAAGCTTATGAGCCGCCACGCGTCATTTCATACATTTGGCTCAGTTTACTCAAATGATCATTTTTTAAGACTGCTGATTAAAAACATCAGTCTTGATATTCCTGCCCCATTGTGTGTGAATGCTGTAAGTTGTCCACTTATAGGTCATCAAGAACAATCAGCCAGAAGATACAAGATCAGTAGGGACTTGTTAAGGTCAGAATGACAAGTGTAGGGGGTCCGAGAGTGGTAGAAGTGTTGGTGTCAGCTCACCTGCTCTTCAGTTTGGTGAATTCCTCCTTTCCCTCTTCTTCATACTCCACTGGACTCTCGCTTAACTTTTCCTCATCTTCTTCTTTGAATTCTGGAAGACCCTGAACCTTCTTCAAACCTTCTTGATACCTTAAAGATGCAGAGATAAATGTGATAAACTGCATATCCTCTTGGTTTCATGACTGAACATTAATAATACAAGCAGTGGTGGTCCGAGCGTCAAGCAATCAGGGAGCACCAAAAAAAATTACGGATTGTCAAATACTATGTTTAATGAGAAGGTCATAAAAGAGAAAGTAAACCTCACTTGTAAGGGAACAGAAGGCCACAATTAAGATTGTTTAGCTTTTTGGATTTCAGATTGCAGGTTACGGGAATTTCCTGTTATTATTTTATTGTATATGATGACGAGCAAAAAGCTAATACGGTATATTAAACACCTTCCTCTCCACGGAATTCACGGTGAAATGCCGAGAGACAAAGAAAACCCTATATTAAGGGTCACCAATCTTACCCAAGAAGAGGTGCAAAACTGGCTACATAAGATTAAAATAGATAAATCTCCGGGTCCGGATGGCATACACCCACGAGTACTAAGAGAACTAAGTAATGTAATAGACAAACCATTATCTATATATATATATAATTACCTTAAATTGTCTGTCATCCACTTCCGTCTGGATGTCCCCGAATCCCACAATCCACCGCGCCGACCGGTAGTATGCCGACCTCCATATTGAAATATCCCAGTGATGGGTATTCCAATATGGCACCCGCTGGTGGTGCCAGGACCCCCCCACTGCCGCCGGGCCTCCCCCGCCGCCGGACCCGCCTCCGATGGACCCCCCGCGGCTGCCTGCCCACCCACCTCCTTCACAGCCGGCAGGAAAGACTGCGGCTGGCTGCCACCAGGACCCCCCGCCGGACCCTCCGCTGCCCTCCCACCCACCTCCGTTACAGCCGGCAGGAAAGACCGCGGCTTGCGGCCTGTGCACAGGCCGCAAGCCGCGGTCTTTCCTGCCGGCTGACTGCCGCCAGGACCCCCCCCGCCCACCTCCGTCACAGCCGGCAGGAAAGACCGCGGCTTGCCGGCTGGCCGCCGCTGCCCGCCCACCCACCTCCATCACAGCCGGCAGGAAAGACCGCGGTGCCACAGTCTTTCCTGCCGGCTGGCTGCTGCCAAGACCCCCCCCACCGCTGGACCTGCCGCCGCTGAACCCCCCCACCGCCACCTGTACTCACATAGTCAGTAGATAAACAGTCGCACTCAAGTGTGGATTATTCTTGCCAAAAAATCTTAAAGATTTTGTGAAATTTTTGGATTTTTATTTTATTTCAAATACATCAAATAGTGTAACACCGCAGACAAAAGAAGTATCCAAAATGTGGGTATAATATCGTAATCCAGGATATGAGTATACTATGGTTACGTTTCGACCTACTAAGAGGCCTTTCTCAAACCATACTCAAGTAGTGTCAAGGAAAAGATTAATTAGAGCATTTTCAGAAGTCCCAAACAGGGGCTGATGGCATGGGAGCATACACACACACACACACACACACACACACTCACATACACGTATTCACATACACACACATATTCACATACACACACACACATGTAGTCACATACACGTACTCACATACACACACACACTCACACACACTCACATACACACTCACATATACACACACGAACACACACATGTAGTCACATACACGTACTCACATACACACACACGAACACACACACTTCCCTCCCGATGCGATAGCATCGGGCGCACCTCTAGTTTCTTATATTTACAAACTCTATAGCGACGGGGTCTGTTCCACAGGACTGGTGCGTAGCAAATGTGGTACCAATATTCAAAAAGGGCTCTAAAAGTGAACCTGGAAATTATAGGCCAGTAAGCCTAACCTCTATTGTTGGTAAAATATGTGAAGGGTTTCTGAGGGATGTTATTCTGGATGATCTCAATGAGAATAACTGTTTAACGCCATATCAGCATGGGTTTATGAGGAATCGCTCCTGTCACACCAATCTAATCAGTTTTAATGAAGAGGTAAGCTATAGACTGGACCAAGGTGAGTCATTGGATGTGGTATATCTTGGTTTTTCCAAAGTGTTTGATACCGTGCTACACAGAGGTGTATCTAGGCTTTCTGGCACCCGGGGGAAGAATTCGGTTCGGCGCCCCCCCCAGTACACATGCAATTTGCACACTTGGTCATGTACCGACAAGCTGCTCTCCCTATTGCCCTCAATGTTCAGTGAAAAACTGAGAGAAGCAGGAAGAGAAGCTCGCTGTCACAGGACCATAAGTATGAAAATCGCATATGAGTGAAGTGTCCGTGTGATGACTACTAGAACCTGCAGAGCTGAATCCTGACATTGCAGCTTCTGAATTCACACAACGAATGCACTGCACACTTTTAGGATTCTCCCTTGCCGATGTCAGTCATGTCAGCACAAGTATGTGATTTATATACTTCTGGCCACATTCCGACTAGACGTGCCCGGCCTCGCTCTGTTCATTTTCATTGAGTGAGGCCACACATGTCTAGTCAGCATGTGACTGTATGTATGTAAATTACCGGCACGAGAGAATCCTGACAGCGTTCAGTGAGCACTGTGAGAATTCAGAAGTCTGCAGTCACATAGAATGACTCAGGGGCGTAACTAGAACTGATTGGGCCCCATAGCAAACTTTTAAACGGGGCCCCCTCAAAGACACACCCCCTTCAAGACATTCCCAGAGGTCCATGCGGCAGGCAGCTCTGCAGAGAGCTAATAGACAGCGAGGGCTCAGGGAAGGGGCGGGACTGAACTAGTGTGAAGCAATACACTCTGTGACTGGCTGCAGGCAGGGAGGTGAGCCCACTATGTGCTTCGCTCCGCACAGCAGGCACAGAAATGCAGCGTAGGCTGCAAAATCATAGTGTACATTTTTTTCCGCCGGGGCCCCGGATCCCCTACACTACACGCACCGGGCCGGCGGGCCCCCAAGACAGCATTGGCCACCCACAGCACCCGCTGGAGTGCCGCAGTAATGTACTTAATTAAATTGCACTACCGGGTAGCGCAGGGGCGGACACTGACAGCTTGGGGCCCCTGTGCAAGAAATGTGTCTTGGCCCCCCTCCTTTTATGGCATCAAAGCTATATATAAATATATATATATATATATATATATATATATATATATATATATATATATATATAAATATTATATAGCCACACACACATACATGTATATATATTACATAGTCTCCTTTATTATGTATATTGCTGTCCCTTACACAGTGCCCTTTCTTATGTACAGTACCGTCCCTTACATATTGAATTATATAGAGCCCTGTTTTTTATTACATACCGTCCTGTCTTGTTATCTGTATAATGCAATGATCGCTGATGGAGCATGGGAAAGCGTTCTTTCTAATGGAGGAGCTGATGGACTGGTAGTTTGGTCACCGGCTGCTCCATCAGCAGTCATTTTATATCTAACAAGAGAGGGGACTATGTAATAAAAGAGGGCACTGTAAATAACAAAATTAACAAGAATACACTATGTAAGAGACAGCACTATACATAACAGCAGAGGAAGCTATAAGGGACGGCACCATATATAACTAGAGAGGATGGTACATAATAAAGGACAGTGTTATACATAATAAAAGAGGAAACTATGTAACTAAGGGTGGTGTTATACAGAATTAGTGAGTCCACTATATTCTAAGGGACAGTGTTAGACATAGTGAGTGCACTATATACTAAGGTACTGTGTTAGACATAATAAGTGATAACGTCTTCCTCCACCTCCCCCTGTTCCTAAGGCCATTATAATTCCCCCTTCCTAACATCCCAATCCCCCACACCCCTCATTGTCCTCCTCCCCTCGCATCATATTATTGTCATCTCCCCCACCCCATCAACGCCCTCTTCACCACCTCCATCATTTTCTTCTCCTTCACCACTATCTTTTCTTTCTCCTCCACCACTCCCATCATTGCCCATTCCACCACCTCCATCATTTCCTTCTCCTCCACCACTCCCATTATTGCCTTTCCACCACCACCAGTGCATTCTCCCCCACCACCCCTATCATCATTTCTTTTCCCCCACCACCCCATCATTGCCCTCTCCATCACCCCCATCATTGCCTTCTCTCCATCACCCCCATCATTGCCTTCTCTCCATCACCCCCATCATTGCCTTCTCCCCATCACTCCCATCATTGCCTTCTCCATCATCCCATCACTGCCTTCTCCCCATCACTCCCATCATTGCCTTCTCCCCATCACTCCCATCATTGCCTGCTCCATCACCCCATCACTCCCATCATTGCCTTCCCCCATCACTCCCATCATTGCCTTCTCCATCACCCCATCACTGCCTTCTCCCCATCACTCTCATCATTGCCTACTCCCATCATTGCCTGCTCCATCACCCCATCACTCCTATCATTGCCTTCTCCCCATCATTTCCATCATTGCCTGCTCCATCACCCCATCATTGCCTGCTCCATCACCCCATCACTCCCATCATTGCCTTCTCCCCATCATTGCCTGCTCCATCACCCCATCACTCCCATCATTGCCTTCCCCATCACTCCCATCATTGCCTTCTCCATCACCCCAACACTGCCTTCTCCCCATCACTCCCATCATTGCCTTCTCCCCATCACTCCCATCATTGCCTGCTCCATCACCCCATCACTCCCATCATTGCCTTCCCCCATCACTCCCATCATTGCCTTCCCCCATCACCCCATCACTGCCTTCTCCCCATCACTCCCTTCATTGCCTTCTCCCCATCACTCCCATCATTGCCTGCTCCATCACTCCCATCATTGCCTTCCCCCATCACTCCCATCATTGCCTTCTCCATCACCCCATCACTGCCTTCTCCCCATCACTCCCATCATTGCCTACTCCCATCATTGCCTGCTCCATCACCCCATCACTCCTATCATTGCCTTCTCCCCATCATTTCCATCATTGCCTGCTCCATCACCCCATCATTGCCTGCTCCATCACCCCATCACTCCCATCATTGCCTTCTCCCCATCATTGCCTGCTCCATCACCCCATCACTCCCATCATTGCCTTCCCCCATCACTCCCATCATTGCCTTCTCCATCACCCCATCACTCCCATCATTGCCTTCTCCATCACCCCATCACTGCCGTCTCCCCATCATTTCCATCATTGCCTGCTTCATCATCCCCATCATTGCCTGCTCCATCACCCCATCACTCCCATCATTGCCTTCCCCCATCACTCCCATCATTGCCTTCTCCATCACCCCATCACTGCCTTCTCCCCATCACTCCCATCATTGCCTACTCCCATCATTGCCTGCTCCATCACCCCATCACTCCTATCATTGCCTTCTCCCCATCATTTCCATCATTGCCTGCTCCATCACCCCCATCATTGCCTGCTCCATCACCCCATCACTCGCATCATTGCCTTCTCCCCATCATTGCCTGCTCCATCACCCCATCACTCCCATCATTGCCTTCTCCCCATCACTCCCTTCTCTCCATCACTCCTATCATTGCCTTCTTTCCATCACCCCCCATGGCCTTCTCCCATCACCCCGGGCATCATGGCCTTCTCTCATCACAGTCTTCTCATGTCTGCATCTCCTCCAGGGCCAGGCTAACCTACACACACCCACAGACACATACACACATACATACACACAGACATATACACACACACAGACATACACACAGACATACACACACACAGACATACACATATACATACACACAGACATACATACACACACATACACACAGACACACACACACACAGATACAGACATACACACAAACATACACACAGACACACACAGACATACATACACACATACATACACACATATATACACACACACACAGACATACACACACAGACATACACACATACATACGCAGACACACATACAGACACACATACACACATACATACACACACACACAGACATACACAAACATACAAACATACATACACACGCACAGACACACACACATACATACACACATACATACACACACACACACATACACACATACATACACACTTACATACACACACACATACATACACACAGACATACACACACAGACATACACATACTTACACACACAGACATACATACATACATACATACACACAAACATACACAAACACAGACATACACACACAGACATACACACAGACATACACATACATACATCATACACACTTACATACACACACACAAGTGACTGACTGACCTGCGGCTGCAGCCACCGGCCGGCCGGCGCCACAGGCACAGTGAGTGAGACAGTCTGTCTCCTCCTCTCCTCCCCCGCAGCGGCAGCGCAGCACAGCGTGACTGACCCTGATATCATCTCACCTCAGGGCTGGCTCCTCTCCTCCTTGCGCCTGGCGCTCCACATGGCTAATTTGAATAATTAGCCATGCGGTGCTGGAGGGGCCCCCTTTCCCCTGTGGTCCCCATGCAATGCACGGGCGGTAGGTCCGCCCCTGGGGTAGCGCCGATCGGAGCCGGGGACCCGGGCCCCTAAGCAACCGCTTTGGCTGTTACCCCGGTAGCTACGCCAGTGGAATGACTGCAGACTCAGCACAAACCTGGATAACACCGTTAATGTTTCTAACATAAATAAAAACATGAGAATTAGTCAGTATCAAAAATAACACTTACATCCAGGTACCTTATAGATGACGTCATCTCTGGAGTCGTTCTCCTTTTCTTCTTCTTGTTCAGACCCCATGATGAGTTTTCTCACCCACATCTCGTCTCTGCAGACTTCTATCTTCTCCGGTCTTCTGCAACAAATCTCCACACGATGCCCTTAAAGATAGAAGTGTCATTATAATGCACCTAAATAAAAATACCTGCAATATTCTGTCGCCTCACACTATTCCACTCCCTCCTCATACTGTCTCCTCTAACATCCCACCTGTTCACCATACTGTCTCCTCATATATTTACCCCCTCACTCTCTATACTGTCTGCTCACACATACACCTGACTCCCCGTACTGTGTCTGCACACATCCCATCACCCTCACTTCCCATACTGTGTCCACATGTATTCACCCGTTCGCTCCCCACACTGTCTGCCCCCATCTCCCACACTGTTTCCTCATACATGCCTTCATACACACATACTCTTCATTTTCTGTCCTCAAATCTCCCCACACATATTAAATCCCCCATCCCCACTCCAAATCCCCCCCACACATTAAATCCCCCATCCCCACTCCAAATACCCACACACATTAAATAACCCCCCATCCCCACTCTAAATTCCTCCCACACATTAAATAACCACCGTCCCTACTCTGAATCTCCCCACACATTAAGTATCCCCCATCCCCACTCCAAATCCCCCCACACATGTACACCCCCACTCCAAATCCCCACACATAAAGTAACCCCCATCCCCACTCCAAATCCCCCACACATTATGTACATCCCCCACTCCAAATCCCCCCACACATAAAGTAACCCCCATCCCCACTCCAAATCCCCCCAAATATTATGTACACCCCTCACTCCAAATCCCCCCACACATTATGTACACCCCCCTCCTCTCCAAATCCACCCTCCTCCTCTTCTCCAAATCCCCCCTTCTCCTCCTCTCCAAATCCCCCCTCCTCCTCCTCTCCAAATCCCCCTCCTCTTATCAAAATCCCCCTCCTCCTCTTATCCAAATCCCCCCTCCTCCTCCTCATCCAAATCCCCCTCCTCCTCTTATCCAAATCCTACTCCTCCTCTTATCCAAATCCCCCCTCCTCCTCCTCTTCTCCAAATACCCCTCCTCCTCTTCTCCAAATACCCCTCCTCCTCCTCGTCATCCTCCTCCTCTTAACCAAGTCCCCCCTCCTCCTCATCATCCTCCTCCTCTTATCCAAATCCTCCCCTCCTCCTCTTCTCCAAATCCCCCCTCCTCCTTTTAGCCAAATCCCCCTCCTCTTATCCAAATCCCTCTCCTCCTCTTATCCAAATCCCCCCTCCTCCTCCTCATCATCCTCCTCCTCCTCTTATCCAAATCCCCCCTCCTCCTCAGCATCATACTCCTCCTCCTCCTATCCAAATCCCCTCCTCCTCCAAACCCCTCTCCTCTTCTCCAAATCCCCCCAACATCTCCCATCTTCGGTGGTTCTTCAGCTCCACATTGGAGCACACTTACCACCAGCATTTGCTCTGGGCGCTGGGGAGTGACGTCAGCAGCATGATCACATGAAATGATCACGCTGCTGACGTTGCTCTGGCCCGGCGGTGGTCAGAGCTTCAATTGTACTGGCTTCTGTATGGACGCCAGTACAATTGCTCCCTGTGAGTGAGCCGGCGCGCGCACCCTCTGTGTGCCAGCTGTCAGCTTGACAGCTGACACAGAGAATCGCAGACTCACAGGACGGGGGGGAATACAATGCAGACCGCCGCATTAGGCGGCCCGCTGCGCCCCTCTGCCGGCTGCGCCCGGGCAAATGCCCCGGCTGCCCCCCCTGGATACGCCTCTAGTGCCACACAAGAGATTGGTGCACAAAGTAGGAATGCTGGGTCTGGGGGAATATGTGTGTAAATGGGTAAGTAACTGGCTGAGTGATAGAAAGCAGAGTGGTTATAAATGGTATATTCTCTACCGGGGTCGCTGTGACCAGTGGGGTACTGCAGGGGTCTGTGGTATTCAACATATTTATTAACGATCTGGTAGAAGGTTTGTACAGTAAAATATCGATATTTGCAGATGATACAAAACTATGTAAATCAGTCAATACAAGAGAAGATAGTATTCTGCTACAGATGGATCTGGATAAGTTGGAAACTTGGGCCGAAAGGTGGCAGATATGGTTTAACAATGATAAATGTAAGGTTATACACATGGGAAGAAGGAATCAATATCACCATTACACACGGGAAACCACTGGGTAAATCTGACATGGAGAAGGACTTGGGGATCCTAGTTAATGATAAACTTACCTGGAGCAGCCAGGGCCAGACAGCGACTGCCAAGGCAAACAGGATCATGGAGTGTATTAAAAGAGGTCTGGATACACATGATGAGAGCATTATACTGCCTCTGTACAAATCTCTGGTTAGACCGCACATGGAGTACTGTGTGCAGTTTTGGGCACCGGTGCTCAGGAAGGATATAATGGAACTAGAGCGGGTACAAAGGAGGGCAACAAAATTAATAAAGGGGATGGGGGAACTACAATACCCAGAGAGATTAGCAAAATTAGGATTAGTTTGTCTAGAAAAAAAGACGACTGAGGGGCGATCGAATAACCATGTATAAGTATATAAGGGGACAATACAAATATCTCTCCGAGCATCTGTTTATACCTAGGAAGGTGACAGTTACAAGGGGGCATTCTCTGCGTCTGGAGGAGAGAAGGTTTTTCCACCAACATAGAAGAGGATTCTTTACTGTTAGGGAAGTGAGAATCTGGAATTCCTTGCCTGAAGAGGTGGTGATGGCGAACTCAGTCGAAGGGTTCAAGAGAGGCCTGGATGTCTTCCTGGAGCGTAACAATATTGTATCTTACAGTGATTAGGTTCTTTAGAAGGACGTAGATCTGGGGATTTATTCTGACAGAATATAGGCTGAACTGGATGGACAAATGTGTTTTTTCGGCCTTGCTAACTATGTTACTATGAATAAGTAATATACTTGCTAATATTGGCAGGTGATCTCTACCCCTTGTTATAAGCCTCCTCTTCAATCTTGGCTTTAACTTCCGCACTGATGTCTTCAGAGCAATTCGGTCCCAACCCAGACACTTGCATCTCACAACCGTCTGTATCCAAGATAGGCTTCCCACTTGAAAAATTAAGGGAAAAAAAACATTATGTCTCGCAGTGTCTTGAGACTGTGGGCACTAACCAGGTCCCTAGAGCTAGGGGTGCCCTAGTCTATCGCTGTCCCCAGGGTTACTTCTGAACGTGGAGACCCCGAGCTCTCGTACCTTGCTTTGCTCCTAAAACACCTGATCTGTCCCCTTCCCCACCCAGGGAGGTGGGAAGCTGAAGTGTAAGGGATAACACTAACAAGACAAATAATGGAAGATGGACAGGGATAAATTAAAATAACAGTCATACGAAATACTCTCACCAAATAACAAAGTGGAACACAGGAGAGTTAAAGGAAGGAGAAACCAAATAGAAGAGGATGAAGATTTGCACACAAACAAAACTCCAAGCAACAATCTCCTGAACAAATCTCCAAATGCCAACTCCAACCATGAACGTCACTTCCAACTCCAAACCAGGCAGTAAGAACTACCACTGGCAATTCCTAAGTGCCAGAGGTGAGCATATATAACAGAGGGGAGTGGCCAACACAGAATCAGCTGAGAAAATCCAGGTAGTAAAGCTCCAGGAGATTCAACTGAACAGATTAACCCTTGCACTGCTAACAGGGAAAAAAAACGCACTGTTTAATACAATGGTGAAGTACTTCTAATCAGTGCAAGAGTTTGTGAAACCAGACGCCGAGTTCTTCTGGCTCCTCTCTGTTGTGGTACTCCATGACACTTTATATTTATAGATCACATACATTCTATCTATTGAACAATGGAGTCACTGGACCAGGTCTTCAAAGCAAGAAACAATTCACTGGTGATGAAAACACGGCTTGTACTTAGTCTGGTCTTTTCTGTAGTAACATACAGATGTGAAATCTGAACGATAAAAAAACAAGAAAGAAGAAGAATCATCTATGCCTTGAAATGTGGTGCTGGAGATGGACGTTATCCCAGACTACACCGGTCAAGACACGAGGCCCAGACTACACCAGTCAAGACCCGAAGTCCAGTCTCCACCAGTTAAGACCCAATATACGGACACTGCAGATCAAACACCGAAGGTCGAAAGCCGATCCTTGTGCGGGACTGGACATCTGCTTTGGTGACCAGGAGATGTGAGTGAACTGGGACGTTTATTCCAGCATTGACATACTGTACAGGGTCGGGGCAGGGTTGCAGTAGGGACCAGGGACGGTCAGTGTGAGGAACACACACAGGGTACTAAGTGACTTGTTACTAAAGACTTGCTGTGGGAAATACCGGTGACTCCCGCTAGTGCCAGTATAATAATCAAAAGCACCTGAAGGACATATTGTAGTGATGGGCCTAATAAAAATTACAGTAACTTCTCAATTTCCGTCTGCTTTGGATGCCTCCTTTGCACAGATTTTCTGTGTGTTCGGTGGCGGGCATTAGTGTAAAATAAATGAATGAAGCTCCTGAGGACAACGCCCGGCTGCAGTGAAAAACACTGATTTTCCAAGATTTATGGTAGTGAGGGCTTATCTCATCTTCCATGTCCTCTCCATTGTGTAACGTCAGCAAATCTATTACTTCAGCGGAGCAACAATTTCCTGTCCTGATATCGGAGAATGACCTGTATCCATGCAATGGCTCGCTGGGAGGGTCACACTTAATTTCCATAGACCCCGACATCCTGTGTTACCGGTGGAAACAAATCAGTGGGAACGTGCCACTAGTGGCGGGCGGGCTGGTGGGTGGATTCTTCTTTATATGTTTTTCTTTTTTGAGTAAACTTTTATCTACACTTGATGGAGCGCTGTTGAAACATGCACTTAGTCTTTGGCTGAGATGAAACGACTTTTTCAACGTACTAATCATACAATGACCTCAACTGATGGAAAACCGTGTGACATATGCTCCACGGGGGGGTGTACAGACTTTCTTTATCATTTATTAGGAAATTGTAGGAAAACACAAGGGTCAAAGGAAATTTCCCATGATAGACTTCTATGACCTATCTATAGACTGGGCTAAAGTTAGCCACAAGGTTGTGCCGGGGGTCACTTGAAAACTGAGCTCGAGAGCACAATGTCAAGCAGCAGCTGTAAAGGAGATGTATAATTTGACTTGCAGGGTTTTAAGGAAATGCAGTGGTAATATTGGATCGAAGACTGAAATTAACAAATAGGCATATTTTTTTGAAAATCTGAAATTTTGCCTTGTTGGTAAATATCCTTTATGACCTGGTAAAGCTGCCCGTGCTCTTTGGTCGATGTCCATCTCTCCGGACTCCCCCATACACTTATATACTCAGCCTGGCTGATCGCTCATGTGTTTCCATAGGGAGAAGAAGGAAAGTCGTGGCCAGATAGTACAAATGGAAAAGTAAAAAGCTTCTGCAGTCACAGGCCTGAAAACTTTTACATATGGAAAACATACTTTTCTATCAGTGGAGAAAGTCCCGGAGAGGCTGGAAGACTGCTCCTGCCACTGCTGCTGCCGCCGGGTGATTCTGCCTGAAAAGCCCAGAAAATCCAATGAATTAGTCAGATTTTTCCTAAAATACTCTCTGATGCACATTTCACTAGGTAACTTTCTGTCTGGGACCATCTGCAAGATCCATGCCCTTCCTTCTAGATCCTGCTCCTTCCACTGTGTTACTCTCATTCTGAGACTCTCTTCCACCCCACCATAATCAATACACTATTATCCTGAAATACTCTGTGCTGCTGTGAACATGACCATCATTTTAGCAACCTTGTATGCCGAGTCTAGTGTGTTAAAGTAGAGAAGAAATCCCCTTACCAGAGTAGACAATGCGGGGAGGGGGGACGAGCTCGGAGACTGTCCTGGGATGTTCAGCAGATTAAATTTAGGAACCACAGCGACGCTCACTCTGCGGCGAGGCATGTTCTGGAATAAAGAACCAGCGGTGATGTCCCCTGTAAGCGCTGCATCATCTGAACAGCTAGCAAATATGGAATAAACATCAGGGTACATGATTTTTGGATACTGTACACACCTTCCCAATGGTCAGTGACATGGACCGTGAGGAGCGAGGGACGCCGTCATCTGAAATATACAAGAACAGTGACGTCATTCATTGTTAATTATATCCCCCCTAAGACATCTGTCCCGTGACTAAAGAAATGTGATTATTTTAATCCTCCCCCATAAGGGTTTGTGCACACGAACTTAGTTCCCTAAGAACCCTTGGGTGCATCCCATCTGGTCCTGGGGCCTTGTTCACAATGATTTGATGTAACTTAGTTTGGACCATAACAACCAACTGAGCATATTAGATGGCAGGTTAGGAGCAAAGGGATCGGGTACATGTCTGACGAGGAGCACAAAGGTGCACGCCACTGAGCAGATGTGCTGAATTCATAAAGTGCGTCCTTTGCTCCCATTGCTGAACAGTGATGGAAGTGGTGGCTGCAGTGGTCACATATGCCAGCCACATGCGCACAAAGACCAGGAGCGGACTCATAGCTTGGTTGCCACCAAGTGTAAGAAAATAATCAAAGAGGTTAATTTTTGGATTTAGCATATGAATGTAGACGGGAGACGATCTGCCAAGTCTCATGGACGGCGCAGTGTGGGGGCTCTGCCGTCCGCATAGCGGTGTCACATTTACCAGAAGCGCTGTAGTTGCGGCTGGAGTTCTGGTTGGCGAGTTTCTTGAACTCCATGAGTTCAGCATGATCCTTCTCATAGGTCCTCTTCAGGTTCTCCACGTACTGCATCATCACCTCCGTGGCCCGAGACATGCGCTTCTCCTGGACAACAAAGTGCACAATTGTTGAGACGATACATTTGCGGAACAGAAAAAGATGAGCAGAATTATTAGGCCGATCACAGCCCAAAATACAGGAGCAAAATTCAGTTACTAGCCTAACAATGCAGACACAGATCTGCGTCCTACAGACCTGCCGCACAGCGCCAACCATCTCCGCCCGGCTGGACAGTCTGGTGATGAGACGGTGGAGGACACAGATGTCCTCTAATAACTTCTGGAAAGCTTCACGGTGCTCACTGTTCTGCCACAACGATGCAGAAGACTGAAAGAAGAACAGAGAGAGAGGTGCAATGGGACAGAGACATAAATATAATCCAGACACGAAATGCATTAATAATTACAAACACAAAGTGAGATAGAACATGTCATTTATATACGCATGTTGTATGTCTCAAAGATCATCTCCACTAATAATCATTGTAGTCACTGTGTACATACATTACATTACTGATCCTGAGTTACATCCTGTATTATACCCCAGAGCTGCACTCACTATTCTGCTGGTGCAGTCACTGTGTACATACATTACATTACTGATCCTGTGTTATATCCAGTATTATACCCCAGAGCTGCACTCACTATTCTGCTGGTGCAGTCACTGTGTACATACACTACATTACTGATCCTGAGTTACATCCTGTATTATACACCAGAGCTGCACTCACTATTCTGCTGGTGCAGTCACTGTGTACATACATTACATTACTGATCCTGAGTTACATCCTGTATTATACTCCAGAGCTGCACTCACTATTCTGCTGGTGCAGTCACTGTGTACATACATTACATTACTGATCCTGAGTTACAACCTGTATTATACACCAGAGCTGCACTCACTTTTCTGCTGGTGCAGTCAATGTGTAGATACATTACATTACTGATCCTGAGTTACATCCTGTATTATACTCCAGAGCTGCACTCACTATTCTGCTGGTGCAGTCACTGTGTACATACATTACATTACTGATCCTGAGTTACATCCTGTATTATACTCCAGAGCTGTACTCACTATTCTGCTGGTGCAGTCACTGTGTACATACATTACATTACTGATCCTGAGTTACATCCTGTATTATACTCCAGAGCTGTACTCACTATTCTGCTGGTGCAGTCACTGTGTACATACTGTACATTACTGATCCTGAGTTACATCCTGTATTATACCCCAGAGCTGCACTCACTATTCTGCTGGTGCAGTCACTGTGTACATACACTACATTACTGATCCTGAGTTACATCCTGTATTATACACCAGAGCTGCACTCACTATTCTGCTGGTGCAGTCACTGTGTACATACATTACATTACTGATCCTGAGTTACATCCTGTATTATACTCCAGAGCTGCACTCACTATTCTGCTGGTGCAGTCACTGTGTACATACATTACATTACTGATCCTGAGTTACATCCTGTATTATACTGCAGAGCTGTACTCACTATTCTGCTGGTGCAGTCACTGTGTACATACATTACATTACTGATCCTGAGTTACATCCTGTATTATACTCCAGAGCTGTACTCACTATTCTGCTGGTGCAGTCACTGTGTACATACATTACATTACTGATCCTGAGTTACATCCTGTATTATACTCCAGAGCTGCACTCACTATTCTGCTGGTGCAGCACTGTGTACATACATCACATTACTGATCCTGAGTTACATCCTGTATTATACTCCAGAGCTGCACTCACTATTCTGCTGGTACAGGCACTGTGTGCATACATTACATTACTGATCCTGAGTTACCTCCTGTATTATACCCCAGAGCTGCACTCACTATTCTGCTGGTGCAGTCACTGTGTACATACATTACATTACTGATCCTGAGTTACAACCTGTATTATACACCAGAGCTGCACTCACTTTTCTGCTGGTGCAGTCAATGTGTAGATACATTACATTACTGATCCTGAGTTACATCCTGTATTATACTCCAGAGCTGCACTCACTATTCTGCTGGTGCAGTCACTGTGTACATACATTACATTACTGATCCTGAGTTACATCCTGTATTATACTCCAGAGCTGCACTCACTATTCTGCTGGTGCAGTCACTGTGTACATACATTACATTACTGATCCTGAGTTACATCCTGTATTATACTCCAGAGCTGCACTCACTATTCTGCTGGTGCAGTCACTGTGTACATACATTACATTACTGATCCTGAGTTACATCCTGTATTATACCCCAGAGCTGCACTCACTATTCTGCTGGTGCAGTCACTCTGTACATACATTACATTACTGATCCTGAGTTACATCCTGTATTATACTCCAGAACTGCACTCACTATTCTGCTTGTGCAGTCACTGTGTACATACATTACATTACTGATCCTGAGTTACATCCTGTATTATACTCCAGAGCTGTACTCACTATTCTGCTGGTGCAGTCACTGTGTACATACTGTACATTACTGATCCTGAGTTACATCCTGTATTATACCCCAGAGCTGCACTCACTATTCTGATGGTGCAGTCACTGTGTACATACATTACATTACTGATCCTGAGTTACATCCTGTATTATACTCCAGAGCTGTACTCACTATTCTGCTGGTGCAGTCACTGTGTACATACTGTACATTACTGATCCTGAGTTACATCCTGTATTATACCCCAGAGCTGCACTCACTATTCTGCTGGTGCAGTCACTGTGTACATACATCACATTACTGATCCTGAGTTACATCCTGTATTATACCCCAGAGCTGCACTCACTATTCTGCTGGTGCAGCCACTGTGTACATACATTACATTACTGATCCTGAGTTACATCCTGTATTATACCCCAGAGCTGCACTCACTATTCTGATGGTGCAGTCACTGTGTACATACATTACATTACTGATCCTGAGTTACATCCTGTATTATACTCCAGAGCTGTACTCACTATTCTGCTGGTGCAGTCACTGTGTACATACTGTACATTACTGATCCTGAGTTACATCCTGTATTATACCCCAGAGCTGCACTCACTATTCTGCTGGTGCAGTCACTGTGTACATACATCACATTACTGATCCTGAGTTACATCCTGTATTATACTCCAGAGCTGCACTCACTATTCTGCTGGTGCAGTCACTGTGTACATACATTACATTACTGATCCTGAGTTACATCCTGTATTATACCCCAGAGCTGCACTCACTATTCTGCTGGTGCAGTCACTGTGTACATACATTACTGATCATGTACTGATCCTGAGTTACAGACTAATTAAGATCTGAAACCTTTGGTCAAAGTTACCTGAGCCACAAAAATCTCCAGGGGTGCCCATGGCACTGTAGGTGATAACTTGTTGTCCTTGGACAACTCTTTTAAGGTTTACTTTTCCTAATAATCCTACAATCTTGAATTTTTCACTCCGGCTACTAAGCTTAAAATTATATTGTCACTCCCTGTTCTGCATAGCTCAGCAGTCATTATCATCACAGCAGAATTGTGAGTTCAGCTCCGGATGGGCTGTTGCTCTGTGTTCTGTGTATGTAGCTGGGATAACATTGTAAAGTTCATCAGCGTGTTGGTATATTTCGCGGTGGGACTGCCATCTCACCATAACAGCGGCCTTGAAGTTCTCTAATTCCTTTTCGTTATTTTCCTCGGTCAGGTTTCGCTCCCTCTCTGACTGATTCAGCCGGGCTTCCAGCGTGTAGCTGTCATTCCGAAACGCCAGGGAAAGCTGGACGAACACGTTCTGGAAAAGTGCAGACATTTACCAAATATTATATTTGGCTGGAACAAACGGAGACTGGAGTTTGGACACATGGCAAAGATGAAAGCGGAGCGTTCCCCAGTCCGGAAGACAGAAGACTGAGGTCAGAGTGAGCCGACTGTTACATAATAACCGCCATACTATGCCTCCACTGTTATTACATGACGCAATCGTATGTATAAAACCGCCACTAACACTGTACCGCTATAATAAGGTAACAATAATGGCTAATCCCTTATCATTAAATAACATTTGTCAACTATGGGGACATTTTTTGCTACTTAAACGCTTGGATTTGAGGTTAACATTCTTGCTACAATTGCTTTTAGTTACAAATTTTGCACCGTTTTGCTTTTCCGGGCTCTTTGTTTTTCTGCACATTTGACTTTGATGTGGACTGTGGTCATAAATCGGCCGAGAGGCGCTCAGAAAAAGATATAAAAGAGCTATAAACTCCCTATCAGACTGTCACACCGAGCTCACTGATGGATTCATAGTTAACTCATTCTACAGCCAACAATTAACATTTCAACACAGAGGTTATAAAAAGCGGTGGAAAATATTTAATGAAATCCAATAGCAAAAATGACTTCTAGCCTCAAATACATGGTGATAAAATATGATTGCAGAACCATTACACCTTGTGGTATCTACACCACAATGAGCTGCTGTCACCATGGTTGATGTGCCATGATGTCTGTGCACACTAGGGAATCGGGGGGCGGCCAGATCATTTTACTATATTGGGCAGAATATTATTTTCCCCAGAAAACCCATTAATCCGGATATGTTTGTCGTATTCTAGGAAACGTTGTGACGGTGCGTACGGGACTCACCTCGACTTCCTTCTCTGTCAGCGGAGGGGCACTGAAAGGAGAAAAGCATATATTATATATGAAGGTGCAGAAATGTCCAGGAACATAAACACCAGATACATGGACAGGAAACCAGTGATGATAGGAGGACGCGAGGCACAGGGAAGTGGAACACCGCGGGCCAAAAAGTGAGGTCACGTCTCCTCCACTGTGCTGTATGTTTCATGGGGAGACTATATGAAGTGGTGTCCGAAATGCTGCTCCTGTGTGACAACCCCCCGGGCTTACCCTGCAAATATGTCCAACGCTGCGCCCAGGAGAAGAAGCTAGCTACCTCCTCATGTTCCTGCATTATTCTCCGAAGCTGCACTCCCTGTAATGCATCATATACTACAGGTACAGGATAAATAATGTATGTCACACAGTGACTGCACCAGCAGAATAGTGAGTGCAGCTCTGGAGTATAATACAGGGTGTAACTCAGGATCAGTAATGTAATGTATGTACACAGTGACTGCACCAGCAGAATAGTGAGTGCAGCTCTGGAGTATAATACAGGAGGTAACTCAGGATCAGTAATGTATGTACACAGTGACTGCACCAGCAGAATAGTGAGTGCAGCTCTGGGGGTATAATACAGGATGTAACTCAGGATCAGTAATGTAATGTATGTACACAGTGACTGCACCAGCAGAATAGTGAGTGCAGCTCTGGAGTATAACACAGGATGTAACTCAGGATCAGTAATGTAATGTATGTACACAGTGACTGCACCAGCAGAATAGTGAGTGCAGCTCTGGAGTATAATACAGGATGTAACTCAGGATCAGTAATGTAATGTATGTACACAGTGACTGCACCAGCAGAATAGTGAGTGCAGCTCTGGAGTATAATACTGGATGTAACTCAGGATCAGTAATGTAATGTATGTACACAGTGACTGCACCAGCAGAATAGTGAGTGCAGCTCTGGAGTATAATACAGGATGTAACTCAGGATCAGTAATGTAATGTATGTACACAGTGACTGCACCAGCAGAATAGTGAGTGCAGCTCTGGAGTATAATACAGGAGGTAACTCAGGATCAGTAATGTAATGTATGTACACAGTGACTGCACCAGCAGAATAGTGAGTGCAGCTCTGGGGGTATAATACAGGATGTAACTCAGGATCAGTAATGTAATGTATGTACACAGTGACTGCACCAGCAGAATAGTGAGTGCAGCTCTGGGGTATAATACAGGATGTAACTCCGGATCAGTAATGTAATGTATGTACACAGTGACTGCACCAGCAGAATAGTGAGTGCGGCTCTGGGGTATAATACAGGATGTAACTCCGGATCAGTAATGTAATGTATGTACACAGTGACTGCACCAGCAGAATAGTGAGTGCAGCTCTGGGGTATAATACAGGATGTAACTCAGGATCAGTAATGTAATGTATGTACACAGTGACTGCACCAGCAGAATAGTGAGTGCAGCTCTGGGGTATAATACAGGATGTAACTCAGGATCAGTAATGTAATGTATGTACACAGTGACTGCACCAGCAGAATAGTGAGTGCGGCTCTGGGGTATAATACAGGATGTAACTCCGGATCAGTAATGTAATGTATGTACACAGTGACTGCACCAGCAGAATAGTGAGTGCAGCTCTGGGGTATAATACAGGATGTAACTCAGGATCAGTAATGTAATGTATGTACACAGTGACTGCACCAGCAGAATAGTGAGTGCAGCTCTGGGGTATAATACAGGATGTAACTCAGGATCAGTAATGTAATGTACGTACACAGTGACTGCACCAGCAGAATAGTGAGTGCAGCTCTGGAGTATAATACAGGAGGTAACTCAGGATCAGTAATGTATGTACACAGTGACTGCACCATCAGAATTGTGAGTGCAGCTCTGGAGTATAATACAGGAGGTAACTCAGGATCAGTAATGTATGTACACAGTGACTGCACCAGCAGAATAGTGAGTGCAGCTCTGGAGTATAATACAGGCGGTAACTCGGGATCAGTAATGTAATGTATGTACACAGTGACTGCACCAGCAGAATAGTGAGTGCAGCTCTGGGGTATAATACAGGATGTAACTCAGGATCAGTAATGTAATGTACGTACACAGTGACTGCACCAGCAGAATAGTGAGTTCAGCTCTGGAGTATAATACAGGTGGTAACTCAGGATCAGTAATGTAATGTATGTCCACAGTGACCCCACCAGCAGAATAGTGAGTGGCAGCTCTGGAGTATAATACAGGATGTAACTCAGGATCATTACAGGATCAATAATGTAATGTATGTACACAGTGACTGCACCAGCAGCATAGTGAGTGCAGCTCTGGGGTATAATACAGGATGTAACTCAGGATCAGTAATGTAATGTATGTCCACAGTGACTGCACCAGCAGAATAGTGAGTGCAGCTCTGGAGTATAATACAGGATGTAACTCAGGATCAGTACAGGATCACTTATGAAATGTATGTACAGAGTGACTGCACCAGCAGAATAGTGAGTGCAGCTCTGGAGTATAATACAGGATGTAACTCAGGATCAGTAATGTAATGTATGTACACAGTGACTGCACCAGCAGAATAGTGAGTGCAGCTCCAGAGTATAATACAGGATCTAACTCAGGATCAGTACAGGATCAGTAATGTAATGTATGTAAACAGTGACTGCACCAGCAGCATAGTAAGTGCAGCTCAGGGGTAAAATACAGGATGTAACTCAGGATATGTAATGTATGTCCACAGTGACTCCACCAGCAGCATAGTGAGTGCAGCTCTGGAATATAATACAGGATCTGTAACTCAGGATCAGTATAGGATCAGTAATGAAATGTATGTACAGAGTGACTGCACCAGCAGAATAGTGAGTGCAGCTCTGGATACAGGATGTAACTCAGGATCAGTACAGGATAAGTAGAGAGAACACTGTGACCAATTTTTACCTAATTGTGCACTTCTAATGACTATGTATGTAATTAAAGTGTTTAGCCTCATCTTCCCAGGGGTGATGTTCTGCCATTTCAGCACATGATCGCTGCATTCAGTTATTGGCTGCAGCCGCGATGACATTATGTATAACACGTGATTATTGAGGCCAGAGATTTGAATCTCCCTCACCTCTTTCTAAAATATCTCATTTGCCTGGTATATAGTTGTGCTCAAAAGTTTACATACCCCAGCAGAATTTTTGCTTTCTTGGCCTTTTTCAGAGAATATGAATGACAAAACCAAAACTTTTTCTCCACTCATGATTAGTGGTCGGGTGAAGCCATCAATTGTCAGACTACTGTGTTTTTTCTTTTTAAATCATAATGACAACCCAAAACATCCAAATCACCCTGATCAAAAGTTCACATACCCCATTTCTTAATACCGTGTATTGCCCCCTCAAACATCAATGACAGCTTGAAGTCTTTTGCGGTAATTGTGGATGAAGTTCTTCATTTTCTCAGATGGTAAAGCTGCCCACTCTTCTTGGCAAAAAGCCTCCAGTTCCTGTAAATTCCTGGGCTGTCTAGCATGAACTGAGTGCCTGAGATCTCCCCAGAGTGGCTCAATGATATTGAGGTCAGGAGACGGAGATGGCCACTCCAGAACCTTCACTTTGCTCTGCTGTAGCCAATGACAGGTTGACTTGGCCTTGTGTTTTGGATCGTTGTCATGTTGGAACATCCAAGTATGTCCCATGCGCAGCTTCCGGGCTGATGATTGCAACTTTGCCTCCAGTATTTTCTGATAACATGCTGCATTCATATTTCCTTCAACTTTGACAAAGTTTCCTGTGCCTTTGTAGTTCACATATCCCCAAAACATCAGCAGTCCACCTCCGTGCTTTACAGTAGGAATGGTGTTCCTTTTATCATAGGCCTTGCTGACCTCTCTCCAAATGTAACGTTTATGGTTGAGGCCAAAAAGTTCAATTTTGTTAATTTACTTACAGAGCCCCTGATTTTCTATTTGCTAATCACAGTTGGCATGCTCCTGACTGGCATTATTAATTCCTTAGAGATCTGTTTGTATCCCATTCCTGTTTTATACAGTTCAACTACCTTTTCCCGTAGATCCATTGAAAATTCTTTTGTTTTCCCCATGACTCACATTCCAGAAATGTCAGTGGCTGGATGAAAGATGCAAGAGTCTGTCTTGATCCCAGAAACTCTCTCAGCTTTTATGCACACACACTGATTACAAGCAAACAGGTCACAGGGGAGGATGTTACCTTTAGTAGCCATTCAAACCCATTTGTGTCAACTGTTGTGCATGTTATCAGGCCAAAATCACCAGGGTATGTGAACATTTGATCAGGGTCATTTGGATGTTTTTGGGCTGTTGTCATAATTTAAAAAGAGAAAACACAGTAGCTTGCCAATAAATGACTTCACATAACCACTAACCATGAGTGGAGAAAAAGTATTGGTGTTAGCATTCATATTCTCTGAAAAAGGCCAAGAATGCAAAAAAAATTTCAGGGTATGTAAACTTTTGAGCACAACTGTATATAGGTCTGCTCCTGCTGCAAGCTGTGCCCTATCTGACCTTCTCACTCTGTCCCTTTACTTTAATCCCTCCCATTCAGGGCTAGTCCCAATCATTAACCCTAATTCTCCCTACTGTTTGGTAACATGCAACACCATCACTAATAAGACATGTGACAATACACATTACAACAACCCATGTGTCTTCAAGGGGGAACGTGGGCAGCGTGTCCACCTCCTTACATATGAGTTTATCAATCCTTTCAGTATTTTTCATATAGAACATTGCCCCCAATGACTAAACTGTTGTGCAAAATATTCTGGATTGTACCTGCTTGTGAGGGCTTTGTGAACACGAAGTTTCCTCAGTAAGATGTCCGGGATATTGGGCATGACATCAGATTCAGGTTCCCCTTTCCCCTCATCATCATCATCATCATCAGCAGACAGAGACAGGACAGGAGAAGAGCCTGAAACACCATGGGTTCAATAATGCCATTATTCAAACTTTCCACTTATCTGTATCCCACACACTACAAACATGAGAATCTAATATCCACCAGAGGCAAAGGCCGTGGAAGATTCCCACCCCAGCAGCGCTGTAGCCCATCATATGCCATAAATACATGAGGAGAGAACCTGCTGCTTCCACGGAGTCCGAGTCCATCACTTCAAAATCCCAAGAAGAAGAAAACAAAGTCTAAAAGTTTTAGAAACGGCTAATTACAGGATGTGAATAAGACGCCTGTCAACAGCTCTGGTTTCTTATCATTGGGGAACAGACAGGGATACACCATGATGGAAATGTCACACATCAAGGCCCCATATACAAAATATCATGTAATACAGCAATATAGTCACATAAATAATCCTCCTACTTCACAATCATATTCCTAAAACTAGGGGGGCAGCATAATAGCAGTTTTACTCTTGTACATGATACCAGTATTATAGTAGTTATATTCTTGTACATGGAGCAGTATTATAGTAGTTATATTCTTGTACATAGGGGCAGTATTATAGTAGTTATATTCTTGCACATAGGAGCAGTATTATAGTAGTTATATTTTTGCACACAGAAACAGTATTATAATAGTTATATTCTTATACATAGGAGCAGTATTATAGTGGTTTTATTTTTATACACAGAGGGCAGTATTATAGTAGTTATATTCTTGCACATAGGGGAAGTATTATAGTAGTTATATTCTTGTACATAGGGGCAGTATTATAGTAGTTATATTCTTGTACATGGGGGGCAGTATTATAGTAGTTATATTCTTATACATAGGGCAGTATTATAGTAGTTATATTCTTGTACATGGGGGCAGTACTATAGTAGTTATATTCTTGTACATAGGGGGCAGTATTATAGTAGTTATATTCTTGTACATAGGGAGCAGTATTATAGTAGTTATATTCTTGTACATAGGAGCAGTATTATAGTAGTTATATTCTTGTACATAGGAGCAGTATTATAGTAGTTATATTCTTGTTCATAGGGGCAGTATTATAGTAGTTGTATTCTTGTACATAGGAGCAGAATTATAGTAGTTATATTCTTGTACATAGGGGCAGTATTACAGTAGTTATATTCTTGTACATAGGAGCAGTATTATAGTAGTTATATTCTTGTACATAGGAGCAGTATTATAGTAGTTATATTCTTGTACATAGGGGCAGTATTATAGTAGTTATATTCTTGTACATAGGGAGCAGTATTATAGTAGTTATATTCTTGTACATAGGAGCAGTATTATAGTAGTTATATTCTTGTACATAGGAGCAGTATTATAGTAGTTATATTCTTGTTCATAGGGGCAGTATTATAGTAGTTGTATTCTTGTACATAGGAGCAGAATTATAGTAGTTATATTCTTGCACATAGGGGCAGTATTACAGTAGTTATATTCTTGTACATAGGAGCAGTATTATAGTAGTTATATTCTTGTACATAGGGGACAGTATTATAGTAGTTATATTCTTGTACATAGGGGCAGTATTATAGTAGTTATATTCTTGTACATAGGGAGCAGTATTATAGTAGTTATATTCTTGTACATAGGGGGCACTATTATAGTAGTTATATTCTTGTACATAGGTGCAGTATTATAGTAGTTATATTTTTATACATACAGGGCAGTATTATAGTAGTTATATTCTTGCATATAGAACCTGTTTCGATTTCTATAAAGGTCAGCACAGGACACATACTAATTACGTGCATTATTCCTGCCCTGTCACTAGTTACCAATATACAAAAATTGAAGGTTGTAACACGGAGGACCGGGAAACCAAAGGCAAATCATGTAGAGAAAGGTCCTACAATGAAGGTTTAAAAAGATTTTTATAAGCTACTCATTTGTCACCCAGTGTGTTTGTGTTTTTTGCTATTCCATTTCTGCATGGTTTGCCGTTTCAATTTTATCATGTTATTTATTGAATAAAATAATACTTTTTAAACCTTCATTGGAGGACCTTTCTCTTTTTGATTTGCCTGTCACTAGTTAGTTGTGATCTATTACATTGGGCTTTTCTCCTTTCCTGTATCAGTTGATAATATGGGTCCCAGGAGCTTTACAGTTTTGTTCCTCTGGTTCATTAGTAGGAACATATTGGAGACCTCTGGTGTTGTACCTCTTTCCTGTTCAGCCGCCTCACTGAGATCCGGGAGCTTCTGTCCTGTGAGGTTCTGACTTCTCATCAGTTTATGTTCCTGCACAGGAAATAGAATGATGATTAATCATTTTGGCGGGGGAGGATTAGATATCATTATTTATACGTTTTTTGTAATCAGACAAAAACAAACACAACAGTTTGGTGGAGCAGATTAGGGTACAGATGGTAATGTACCGTAAGTTTGGTGCAAGAAGGAGTCCGCACCCCTCGCCTAATGTGGAGGAATCGGACTCAAACGTAGATGTAAAGACCTAAAAGATTTTAGTAACATTTCGTTGACCATGACTTAATGGGGATGAGGGGGATGTAAGAGGGAGTAAGTGTTCAATGGTGAAGAAAGGGAAAAATTAGAAAATGATGATGGATGATAAGAATGGGATATTGGAAGTGGTGAGCTGAAGTGGATGCCACTGAGGACGAGAGTGAGATGTTGGAAGGTGATGATGACATTGTGTTGGTTGACGTCTTATGATGGACGGTGGTTATTATCTGATCAGTGGTGAAGGTGATATGGCGGAGAGTGGCGATAGGGTTATGAAGCGTGGAAACATCAAGCAGCGTGAGGAAGAAATAGGTGATGATACAATGGAGGATAATACTAATGTGGTGACGGAGGTTGAAGATGGTATAAGTGATGATGAGGATGAAATGTTGGATCATCAAGATGATATAATGGAGGTGAGGATGATACTATGGTGGGGGAAGATAATTTGGTGGAAGGTGGGGATTACATGGTGTAATGCTAAGTATATATGATTTTGCTGGAACATTCTAGAATCTCCCATTGCTACTATACTGATGATAAAATCTGCCTGTCACAGCCATCTGCCTGGTTGCAGCTCTGTGAAACCTGAAACTTCAGTGTAGATTGTTCTCTCCCCCTTCTCTTCCCCCCTCCCTGCATAGCCAGGAAAAGGATTTCTTTTCTTCTCAGACATGTGCTTGGACCAGTATGAGTAATATTAAAAGAAGCTCTATCGCAAGAACCATACACCACAGAGATATAATGATCATATCCCTGCGTAGGACAAGAGACCGATGTTCTGATCCCTAATTTTCACGGTTCTAACCCCTCCCGAAACTGAGATATGGATTACTCCCAAACGGTGTGTCGTAACTACTGCATGTTTGATTTTGTTTTATTGTAGTCGATAAACTGGGAAAAATGCTACCATATGCGTGTTTATACAAGCTTTCCTCGTCGAGATATAGTTAGTATAAGTTTTTAGTTAAACTGCAACTTAGAGAGTAGGGGAGCAGACTCTCTCTGGCCGGCCCCTTCTGTGAGGTCACACAGCAGAGGCCATAAGGGATGCCAGTGGACAAACAGTTCAGTTAAGCTGCAGAGTCTGTGCTGACAAGAACCCCAAATGCAAGGGGACGTGTGGCTCCACCTTCTTTCCCCACATGGTTTGCCTAATACCAACTAAGCACATGTAAGTGTTAATCTCTGATTTTTAATCCTTGTTATGTTAGATTTGCAGTGTGTCATGATCCATGCTGGATCAGGACTGATATAAAAGCACAGGTAAACTTTTTTTTTTCCTAAGCTGTGCTTAAGCTTGGTTTTTGCCCTGATGGCCATTAGGAGTATTGCACTGTAGTGTCATTTGTTCTGAGTTTGCCACGGTGGTGGTGAGCATCATTGCACTTGTTTCTTTAGTTTCAGTGCACATAATTATAATCCAGGTGTGATTGCTGGATCTACTATAAAAGAGTCAAAGGTGTTGCAATCAGTGTTGGTGATAGTGTTGCTTTCAACCATCCTTGGTGGAGGAAGGATCTAGTGAGAGGTCCTGGCAGCTCAGTCAGAGCCCTGGTGTGAAAGGAGTCATAGGGGATTTCCTGGTAGCTCTGACAGAGCTTGGTGGCAGTGATTCAGGAGGAGAGCTGCATGCTGGTGGTGGACTCTGTTGCCAGGAGCAAGTGCAACAGAGTAAAGCTAAGTTGTGCTTCCCCGTTTGTGTTTTTTCCTTAGTGTGTATTAATACAGCGGTGGGGCCAGTGCCTGCGCCACCCAGCTCCCTAGCAAGGGATAGGTGTAGGGTGTGCTAGGGCGACAGGTTCGTGATCGGCGCCCGGTGCGGAACCGGCATACGGAACGTTAGGTGCGTTAGGGACACTGACTCAGGGGAGTGCAGGAGGTCTCCACGTCCCCTTTCCCTATCACAGGGCCCACCGTTGTAACTGTTTCCCTACCCCTTGTCTTGTTGTTTTAGTTACCGGCCTGCAAGCCGTGCCACAAAGGACAGTATCACGTGCCGCGTCCTGTTGTTTTAGTTACCGGCCTGCAAGCCGTGTCACACAGGACGGGTCCACGTGACATTATCACCAACCGCAACTGAATGAATTTAAGAAAGGAATGGATGCTTTTCTTGTAACAGTATAGAAGATTACGAATAACATAATATTATAGGTAGATGGTTGACCCAGCTTAGGGGGAAGGAACTTTTTTCCCTATGGAGAAAATTGGCTGCTACTCTGTGGGTTTTTTGCCTTCCCCAGGATCAACAATGCAGAACAGCTGCACTAAAAATAGGCTGAACTAGATGGACATAAGGTCTTCCTTCAGCCTTCAAAACTATGTAACTATGTCACTTTTTTTTTCTGCTGAGCCATGGACCCAGTTCAGACCTTTGCCCAAATGCTGCAGACCCTTACTATTGAGATTAGGGGGCTATGCGGAGGGTTGGTGCGGCAGTTGCGGCTGTTGGTGGGCTCGGTCCAGGAACAGGCTCAGCCAGAACCAAAGATATCCCTCCCTGACAGATTTTCTGGAGCGAGAGATCAATTCTTGGTATTTCAACAAGCCTGTAAACTGTATTTCAGGCTGCACCCTCGTTCATCAGGGAGTGAAGAGCAATGGGTGGGAATCATTATGCCCCTTCTTAAAGGGGATCCCCAATCCTGGACCTTCTCCCTACCGGACGATTCTTCATCTTTAGAGTCCGTGGACGAGTTCTTTGCGGCTTTGGCGCTTGTGTATGGGGATCCTGATGGCGTCGCCTTGGCAGAATCGCAAATCTGTAGGTGTAAACAGGGAGTCCGGGTCGCTGAGGAGTACTGCTCAGAGTTTAGGAGATGGGCCACTAATACTCAGTGGAATGACCCTGCACTTAGGAGTCAATTTGTGCAGGGTTTGTCTCCAAAGTTGCAGGATACTCTGGTGCAGTACGCCGCTCCCAGGTCGCTGGAGGCCGCCATGTCCCTTGCCATCCGGGTGGATAGATGCCTTAGGGAAAGACATATACAAAAAGTGCCCCCTGATGTCCTCGCTAGGGAGGAGGACCCACCAGTGCGGACGGAGGAACCCAGACAGCCCAGTGTTGTTGATACAAAAAAGGGGGTGTCTGCGGCTCGTCGTGGTGGGGGGGTATACTTTTCCTGTGGGAAGCCTGGCCATTTTATGAGAGCCTGCCCAGTTCATGCCAAGTTTCCTGACGAACCCATGCAAGTAGGAGGAGCTAGTTTGGTTTCGGAGCTGCCTACGGTTCGGGGAGTGGTGTCGGCATGTTTGTACTGTGGGCAGACTGGTCATGTCCTGAAGGCTTGCCCATTGCGTGCCAAATTATCTGTGCCATCTGAGAAGCCGCATTCCCCTGATCGCTTGGAGGGAGGCGACCAGGGAGTATACATTTCCTCCATTTTGCCCTCCCAAAGTACCATGTCAGCAGAGGTCTTGGCTGGCGGGGTACTGGAGGTGATACCGATGTTTGTGGACAGCGGAGCAGGAGTCAGTCTGGTGGATGCTCGCTTTGTCCAGACTCATGGTCTGAGGTGTAGGATGCTAGCTCAGCCTATAAGTGTCCAGGCCATAAACTCTGTTCCACTGAGCCAGGGGAGCTTGACCAAGGTCGTAGAGAATATCCATCTGCGTATAGGACATCATGAGGAGTCCTTGTCATGCCAAGTCTTGGAGGGAATGCCAGTACCTATTGTTTTAGGCCTCCCTTGGCCGAAGAGACACAACCCGGTAATAGATTGGCGGGCGAGGGAAGTGGTCAGCTGGGGGCACTCGTGTGAGGGCTGCTGCCTAGGAACTACTGTCTCTGCCGTCTCTCTGCAATGGACCCCTTCCTCTACGGTGAGGGCAGCAGATGTGCTGCAGGAGAGTAGGGACAAGTTTCAACCCTCGCCATTAGCCAACCCTGGGAGGCGCAGACCTCGTGGTGGAAGGGGTTGGAGGGTGGTGTACCCCTTGGTGAGGTGCGGGGGTGTGAGTGTGGTGACACAGGGGGACGCCTCTGTTGTCAATCCCAGAAAGTTCTCCAAGTGGTGACAAACGAACGAGTGGCAATAAACGTTCAGGTCCGGACCTGTGTGTGAACGAGCATGTATGGGTGGCCACCAAAAAGCATCCAGTGGAAATGTGTTGTGGAGTGTTACCAACTCATACCAAACATACACATACACAACCCGTTCCCCAGGTCAGCGCTTCAGAGATGTGTGTTGCCTCCAGAACATACGTTGCCAATACTAGCGGGCTCGTTTCTTATCAACCTGACATGCAGGTAGTTGCTGGGGTGAACTCTGGGTCTGGGCATCTCCGCTGTAGGTGGTTCCCTGATGGGGAGTGGTCTTGAGGGTCCAGAGGCCCCTCATTAAGGGGAGGGTACTGTCATGATCCATGCTGGATCAAGACTGATATAAAAGCACAGGTAAACTTTTTTTTTTCCTAAGCTGTGCTTAAGGTTGGTTTTTGCCCCGGTGGCCATTAGGAGTATTGCACTGTAGTGTCGTCTGATCTGAGTTTGCCCCGGTGGTGGTGAGCATCATTGCACTTGTTTCTTTAGTTTCAGTGCACATAATCATAATGCAGGTGTGATTGCTGACTCTGCTATAAAAGAGTCACAGGTGTTGCAATCATTGTTGGTGATAGTGTTCATTTCAACCATCCTTGGTGGAGGAAGGATCTAGTGAGAGGTCCTGGCAGCTCAGTCAGAGCCCTGGTGTGAAAGGAGTCATAGGGGATTTCCTGGTAGCTCTGACAGAGCTTGGTGGCAGCGATTCTGGAGGAGAGCTGCATGCTGGTGGTGGACTCTGTTTCCAGGAGCAAGTGCAACAGAGTAAGTTGTGTTTCCCCGTTTGTGTTTTCTCCTTAGTGTGTATTAATACAGCGGTGGGGCCAGTGCCTGCGCCACCCAGCTCCCTAGCAAGGGATAGGTGTAGGGTGTGCTAGGGCGACAGGTTCGTGATCGGCGCCCGGTGCGGAACCGGCATACGGAACGTTAGGTGCGTTAGGGACACTGACTCAGGGGAGTGCAGGAGGTCTCCACGTCCCCTTTCCCTATCGCAGGGCCCACTGTTGTAACTGTTTCCCTACCCCTTGTCTTGTTGTTTTAGTTACCGGCCTGCAAGCCGTGTCACACAGGACAGTATCACGTGCCGCGTCCTGTTGTTTTAGTTACCGGCTTGCGAGCCGTGTCACACAGGATGGGTCCACGTGACACAATGTACATATTTAATGTCTCAACTTTGTAACAACTTTTTTATCTATGTAATCACTGCCCGACTTTGGGGAATAAATCGTAAAGTTATCAGTCTGTCTTCATGCTCTAAGAAACAAACTTTAGCGCCTTTAAGATAATCGCTACTAATTTGGGGGTTTGCTACGGACCCTCTTAATTAACTCATTGATTAAGTGAATCGTAGCTGGTGGCAGCCAAGTGTGATTTGGACCCCGGGTACTGCTGGCTGTGACGGAAAGGGACTTTATAAGCTAATTGGGTGGCTGCGGCCAAAGCTTTTACAATTCCCTCACTACAGCGTGCCGGGTGGCCAGACCTCATTGAAGCAGCCGGCCAGAGACCAATTATCCCAGGTGTAGTTCCCTGACTGACCTGACGGTAAGGGGGGCGCCGGAGAGCTGCGAGTTCCAAAGTGGAACTGAAAAGTGGGATATCCATAAATCCCCGCAGTTCTTGGAAGGTGGTTAGCAGTGGTGGGGTATCCAAAATAACCACCCTGCGATAAATTGTTAGGGCAAGACTAGCTTGCTGTATTTTTGTCACATGGTGCCAGTGGTGGGATAACTAAGATAAGCCCCCACTGTGCCTGTGATAGCCGTGTGCTGGCAGTGCGTCGCATCCCTCCGTCCGCTGACATACCCGTGTCAGCGGTGGGTTTGTGACACATGGTCTATATGTATGGAGGAGAGTAGTGGAGAGATCATGGAGGGTGATGACACCAAGAAGGATAAGGATGGATTAATGAACGGTACGATGGATGATGGTCACATGGTGGAGGATGATTGAATTAAAGAGGAAGAACTGCGATATGGTGATGATAGAGGCTTGGACCAATATGATGAAGTGATAGCACGATGGAGGCTGGAGATGAGGGTCATATGATATGCAGTGAGGATGAAGAGGTGGACATGTGGATGATATGTGTTGGAGCTTGTGCAAGTCAATTTTCAGGATCTAGTCCATCAGTTGCATTAGTAGTCTGGGACCATTGATCTGGGGAACCCTGAGAACCGACTCTTACCTGAGGGTATCCGTAGCTCTTCGTTTGAAGATCTGAGCCATAGATCAACCTGCGCAATTCTAATGATAAGATGTTGGAGGGTGTGGTAGGTATGATGGAGACTAACGATCACATGATG
Organism: Dendrobates tinctorius; assembly: GCF_039654945.1. NCBI lineage: Eukaryota > Metazoa > Chordata > Amphibia > Anura > Dendrobatidae > Dendrobates > Dendrobates tinctorius. The sequence continues at coordinate 10,697,643 of NW_027361727.1, read as the reverse complement.
GGGATAAAGACTAAGGATCTCATGCTGGGGGATACAATTTTGGACAATGATAGTGATATTTTTGAGAGCAACAGTGGAAGTAGTAAGAGTTGGGATAGTATGTGAGGTCTGGAGCAGCTGAGGATTATGGATGGAGAATCAGATGACAAGAAGAAGAATGACTTAAAGAAAAAAACAAAATAACAATACGGTAAAAGTAAATGAGAATGACAGCGTGATAGTAGAATAAGCCACCATTGCTCTGTGAAGCTTCTCACACAATAATGCAATGAACTCCTTAGATATGGGGAAGATGTGATAGAACGTGTCATGATAACTGTGGTTCTTATCACGGCCCATCATGACAATTTCATGGCACGATACAGGTTATTGGCAGCAAGCCAGAGAGGGAAGTGTCCGGGAAGACAGAGGATACTCCGTTGTGAGATACTGGATCTGCGCACACCCTGAGGGCTGCCCCTAGGCTGACACGCATTAATCAGAACTTTCCTGTTTACAGGTTGGGTTACATTAGGATGGCCCGGATTAGTCACCCGCTTTATGTGAGAGTTAGAAATGTCACTCTGGACAGGGCGTCATCCGATCCGGATGTTCTTCCATTATTGAGGTTACTTTCACCCTCTGGATCTGCGTGTCATTTAGGGCTCATTCACAAAAGTCTGAGTGTTGTCCGTGAAAAAAGAATTGACAGCACTCGGGCCAATGTTATTCAATGGGGCTGTGTGGATGATAGATTTTATTTTTTCACTGATCGAATCTGCGAGTGAAAAATAAATCGCAGCATGCACAAGTTTCTTCCAGAAAACGGATGACACTCACCCATTCAAGTCTATGGGTGCGCGAAAAAAATCAGATGCCTTATGGAGCCACAGTATAACATCTGATGTTTACAGATACATCGCAATTCTGTAGGAAAACTGTATAACGGTCCTGTAAATTATTAAAAACTGATGCTGTAAGAAAAAAATATATATATTGCACACGGGGTTTTCTGATTGAAACTCTGAACTATTTTTTTATATGCTTATAAGAACCTACCCTAAGGGCACCTTCACATTGCGGTTAGTGACCCCATAAGGGCATATTTCCGACCCTTACACAAAACGGAGTTCAGACGTATGCACCGACAGTGCCATAGACTGTAATGGTTATGGAGGAGTGAACGTGAGCTGTGCAGTGCACTTTTTTCGGGAGCGTACGCCTATTGTTACAGCTATAATGGAAATTAATTCTCTGTGCATCAAACCAGGTAGTGTAAAGTATACTCGGCTGCCAATCTAAACAGGACAGTTCAGCAGCTTAAGTCTGAAGGATGCCCCCCGGAGAGATAACGCAGAATCCCACCACTGCCACCACTTGTGTAGGATGGAACCAGAGAGATCACGCAGAATCCCACCGCTGCCAACACATATGAGGAACCCGCACCTAGACACCCGCCTGACGTCGCTATTGTGTTAGAAGAATCACGTAATGCGGTCTGTCCCCTGGGGACACGTAAGGTAAGCTTGATACAATTTTACACAGACAAACTCTGTCCACACGGGTCCAGGGAGTAAGAGAATGTAGCCCACACAATCACTGACGTTGCATCAAACTCTCTCACGACACTAACAGGTTGAGAGGCCCCTTTTACTATCACCAAGTGAAACAGAGCGCTGTCGTCCCGGTAGGACTGCCACCAATTCCTCGTTAGATATAAGCCCGGTCTGTTAATGGGATTACAGTGGGGGAAATAAGTATTTGATCCCTTGCTGATTTTGTAAATTTATAGACTGTTCATGTCTTTGTTAGTGGGCAAACTTACAAAATCAGCAAGGGATCAAATACTTATTTCCTCCACGGTATATCGGGCCAGAAACCAGCCCTGGTAGCATGGAAAGTTAATCGAGAAATGGACATGTGGCTTTATGGATCGAGATAAAAGAGCAGCCCAAGGTTAAATTATATATTTAAAATCACCTTAAGGGAACACTAGAATATACACTATATACACAATGATTAGACATATCCAACGGTCAGATATGCAAATACAGATAGTGGTAGGACAAAAGATATAATCAAAATATATGGGTCAGTTAACAGTAGATGAAAGTCCTAACTTTCGGGAGAGGGGTGCCACATGGGAGGCTCGTGTTACGACCTCCCCAGAGAAAAAGCAATAGGCCATGCTTTACACGACCCCTTTGGATTACTCACCTCCTGTACTTTGGGCTAAACCTAAATCCCCTCCTCTTGCTTCTAGCAACCTAAGATGTGTCATAACGCCTTAATGGACGGTCCTAGGGAGCCGCTTTGGGCGCCATTGGATCCGGCCAGGTCCCTGATACGCGTTAAGACCAAACACAGCTTTTTTATCTGGTTTCTACTAGCTGTTCTATACTCCTGGGTGCTAGAACGGGGTGAGACAAAGGCGGACGTTCGCCATGTTCTGAGGATATACACGATGTATGGCTAGGACGTATAGTATCTTCATAACTCCTTATGGAATTATGTTTCTAGAATGTTCTAGAAGGTGTCTGCAGCTTCAGCAGGACTTTATTTGGCAAGCAGGCCTTTGTCCTGCTCTGAGCTGGTCAAGGTGTGAGATCTGTCACAGCCTTTGAGGCTTGGCCCCCTGCTGAGCTAGATGCCAGCCAAAATTAAAAAAAAAGTCTCTGTTGTCTGTTATCTGTTCTGGGCCAGTCGCTATAATGCACCTCTAGGGATGAAATACCCTGTCCTAAAACACCAGACAGTTGAGAGTTTGTAACAAAGTATCAGTGCAGGTAATGCTCTGTGACATAATGCATAGACAGCACAATTTTTCTCATGCCCTGATACTTTGCTACAATGTATCAGTCAGTGCAGGTAAAATGGAGGCTACTGATTAAATGTAGAAGTCGGGTCTGTATTACGCCGTCACGCTCAGTACTTTACATTAGTGTTTGTAAGCCAAAACCAGGAGTGGGTGAGAAATGCAGAAGTGGTGACGTGTGTCTATGTATTATGCTTTTTCTCTGATTGTTCCACTCCTGATTTTGGCTTATAAATATAGATGTAAAAAACTGACTAAATACTGAATGTGTGAACGTGGCCTCACCGTGTAACCTGTCATCACCATCTACAATCCAAACTCATCATCCATATGAGAGTAGCACCCTCTAGTGGTCACCACAGTAATTATCCACTGCTCACGTCTGCAGCTGCGTACAGCCGACTTCTGCTCTTCTTCGTCTTTTAGGAGTTTTCTGGTTTTAGGTAAGTGTTATTATTAGGACTCTTTGCTGCAGAGCTTTCGGAGCAGAAATTAAGCAGAACTTTTTGAAGAATTTCCACTAAGTTTCTGCTCCAAAATCAGCTTAAAAAATCTGTGTTGTGTGCACATAGCCTTAGAGGACTAGTGCCAAGTATGGAGGTTATCCCCTATGCATAGTATGGGGGAGATAACTACCTGATCGCTGAGGCTCCAGTAGCCAGGAATCCCACTGATCTTGAGAACAGGGCTCTGCAGAGCGTAGTGTGAATGGAGCCAAGCTTCAGTATGCACTCTGCGGTCTACTCATCCTCTACGGGACTGCCGGGTATACAGTATCTGAGCGCTGTGTTTTGCCATCTTCAGCAGTCTCATAAAAGAACAAAGAAGTGGAGGTGGGGCATACGGAAGCTCTGCCCAATCATAAGGCTCCCAGCTGTTAGATCTCAGTGATCAGGATGTTATCACCTCTCCCGAGGATAAGAGATTATTCCCATACCTGCTACAACCCGCTCACATTTCAGCAAATCCATATTATTCTTTGGGCACACATGGTGGTCACTTACCTCCCTCAGTTTGGTCAGCTTCTGAAGTCGAACAGGTTGAATATGAAAATCCTTCAGCCCGGAGAACTTGGACAGTTTGTCGTTACATTTATCATCATTGGAAATAAAGTTTTTTTCGGGTGACTCTAAACTGGATTTAGTTCTTTGCTCTGGTTCCACGCTGTCCCAGGAGAGGGCCCTCAGGAGCGGGGGCCTGTTCCCGGCCGTCACATGTTCCAACCGGGATACAAACTTGGAGTCAACAGGAACTTGAGGTGACCCCGGGAATTGGAAAGCCACATTAGAAACAGCCAGTCCCTCTGAGATGCCTCCTCGAGGTGGGTCACCCGGCTTCTTCAGGATGGATTTCTGGAGCTCCTGATCAGAACCAATTCTGGTCTTAATAAAAGAAGGTTTAGAGACATCAGTGGCCAGGGATTTATATGTGTTGCTCACGGGTTTCAGGGGGTCAAAGTTTTCCTTCTGTTCATAAAGGGTCTCCTTAGAAGCAGCTGTAAGACTATGAGGACGGGGGGTGAGCCGGCCCTGAGAAATCTTCCTTTGGTCGTTCTGTTTCCGATCCGTCAACCCCTTTGTTGCATTCTAGAACGATGGAAATTATTAATATGGCATGTAGGACTGGTGATGAGACTGCGCTCATGGAGAGTCTCTGTACAGGGCAGTAGAAAAGCCCTAATGCAATGTTATATCTTATAATGAGTGGATCCTTAATGTTGTCACTCACCATAAATGTTTTAGCTTTTTTTACCTGGTGTAAATGCCGCTGTTCTCCTGAATCCGGCGCTGCCTTTCTTTTGTTCCTGTGCCTCTCTGTTCCATAGATATGGTCCTTTCTTTGCTGTACATAAATCTAGCACTCTATCCAACTGGGTGTGGTCCTTAGGAAGACGGCCACAGAATAGTTGATAATCACTCCCACTTGGCTAACAAGATTAGATTTACGTAAAAGGGAAGACGGGGCGATATGTCAGGAATGGCGAGGCGCAGGAACAAAAGAAAAATGGTGCCGGATTCAGGAGAACGACGGCTTTTACACAAAGTAAAGATTTGTTGCAGTTGACAGGTTCTCTTTAAATGGGTATCACGCTTAGTTTGAAGCGTTTTTAAATAAGTATCACGAGGTGTAAACAAATTATCTGTGAGCCACATACAGCAGCACACATCTCTCTTCTGTCCCGGACTCATCTCCATTCACACAATTAACCAGCCCCTCAGCTGTGGGACTAGCCCAGGATGGGTTTCCTGCAAAATTTTATTAACGTCAACCAAAAATCTCGAAAACAGTGAGAAGGCGAGACACAAAGGGGGGAATTTATCAAGACTGGACTTCTGTGTCCATTATAAGTCATAAAGACTTCGAACATCCAATAATCCTTTTTTTTAATCTCAGTATTTCTGTCTCCTTACATTTCCGTGCCATCTTACCTGTAGTAATGTTGCAGCTGCAGGGAAGACACTGGGATACGGATCAGGTCCTGTACACAGAAATAATAATTTTAATACTATAGCGCCAACATATTCTGCAGCACTTTACATTTTAGAGGGGGACTGCCAAAAATCCTCCACTCTAAGGGAATGTGACCGCAGAGTCTTTTACGCTCCGGCGTACCCACATCGTTTTCGCTATAGGAAGACACTTCGGGAAAACGGTGGCAGTGTGTTTTTCCTGACGTGTCGCTTTGCGTTAGTTTTTTTAGTTTTGGAGGAACTAACTAGTCACTTCTTTTAGTCGCTTAAAAGCTTTCAAAGCCTGAAGGAATGGAACGCGCGCATAGCAGGGCGTTTTTATATTGCTGTTCAAATGTTCTTTTTGCTGTTTCTTTTTTGTTCTCTTTATTGTGGAATCCGCCTGAAAATGACGCACATGTCCGAAAGATCGGTGGCCAATTTAACCCTCTCCGGTGATATTCCCCCCCTTTGAAAGTCAACTTTAAGGGCGTTCATACTAGATCACCCTCCTCTTTGGTTACCTCCATGTTGGCTACCGGAGGAGGTGGATTTATTGCAGCCCATTGTCGGTGTGTGTTGGGACCATGTCTTCACGCTCAGGCCGCTCTCTTTTCCAGATTACCGAGCGTTCCTTCTCTCTGACCGCTCCGGATACCTAATATAGTCACAATGAAGCGGCTGATTCCCAGCGCGACACTAAATGCTGAAATGTGAAACAAGAGAAAGAGGAAAAAATCCGGCGTGTCTGGCAGCGTGCTCTGAAATAAGTGGAATTCGGAGAGAACAATGTTTCCTCATTTATGTGAACTATTATTAGTCTGTCCTTTATGGAGATGGTGGGGGTGAAATTAGCAGATAATTGATATCACTAAGTAACGGGGTAAACAGAGCGATTACAGATCAGGGAGAAGACGTCATCAAGACCTCAACAAAGAGGAGCCGGTGATGACCGCCATTCACATAGAATATCATACCATGTGGAGATAGGGAAGAGACGGGGGATACATCGACTCTCATGGTCCACGTCTTAAAAGGATGGTCCTTTTGCAGAATCGGGAGGAATGTGCCCACCCATTCTCCTTTTGCTGAATTGACCCGTATCTACGTTCTTAGGATGCGGATACTCCCAAAGATATTAGTGATGCTTTGGGGGGCAAGGGAAGCAGTTGTTGTGATGGCATCTTCACGACAATATGAGAGTGTTCACCAGTGAGTATTCCGTTGCTAGTGGTGCAGCATGATGCATTGATCACACGGGTGGCACATTCAGTGTAATTAGGAGAAACTGTAGGGGATGTGCTGCAAAAGCAAGAAGTCATCTTGACAGCAAACTTTGCAGACCAGACTTGAGGTCTGCGGCGGTACCATTTAAAACTGTGCAAAGAAAATGTCCTAGCATTTACAGTGCCACCAGTAATTGAGCCAGCCGGTCATGATATCCAGAACTGTCATCCATTGTACCCCATAATATTGCTGAACAGAACCGGGTAAACCAGTCAGGGGCATCACAAGAACTCTTGGGGTCCCATAACAAAGTCAGGAATGGGCCCCTGCCTTGTATATGGTAAAGGGAAGTATTGCAAAAAGGAGCAAATCTACTTCTACTTGGGCAGCAACCAAAGGATGTAAAGTGTCCTGCATGAGATCAACCGATCCCAGGAGAGCCCACATAGTAGGGTGGCACAGCGGGTGGCTACCGTTCTAGTTTCTGTGCCAATCCAAAGCCACTGACTATAGGACCCCACACTTTAGCCTTGATATTTCCCCAACAATTGACGAGCATTTGATGGCTTTTTGTACCTTGTGCTGCCGGAAAGGTGAAGGAGTTGCTCCGAGATGACACTGGAGACACTTTGGGGCTTGGTGATGGGGAAGAGACTGGAGAGGAAAAGATAAAAGAAAGTCGTATTATAGTGGCATTGTCCAAATATAACATTTTACTGTACCAGGAGGAGGTTTTAGGTGCAAAAAAACAACCCTTAATACACCAAGCACCTGTGGGCGAGTCGGAGAGGCTGCATCTCGAGCGTCGTCCCCGTCGGGTTAGGAATTTCTCGCTGACTTTTTTGGCCTCTTCTAATAACTGCAGGTTTTTCCTCTTGTCCTCCTCTGATATCCTAAGGTCGGGTAGACTGCCGTGGACCAGGTCGATCACATGGCCATTGTTATCTGAAGGAGAAAAGTGTAAGCTGCTGGAGCAGACTTCAGTGCTACCATCTGTTTACAGGGACAGAAAGCACAACATGTCACGTTATCTCCTCCAAGCCCTGTCTATGATGGGCAGCGTTAGGTATTGTTTCTTTCATTGCACATGTAAAGTGCGGCATTCGTGAGTTGGAGTAAGGAAAAGTAATATATCAATAATGGATTCTTCTGTGTCAGTCCTAATTTCTTTCCATTTTAATAAAAAAATTATATATATTTCAACACAAAATTATTAGGAAAGGTGCGGTTGGTGCTGATGGCAGATTTCAGTGGATTACATTTTTTAGGATGACATGTAGAGGTGGCTTTTTTCCAGAATTTTTTACAATTTTTGCATCACATAAATATGCACTAAAAGTCGCTTTTCCACTATCATTATTATTTGCAAACGTTATTAAATTCATTTTATGAGACTATTGATAAATCCATGTTTCACGATGATGAGAACTTCTGCTCTTGTCAAAATGCGATATGTTGGAAACCACTTTTGGGCAATGTGTAAAAATATATTTTGACAATGCTATGTCACAGGGACCACCCTATCCCCAAACGGATGCCTTGTGTGGACCACCCACAGTTACAGATAAGAAACACTTGACCCTTGGCACAAATTGTATCAAAGGAAGAATGACCTCTATAGGGCTTTGTACACAGGAGGCCCTCCGCTTCCCTCCACTCTGCGGCGGCGTCCACGCACACGATGCTCCTGGCACTTCTGCCGTTGATGTTTTGGAGACTGCTCTGGTAAACATTGTGAAGTGTTCCTCTCCTGCCGCGGGTGGCATGTCTTGGCAGTCTATACGCATATTTTTACGTATTTACCATCGGGATGGAAATCCACCCTTGAGGCGTCTGCCAAGATGTAATGACCACACGTATGCCCGGCCACCCATTATTACTAAGGATCATTAATTGATGGGTGATGGGGAAAATCAAAGTTTAGGGTCAAGATGGTAAGAATGTTTTTGAGTACCAATTTCTGTTTTCCTAAGACAAGTCATCTCCTCTTAACCCTCAGAGGATCACTAAGGTAAGAGGGCCACCAGAATCCCCCGACAGAGTCGTGCGTGATCTTACCGACAGATATCAAGGAGTTTGCAGAAGAGATGGATGATCTGGCCTGGCGACTGGATCTAAAGGACGGACTGTGAGGTCTGCAGGAGAAATTCAAAAGATTTGGCAATGTACTGCAATATATGTAATTGATAATTAATAAAATATGTCCAAAAAAGATACATTAATTAAGGCAAGTTAACCATTATCTAGGGATATCATCAGAATAGTAACAGCTGCTTACCGGATTCTTTCAAGACAGTTTTCCTCTATAGAATTTCCTGGTTCTGGTAGGATTATAGATGGTGGGACGAAGGCCCTGCCGCCAGACGCTGCTTCCTGAGAAGAAGCACACCATGCAATATGTAACTTATAGAATTGGCAGCTAAAAGGCTATCAATGATTAACTGCTTGATATATACGAGGGTCATTATGTGTCCCCCAGGATGCTCATAGAAGCATACTAACCCTGCTGAAGAGCATTGTAATTACAGCCGCAGCTGTGATTACAATGCAAAATAAAAAAGAGAGTGGATGTGGTCAAATTATTTGACCAAGTCAGAATTACGACGATCTGACATGGGCTTTTATTTTTGGAGAGATCTGCAGGAAGGTAGTGGGGCGGATATCTCCCTCCACTCTGGGTCTTGGGAGTGGCCCATGGCCACGATTCCCCTTTAAACTTTCAGTCAAGGTTTGGGTTTGTTAGTGTTTGGTTTGCAAGCAGCAGAGCAGGAGGCCCTGTGCAGGATAAGGGCTGTATGAGTCTGAACACAGGCCACAGAAGGCAAAGCTGTTGATGCACCCAAGAGTGATACGGCGGTGCAGTCGCCCAAGGCAACAGATGTTATACGAACTGTTATGGATGACCAGGCTGTGAACCAGATGATAAAGTTTGAGTTATTTTTGTAAGTTGCCAAAATAAATACTTTTAAGTTGGAATAACCTGGGTCACTGCCTCTTTACCGCGCTGTCATGAAATTCTCTTTATTACAATATATATAAAATATACACACTATACAGTACCACTTCTGTACAGTATATTGGATGTAATCCTCAGTATTTGCATCAGTCTTATGTATAGCTCCTCTCTTACATACTGGGTGAAACTCGCAGTATCTGTATATACGCTGATCAGTACCACTGCTCCTGTCCAGTATACTGGGAGTAATTGTCATTATCTGTATTACTATACATAATACACTGCACAGTACCATTCCTCCTGTATATATACACTGCACAGTACCACTCCTCCTGTCCTGTATATATACACTGCACAGTACCACTCCTCCTGTCCTGTATATATACACTGCACAGTACCACTCCTCCTGTCCTGTATATATACACTGCACAGTACCACTCCTCCTGTCCTGTATATATACACTGCACAGTACCGCTCCTCCTGTATATATACACTGCACAGTACCACTCCTCCTGTCCTGTATATATACACTGCACAGTACCACTCCTCCTGTCCTGTATATATACACTGCACAGTACCACTCCTCCTGTCCTGTATATATACACTGCACAGTACCACTCCTCCTGTATATATACACTGCACAGTACCACTCCTTCTGTATATATACACTGCACAGTACCACTCCTCCTGTCCTGTATATATACACTGCACAGTACCACTCCTCCTGTCCTGTATATATACACTGCACAGTACCGCTCCTCCTGTATATATACACTGCACAGTACCACTCCTCCTGTCCTGTATATATACACTGCACAGTACCACTCCTCCTGTCCTGTATATTTACACTGCACAGCACCACTCCTCCTGCCCTGTATATATACACTGCACAGTACCACTCCTCCTGTATATATACACTGCACAGTACCACTCCTCCTGTCCTGTATATATACACTGCACAGTACCACTCCTCCTGTCCTGTATATATACACTGCACAGTACCACTCCTCCTGTCCTGTATATATACACTGCACAGTACCACTCCTCCTGTCCTGTATATATACACTGCACAGCACCAATCCTCCTGCCCTGTATATATACACTGCACAGCACCACTCCTCCTGTCCTGTATATATACACTGCACAGTACCACTCCTCCTGTCCTGTATATATACACTGCACAGTACCACTCCTCCTGTCCTGTATATATACACTGCACAGTACCACTCCTCCTGTCCTGTATATATACACTGCACAGTACCACTCCTCCTGTCCAGTACATATACACTGCACAGTACCACTCCTCCTGTCCTGTATATATACACTGCACAGTACCACTCCTCCTGTCCTGTATATATACACTGCACAGTACCGCTCCTCCTGTATATATACACTGCACAATACCACTCCTCCTGTCCTGTATATATACACTGCACAGTACCACTCCTCCTGTCCTGTATATATACACTGCACAGTACCACTCCTCCTGTCCTGTATATATACACTGCACAGCACCAATCCTCCTGCCCTGTATATATACACTGCACAGCACCACTCCTCCTGTCCTGTATATATACACTGCACAGTACCACTCCTCCTGTCCTGTATATATACACTGCACAGTACCACTCCTCCTGTCCTGTATATATACACTGCACAGTACCACTCCTCCTGTCCTGTATATATACACTGCACAGTACCACTCCTCCTGTCCAGTACATATACACTGCACAGTACCACTCCTCCTGTCCTGTATATATACACTGCACAGTACCACTCCTCCTGTCCTGTATATATACACTGCACAGTACCACTCCTCCTGTCCTGTATATATACACTGCACAGTACCACTTCTCATGTCCTGTATATATACAATACACAGTACCACTCCTCCTGTCCTGTATATTTACACTGCACAGCACCACTCCTCCTGTCCTGTATATATACACTGCACAGTACCACTCCTCCTGTCCTGTATATATACACTGCACAGTACCACTCCTCCTGTATATATACACTGCACAGTACCACTCATCCTGTCCTGTATATATACACTGCACAGTACCACTCCTCCTGTCCTGTATATATACACTGCACAGCACCACTCCTCATGCCCTGTATATATACACTGCACAGCACCACTCCTCCTGTCCTGTATATATACACTGCACAGTACCACTCCTCCTGTCCTGTATATATACACTGCACAGCACCACTCCTCCTGCCCTGTATATATACACTGCACAGTACCACTCCTCCTGTCCTGTATATTTACACTGCACAGCACCACTCCTCCTGTCCTGTATATATACACTGCACAGTACCACTCCTCCTGTCCTGTATATATACACTGCACAGTACCACTCCTCCTGTATATATACACTGCACAGTACCACTCCTCCTGTCCTGTATATATACACTGCACAGTACCACTCCTCCTGTCCTGTATATATACACTGCACAGTACCACTCCTCCTGTCCTGTATATATACACTGCACAGTACCACTCCTCCTGTCCTGTATATATACACTGCACAGTACCACTCCTCCTGTCCTGTATATATACACTGCACAGTACCACTCCTCCTGTCCTATATATATACACTGCACAGTACCACTCCTCCTGTCCTGTATATATACACTGCACAGTACCACTCCTCCTGTCCTGTATATATACACTGCACAGTACCACTCCTCCTGTCCTGTATATATACACTGCACAGTACCACTCCTCCTGTCCTGTATATATACACTGCACAGTACCACTCCTCCTGTACTGTATATATACACTGCACAGTACCACTCCTCCTGTCCTATATATATACACTGCACAGTACCACTCCTCCTGTCCTGTATATATACACTGCACAGTACCACTCCTCCTGTCCTGTATATATACACTGCACAGCACCACTCCTCCTGTCCTGCATATATACACTGCACAGTACCACTCCTCCTGTCCTGTATATATACACTGAACAGCACCACTCCTCCTGCCCTGTATATATACACTGCACAGCACCACTCCTCCTGTCCTGTATATATACTGCACAGTACCACTCCTCCTGTCCTGTATATATACACTGCACAGTACTGCTCCTCCTGTATATATACACTGCACAGTACCGCTCCTCCTGTATATATACACTTCACAGTACCACTCCTCCTGTCCTGTATATATACACTGCACAGCACCACTCCTCCTTTTCCTGTATATATACTGCACAGTACCACTCCTCCTGTCCTGTATATATACACTGCACAGTACTGCTCCTCCTGTATATATACACTGCACAGTACCGCTCCTCCTGTATATATACACTTCACAGTACCACTCCTCCTGCCCTGTATATATACACTGCACAGCACCACTCCTCCTGTCCTGTATATATACTGCACAGTACCACTCCTCCTGCCCTGTATATATACACTGCACAGCACCACTCCTCCTGTCCTGTATATATACTGCACAGTACCACTCCTCCTGTCCTGTATATATACTGCACAGTACTGCTCCTCCTGTATATATACACTGCACAGTACCACTCCTCCTGTATATATACACTGCACAGTACCACTCCTCCTGTCCTGTATATATACACTGCACAGTACCACTCCTCCTGTCCTGTATATATACACTGCACAGTACCACTCCTCCTGTCCTGTATATATACACTGCACAGCACCACTCCTCCTGTCCTGTATATATACACTGCACAGCACCACTCCTCCTGTCCTGTATATATATACACTGCACAGTACCACTCCTCCTGTCCTGTATATATACACTGCACAGTACCACTCCTCCTGTCCTGTATATTTACACTGCACAGCACCACTCCTCCTGCCCTGTATATATACACTGCACAGTACCACTCCTCCTGTATATATACACTGCACAGTACCACTCCTCCTGTCCTGTATATATACACTGCACAGTACCACTCCTCCTGTCCTGCATATATACACTGCACAGCACCACTCCTCCTGTCCTGTATATATACACTGCACAGTACCACTCCTCCTGTCCTGTATATATACACTGCACAGTACCACTCCCCCTGTCCTGTATATATACACTGCACAGCACCACTCCTCCTGCCCTGTATATATACACTGTACAGTACCACTCCTCCTGTCCTGTATATATACACTGCACAGCACCACTCCTCCTGTATATATACACTGCACAGTACCACTCCTCCTGTATATATACACTGCACAGTTCCACTCCTCCTGTATATATACACTACACAGTACCACTCCTCCTGTATATATACACTTCACAGTACCACTCCTCCTGTCCTGTATATATAAACTGCACAGTAACACTCCTCCTGTCCTGTATATATACACTGAACAGTACCACTCCTCCTGTCCTGTATATATACACTGCACAGTACCACTCCTCCTGTCCTGCATATATACACTGCACAGCACCACTCCTCCTGCCCTGTATATATACACTGCACAGCACCACTCCTCCTGTCCTGTATATATACACTGCACAGTACCACTCCTCCTGTCCTGCATATATACACTGCACAGTACCACTCCCCCTGTCCTGTATATATACACTGCACAGCACCACTCCTCCTGCCCTGTATATATACACTGTACAGTACCACTCCTCCTGTCCTGTATATATACACTGCACAGCACCACTCCTCCTGTATATATACACACTGCACAGTACCACTCCTCCTGTATATATACACTGCACAGTTCCAATCCTCCTGTATATATACACTACACAGTACCACTCCTCCTGTATATATACACTGCACAGTACCACTCCTCCTGTCCTGTATATATACACTGCACAGTACCACTCCTCCTGTATATATACACTGCACAGTACCACTCCTCCTGTCCTGTATATATACACTGCACAGTACCACTCCTCCTGTCCTGTATATACACACTGCACAGTACCACTCCTCCTGTCCTGTACATATACACTGCACAGCACCACTCCTCCTGTCCTGTATATATACACTGCACAGTACCACTCCTCCTGTCCTGTATATATACACTGAACAGCACCACTCCTCCTGCCCTGTATATATACACTGCACAGCACCACTCCTCCTGTCCTGTATATATACTGCACAGTACCACTCCTCCTGTCCTGTATATATACACTGCACAGTACTGCTCCTCCTGTATATATACACTGCACAGTACCGCTCCTCCTGTATATATACACTGCACAGTACCACTCCTCCTGTCCTGTATATATACACTGCACAGTACCACTCCTCCTGTCCTGTATATATACACTGCACAGTACCACTTCTCCTATCCTGTATATTTACACTGCACAGCACAACTCCTCCTGCCCTGTATATATACACTGCACAGTACCACTCCTCCTGTATATATACACTGCACAGTACCACTCCTCCTGTCCTGTATATATACACTGCACAGCACCACTCCTCCTGTCCTGTATATATACACTGTACAGTACCACTCCTCCTGTCCTGTATATATACACTGCACAGTACCACTCCTCCTGTCCTGTACATATACACTGCACAGCACCACTCCTCCTGTCCTGTATATATACACCGCACAGTACCACCCTTCCTCTCCTGTATATATACACTGCACAGCACCACTCCTCCTGTCCTGTATATATACACTGTACAGTACCACTCCTCCTGTCCTGTATATATACACTGCACAGTACCACTCCTCCTGTCCTGTACATATACACTGCACAGCACCACTCCTCCTGTCCTGTATATATACACTGCACAGCACCACTCCTCCTGTCCTCTATATATACACTGCACAGTACCACTCCTCCTGTCCTGTATATATACACTGTACAGCACCACTCCTCCTGCCCTGTATATATACACTGCACAGTACCACTCCTCCTGTCCTGTATATATACACTGCACAGTACCACTCCTCCTGTCCTGTATATATACACTGCACAGTACCACTCCTCCTGTCCTGTATATATACACTGCACAGTACCACGCCTCCTGTCCTGTATATTTACACTGCACAGCACCACTCCTCCTGCCCTGTATATATACACTGCACAGTACCACTCCTCCTGTATATATACACTGCACAGTACCACTCCTCCTGTCCTGTATATATACACTGCACTGTACCACTCCTCCTGTCCTGTATATATACACTGCACAGTACCACTCCTCCTGTCCTGTATATATACACTGCACAGTACCACTCCTCCTGTCCTGTACATATACACTGCACAGCACCACTCCTCCTGTCCTGTATATATACACTGCACAGTACCACTCCTCCTGTCCTGTATATATACACTGAACAGCACCACTCCTCCTGCCCTGTATATATACACACTGCACAGCACCACTCCTCCTGTCCTGTATATATACTGCACATTACCACTCCTCCTGTCCTGCATATATACACAGCACGGTACTACTCCTCCTGTCCTGTGTATACACTGTACAGTACTACTCCTCCTGTCCTGTACATATACACTGCACAGCACCACTCCTCCTGTCCTGTATATATACACTGAACAGCACCACTCCTCCTGTCCTTTATATATACACTGCACAGTACCACTCCTCCTGTCCTGTATATATACACTGCACAGAAACACTCCTCCTGTCCTGTATATATACACTGCACAGTACCACTCCTCCTGTCCTGTATATATACACTGAACAGCACCACTCCTCCTGTCCTGTATATATACACTGAACAGCACCACTCCTCCTGTCCTTTATATATACACTGCACAGTACCACTCCTCCTGTCCTGTATATATACACTGAACAGCATCACTCCTCCTGTCCTGTATATATACACTGAACAGCACCACTCCTCCTGCCCTGTACATATACACTGCACAGCACCACTCCTCCTGTCCTGTATATATACACTGAACAGCACCACTCCTCCTGTCCTTTATATATACACTGCACAGTACCACTCCTCCTGTCCTGTATATATACACTGCACAGAAACACTCCTCCTGTCCTGTATATATACACTGCACAGTACCACTCCTCCTGTCCTGTATATATACACTGCACAGCACCACTCCTCCTGTCCTGTATATATACACTGAACAGCACCACTCCTCCTGTCCTTTATATATACACTGCACAGTACCACTCCTCCTGTCCTGTATATATACACTGAACAGCATCACTCCTCCTGCCCTGTATATATACACTGCACAGTACCACTCCTCCTGTCCTGTATATATACACTGCACAGTACTGCTCCTCCTGTATATATACACTGCACAGTACCACTCCTCCTGTCCTGTATATATACACTGCACAGTACCACTCCTCCTGTCCTGTATATATACACTGCACAGTACCACTCCTCCTGTCCTGTATATTTACCCTGCACAGCACCACTCCTCCTGCCCTGTATATATACACTGCACAGTACCACTCCTCCTGTATATATACACTGCACAGTACCACTCCTCCTGTCCTGTATATATACACTGCACAGTACCACTCCTCCTGTCCTGTATATATACACTGTACAGTACCACTCCTCCTGTCCTGTATATATACACTGCACAGTACCACTCCTCCTGTCCTGTACATATACACTGCACAGCACCACTCCTCCTGTCCTGTATATATACACTGCACAGTACCACTCCTCCTGTCCTGTATATTTACACTGCACAGCACCACTCCTCCTGCCCTGTATATATACACTGCACAGTACCACTCCTCCTGTATATATACACTGCACAGTACCACTCCTCCTGTCCTGTATATATACACTGCACAGTACCACTCCTCCTGTCCTGTATATATACACTGCACAGTACCACTCCTCCTGTCCTGTATATATACACTGCACAGTACCACTCCTCCTGTCCTGTACATATACACTGCACAGCACCACTCCTCCTGTCCTGTATATATACACTGCACAGTACCACTCCTCCTGTCCTGTATATATACACTGCACAGTACCACTCCTCCTGTCCTGTATATATACTGCATAGTACCACTCCTCCTGTCCTGTATAAATACACTGCACAGTACCACTCCTCCTGTCCTGTATATATACACTGCACAGCACCACTCCTCCTGTCCTGTATATATACTGCACAGTACCACTCCTCCTGTCCTGTATATATACACTGCACAGTACCGCTCCTCCTGTATATATACACTGCACAGTACCACTCCTCCTGTCCTGTATATATACACTGCACAGTACCACTCCTCCTGTCCTGTATATATACACTGCACAGTACCACTCCTCCTGTCCTGTATATATACACTGCACAGTACCACTCCTCCTGTATATATACACTGCACAGTACCACTCCTCCTGTCCTGTATATATACACTGCACAGTACCACTCCTCCTGTCCTGTATATATACACTGCACAGTACCACTCCTGTCCTGTATATATACACTGTACAGTACCACTCCTCCTGTCCTGTATATATACACTGCACAGTACCACTCCTCCTGTCCTGTACATATACACTGCACAGCACCACTCCTCCTGTCCTGTATATATACACTGCACAGTACCACTCCTCCTGTCCTGTATATTTACACTGCACAGCACCAATCCTCCTGCCCTGTATATATATACTGCACAGCACCACTCCTCCTGTCCTGTATATATACTGCACAGTACCACTCCTCCTGTCCTGTATATATACACTGCACAGTACTGCTACTCCTGTATATATACACTGCACAGTACCGCTCCTCCTGTATATATACACTGCACAGTACCACTCCTCCTGTCCTGTATATATACACTGCACAGTACCACTCCTCCTGTCCTGCATATATACACCGCACGGTACTACTCCTCCTGTCCTGTGTATACACTGTACAGTACTACTCCTCCTGTCCTGTATATACACACTGCACAGTACCACTCCTCCTGTCCTGTACATATACACTGCACAGCACCACTCCTCCTGTCCTGTATATATACACTGCACAGTACCACTCCTCCTGTCCTGTATATATACTGCACAGTACCACTCCTCCTGCCCTGTATATATACACTGCACAGTACCACTCCTCCTGCCCTGTATATTTACACTGCACAGCACCACTCCTCCTGCCCTGTATATATACACTGCACAGTACCACTCCTCCTGTATATATACACTGCACAGTACCACTCCTCCTGTCCTGTATATATACACTGCACAGTACTACTCCTCCTGTCCTGTATATATACACTGTACAGTACCACTCCTCCTGTACTGTATATATACACTGCACAGTACCACTCCTCATGTCCTGTACATATACACTGCACAGCACCACTCCTCCTGTCCTGTATATATACACTGCACAGTACCACTCCTCCTGTCCTGTATATATACACTGAACAGCACCACTCCTCCTGTCCTGTATATACACACTGCACAGTACCACTCCTCCTGTCCTGTACATATACACTGCACAGTACCACTCCTCCTGTATATATACACTGCACAGTACCACTCCTCCTGTCCTGTATATATACTGCACAGTACCACTCCTCCTGTCCTGTATATATACTGCACAGTACCACTCCTCCTGTCCTGTATATATACACTGCACAGCACCACTCCTCCTGTCCTGTATATATACTGCACAGTACCACTCCTCCTGTCCTGTATATATACACTGCACAGCACCACTCCTCCTGTCCTGTATATATACTGCACAGTACCACTCCTCCTGTCCTGTATATATACACTGCACAGCACCACTCCTCCTGTCCTGTATATATACTGCACAGTACCACTCCTCCTGTCCTGTATATATACACTGAACAGCACCACTCCTCCTGTCCTGTATATACACACTGCACAGTACCACTCCTCCTGTCCTGTACATATACACTGCACAGTACCACTCCTCCTGTATATATACACTGCACAGTACCACTCCTCCTGTCCTGTATATATACTGCACAGTACCACTCCTCCTGTCCTGTATATATACTGCACAGTACCACTCCTCCTGTCCTGTATATATACTGAACAGTACCACTCCTCCTGTCCTGTATATATACTGCACAGTACCACTCCTCCTGTCCTGTATATATACACTGAACAGCACCACTCCTCCTGTCCTGTATATATACTGCACAGTACCACTCCTCCTGTCCTGTATATATACACTGAACAGCACCACTCCTCCTGCCCTGTATATATACACTGCACAGCACCACTCCTCCTGTCCTGTATATATACACTGCACAGCACCACTCCTCCTGTCCTGTATATATACTGCACAGTACCACTCCTCCTGTCCTGTATATATACACTGCACAGCACCACTCCTCCTGTCCTGTATATATACTGCACAGTACCACTCCTCCTGTCCTGTATATATACACTGCACAGTACCACTCCTCCTGTCCTGTATATATTCACTTCACAGTACCACTCCTCCTGTCCTGTATATATACACTGCACAGTACCACTTCTCCTGTCCTGTATATTTACACTGCACAGCACCACTCCTCCTGCCCTGTATATATACACTGCACAGTACCACTCCTCCTGTATATATACACTGCACAGTACCACTCCTCCTGTCCTGTATAAATACACTGCACAGTACCACTCCTCCTGTCCTGTATATATACACTGTACAGTACCACTCCTCCTGTCCTGTATATATACACTGCACAGTACCACTCCTCCTGTCCTGTACATATACACTGCACAGCACCACTCCTCCTGTCCTGTATATATACACTGCACAGTACCACTCCTCCCGTCCTGTATATATACACTGCACAGTACCACTCCTCCTGTATATATACACTGCACAGTACCACTCCTCCTGTCCTGTACATATACACTGCACAGCACCACTCCTCCTGTCCTGTATATATACACTGCACAGTACCACTCCACCTGTCCTGTATGTATACACTGCACAGTACCACTCCTCCTGTCCTGTATATTTACACTGCACAGCACCACTCCTCCTGCCCTGTATATATACACTGCACAGTACCACTCCTCCTGTCCTGTATATATACACTGCACAGTACCACTCCTCCTGTCCTGTATATTTACACTGCACAGCACCACTCCTCCTGCCCTGTATATATACACTGCACAGTACCACTCCTCCTGTATATATACACTGCACAGTACCACTCCTCCTGTCCTGTATATATACACTGCACAGTACCACTCCTCCTGTCCTGTATATATACACTGCACAGTACCACTCCTCCTGTCCTGTATATATACACTGCACAGTACCACTCCTCCTGTCCTGTATATATACACTGCACAGTACCACTCCTCCTGTCCTGTACATATACACTGCACAGCACCACTCCTCCTGTCCTGTATATATACACTGCACAGTACCACTCCTCCTGTCCTGTATATATACACTGAACAGCACCACTCCTCCTGCCCTGTATATATACACTGCACAGCACCACTCCTCCTGTCCTGTATATATACTGCACAGTACCACTCCTCCTGTCCTGTAAATATACACTGCACAGTACTGCTCCTCCTGTATATATACACTGCACAGTACCGCTCTTCCTGTCCTGTATATATACACTGTACAGTACCACTCCTCCTGTCCTGCATATATACACCGCACAGTACCACTCCTCCTGTCCTGTGTATACACTGTACAGTACCACTCCTCCTGTCCTGTATATACACACTGCACAGTACCACTCCTCCTGTCCTGTACATATACACTGCACAGCACCACTCCTCCTGTCCTGTATATATACACTGCACAGTACCACTCCTCCTGTCCTGTATATATACACTGCACAGTACCACTCCTCCTGTCCTGTATATATACACTGAACAGCACCACTCCTCCTGTGTATATACACTGCACAGTACCACTCCTCCTGCCCTGTATATATACACTGCACAGAAACACTCCTCCTGTCCTGTATATATACTGCACAGTACTGCTCCTCCTGTATATATACACTGCACAGTACCACTCCTCCTGCCCTGTATATATACACTGCACAGAAACACTCCTCCTGTCCTGTATATATACTGCACAGTACTGCTCCTCCTGTATATATACACTGCACAGTACCGCTCCTCCTGTATATATACACTGCACAGTACCACTCCTCCTGTCCTGTATATATACACACTGCACAGTACCACTCCTCCTGTCCTGTATATATACACTGCACAGTACCACTCCTCCTGTCCTGTATATATACACTGCACAGTACCACTCCTCCTGTCCTGTATATATACACTGAACAGCACCACTCCTCCTGCCCTGTATATATACACTGCACAGTACCACTCCTCCTGTCCTGTATATATACACTGCACAGTACCACTCCTCCTGTCCTGTATATATACACTGAACAGCACCACTCCTCCTGTCCTGTATATATACACTGCACAGTACCACTCCTCCTGTCCTGTATATATACACTGCACAGTACCACTCCTCCTGTCCTGTATATTTACACTGCACAGCACCACTCCTCCTGCCCTGTGTATATATACACTGCACAGTACCACTCCTCCTGTATATATACACTGCACAGTACCACTCCTCCTGTCCTGTATATATACACTGCACAGTACCACTCCTCCTGTCCTGTATATATACACTGTACAGTACCACTCCTCCTGTCCTGTATATATACACTGCACAGTACCACTCCTCCTGTCCTGTATATTTACACTGCACAGCACCACTCCTCCTGCCCTGTGTATATATACACTGCACAGTACCACTCCTCCTGTATATATACACTGCACAGTACCACTCCTCCTGTCCTGTATATATACACTGCACAGTACCACTCCTCCTGTCCTGTATATATACACTGTACAGTACCACTCCTCCTGTCCTGTATATATACACTGCACAGTACCACTCCTCCTGTCCTGTACATATACACTGCACAGCACCACTCCTCCTGTCCTGTATATATACACTGCACAGTACCACTCCTCCTGTCCTGTATATATACACTGAACAGCACCACTCCTCCTGCCCTGTATATATACACTGCACAGCACCACTCCTCCTGTCCTGTATATATACTGCACAGTACCACTCCTCCTGTCCTGTATATATACACTGCACAGTACCGCTCCTCCTGTATATGTACACTGTACAGCACCACTCCTCCTGTCCTGCATATATACACCGCACGGTACCACTCCTCCTGTCCTGTGTATACACTGCACAGTACCACTCCTCCTGTCCTGTATATATACACTGCACAGTACCACTCCTCCTGTACATATACACTGCACAGCACCACTCCTCCTGTCCTGTATATATACACTGCACAGTACCACTCCTCCTGTCCTGTATATATACTGTACAGCACCACTCCTCCTGTCCTGTATATATACTGCACAGTACCACTCCTCCTGTCCTGTATATATACACTGCACAGTACCGCTCCTCCTGTATATGTACACTGTACAGCACCACTCCTCCTGTCCTGCATATATACACCGCACGGTACCACTCCTCCTGTCCTGTGTATACACTGCACAGTACCACTCCTCCTGTCCTGTATATATACACTGCACAGTACCACTCCTCCTGTACATATACACTGCACAGCACCACTCCTCCTGTCCTGTATATATACACTGCACAGCACCACTCCTCCTGTCCTGTATATATACACTGTACAGTACCACTCCTCCTGTCCTGTATATATACACTGCACAGTACCACTCCTCCTGTCCTGTATATATACACTGCACAGTACCACTCCTCCTGTCCTGTATATATACACTGCACAGCACCACTCCTCCTGTCCTGTATATATACACTGCACAGTACCACTCCTCCTGTCCTGTATATATACACTGAACAGCACCACTCCTCCTGCCCTGTATATATACACTGCACAGCACCACTCCTCCTGTCCTGTATATATACACTGCACAGTACCACTCCTCCTGTCCTGTATATATACACTGAACAGCACCACTCCTCCTGCCCTGTATATATACACTGCACAGCACCACTCCTCCTGTCCTGTATATATACTGCACAGTACCACTCCTCCTGTCCTGTATATATACACTGCACAGTACTGCTCCTCCTGTATATATACACTGCACAGTACCGCTCCTCCTGTATATATACACTGCACAGTACCACTCCTCCTGTCCTGTATATATACACTGCACAGTACCACTCCTCCTGTCCTGTATATATACACTTCACAGTACCACTCCTCCTGTCCTGTATATATACACTGCACAGTACCACTTCTCCTGTCCTGTATATTTACACTGCACAGCACCACTCCTCCTGCCCTGTATATATACACTGCACAGTACCACTCCTCCTGTATATATACACTGCACAGTACCACTCCTCCTGTCCTGTATATATACAATGCACAGTACCACTCCTCCTGTCCTGTATATATACACTGTACAGGACCACTCCTCCTGTCCTGTATATATACACTGCACAGTACCACTCCTCCTGTCCTGTACATATACACTGCACAGCACCACTCCTCCTGTCCTGTATATATACACCGCACATAGAATCATAGAATCATAGAATTGTAGAGTTGGAAGGGACCTCCTGGGCCATCTGGTCCAACCCCCTGCTCAAAGCAGGATTCGCTAAATCATCCCAGTCAGATGTCTGTCCAGCCTCTGTTTGAAGACTTCCATTGAAGGAGAACTCACCACTTCTCGTGGCAGCCTGTTCCACTCATTGATCATTCTAACTGTCAAAAAGTTTTTTCTAATATCTAATCTGTGTCTCCTCCCATTCAGTTTCATCCCATTGCTTCTAGTCTTTCCTTGTGCAAATGAGAATAAAGTTGATCCTTCTACAATGTGACAGCCCTTTAGATATTTGTAGACAGCTATTAAGTCTCCTCTCAGTCTTCTCTTTTGCAGACTAAACATTCCTAAATCCTGCAACCTTTCCTCATAAGACAGGGTTTGCAGACCGGTCACCATTCTGGTCGCTCTTTTCTGAACTTGCTCCAGTTTGTTGATGTCTTTTTTAAAATGTGGTGCCCAAAATTGGACACAATATTCCAGATGAGGTCTGACCAAAGAGGAGTAGAGGGAAATAATGACTTCACGTGATCTAGACTGTATGCTTCTGTTAATACATCCTAGAATTGCATTTGCCTTTTTTGCTGCTGCATCACACTGTTGACTCATATTCAGTCTGTGATCTATTAGTATACCCAAGTCTTTTTCACATGTGCTGTCACTTCGCCCTATTCCTCCCATTCTATATATGCTTTTTCCATTTTTATTGCCCAGATGTAGTACTTTGCATTTCTCCCTGTTAAAAACCATTCTGTTAGTTGCTGCCCACTTCTCCAGTTTATTTTAATCTTTTTGAATCCTCTCTCTCTTCTCTAGTATTAGCTATCCCTCCTAGCTTTGTGTCATCAGCAAATTTAATCAGTTTACCCTCAATTCCTTCATCTAAATCGTTGATAAAGATGTTGAACAATACAGGGCCCAGGACAGAGCCCTGTGGTACCCCACTTGAGACATTCTTCCAACTGGATGTGCAGCCATTTACGACCACTCTTTGGGTCCGATCACTAAGCCAGTTATGAATCCACCTAACAGTTGCCTTGTCCATTCCATACTCAGTCATTTTTTCAATAAGGATTGTATGAGAGACTTTGTCAAATGCTTTGCTGAAGTCAAGATATACTATATCTACAGCATTTCCTTGATCCACCCAATCAGTGATACCGTCATAGAAGGAAATTAAGTTAGTCTGACATGACTTATTAGTTACAAACCCATGCTGACTCTGTTTAATCACTTCATTCTTATCCAGGTATTGACATACATGTTGTTTAATAATTTGTTCAAAGATCTTTCCTGGTATAGAAGTCAGACTCACCGGCCTATAGTTGCCTGGGTCCACCTTCTTCCCCTTTTTGAAGATAGGAACAACATTTGCTCTTCTCCAGTCTTCTGGCACTTCTCCTGTTCTCCAAGAATTTTCAAAGATTATAGAGAGGGGTTCAAAAATTTCTTCTGCTATCTCCTTCAGTACTCTGGGGTGTAATTCATCTGGACCTGGAGACTTGAATTCATTTAGGTTAGCTAAGTGTTTCCTCACTATCTTTCTGTTTATAGATATCCTGGATTCTTCTATTCCCTTAATAGGACAGTGAATAACAGTTGATGTTGCATTTCCTTTCTGAGAGAAAACAGATGCAAAATAGGAATTTAAAAGTTCAGCCTTCTCAACATCCTGTCTTACCATTTCATCATTTTCATCCTGTAAAAATCCTATAGCATCTTTGACTTTTCTTTTACTTTTGACATATCCCCAAAATCCTTTATTATTGCTTTTGACATCTCTTGCAAGCCTCAATTCATTTTCAGCTTTAGTTAATCTGATTTGTGCCCTGCAGGTTCTGCAGACAGCATTATATTCTTCTTTAGATATGCCTCCCTCTTTCCATTTTATAAACATTTTTTTCTTCCTTTTTAGCATGTGCTTAAGTTCTGTGTTCATCCATCCTGGTTTCCTTAACTGCTTCCTATTCTTCCCTCTTTTCGGAATTGTTAACAACTGTGCTTTGAGAATTTCATTTTTCAAGATTTCCCATCCTTCCTGGACATTTTTGTCTTTAAGGATATCCAGCCATTGGATCCCTCCAATTCTCTTTCTGAATCCCTTAAAATCTGCCTTTCTGAAATCTAACCTTGACGTCTGAGTCTTCACAGGTCTTCCGCCTCTAGTTATCCAAAATTCTAAAATAGCATGGTCGCTACCTCCTAGGGTCCCAGCCACTTTTACCTCCTCAACCATTTCCTCCCTGTTTATAAGGATTAGATCCAAGGTAGCAGTTCCCCTTGTTTTCTCCCTTACCTTTTGGAAGATAAAGTTGTCAGCAAGAGAGGATAAGAATTTCCTTGACCTGTTAGTTTTGCCTGAGAGAGATTCCCAACAAATGTCTGGATAGTTGAAATCTCCCATGACAACTATGTCATATTTTTTGGAGAACTTGGCCATTTGATGCATAAAGAGTTCATCCATATCTTCAGCTTGCACAGGCGGCCTGTAGTAAATGCCTACAATGGTGTCCTTTCCATTGTTCTGTCCTTGTATTCTTACCCAAACAGTTTCCACAGAACTCCCAGTCTCTGAAGCTTCAATCTCTGTGCAGATATACGCGTTTCTAACATACAATGCGACACCCCCTCCTCGTTTATCAAGTCTGTTTCTTGCAAATAAGTTGTATCCTTCTAGTCTTGTATTCCAATCATGTGTATTGTCCCACCAAGTTTCAGTGATTCCAATGACATCATATTTCTTTTCCTGTGTTAGTAGTTCCAATTCTCCTTGTTTGTTGCCCATGCTTTGTGCATTAGTATAGAAACATTTTAGTTTGTGATTGGTTTCTCTTTCTCCAATATTTTTATTAATTAGATTCTTTCGTCTTTGTTCTTCCTTTCCACTTCTAATAGCAGAGTTCTCAATAGCATTTGTCAGGTGTATGGCTTTTTCTGGTCTTTTGCTTCCCTTCCCATGTTGTTCTAGTTTAAAGCTCTCCTTACAAGTGTAGCAAGGCGACTTCCAAATACATGCTTTCCAGTCTTCGTAAGGTGCACCCCATCTCTAGCAAGTAGTCCATCGTATAAGTAGTTCACTCCGTGATCCAGAAATCCAAATCGTTGCTGACGGCACCATCGACGTAGCCAGTTGTTCACCTGCAGAATCTTATTCCACCTCCTTGTTCCATGGCCATCCACTGGGAGCATGGAAGAGAAGACCACCTGCGCTCCCAGTTCTTTCACTTTCTTGCCTAAGTTTTCAAAGTCTCTGCAGATGGTTTCCAGGTCGTTTCTTGCAGTGTCATTTGTCCCCACATGTAGTAGCAGGAATGGGTAGTCATCTGTAGGTCTGAAGAGTCCTGATATCCTGTCAGACACATCTTTAATTAATATATACACTGCACAGTACCACCCTTCCTCTCCTGTATATATACACCGCACAGTACCACTCCTCCTGCCCTGTATATATACACTGCACAGTACCACTCCTCCTGCCCTGTATATATACACTGCACAGTACCACTCCTCCTGCCCTGTATATATACACTGCACAGTACCACTCCTCCTGTCCTGTATATATACACTGTACAGTACCACTCCTCCTGTCCTGTATATATACACTGCACAGTACCACTCCTCCTGTCCTGTACATATACACTGCACAGCACCACTCCTCCTGTCCTGTATATATACACTGCACAGCACCACTCCTCCTGTCCTGTATATATACACTGCACAGTACCACTCCTCCTGTCCTGTATATATACACTGTACAGCACCACTCCTCCTGCCCTGTATATATACACTGCACAGTACCACTCCTCCTGTCCTGTATATATACACTGCACAGTACCACTCCTCCTGTCCTGTATATATACACTGCACAGTACCACTCCTCCTGTCCTGTATATATACACTGCACAGTACCACTCCTCCTGTCCTGTATATTTACACTGCACAGCACCACTCCTCCTGCCCTGTATATATACACTGCACAGTACCACTCCTCCTGTATATATACACTGCACAGTACCACTCCTCCTGTCCTGTATATATACACTGCACTGTACCACTCCTCCTGTCCTGTACATATACACTGCACAGCACCACTCCTCCTGTCCTGTATATATACACTGCACAGTACCACTCCTCCTGTCCTGTATATTTACACTGCACAGCACCACTCTTCCTGCCCTGTATATATACACTGCACAGTACCACTCCTCCTGTATATATACACTGCACAGTACCACTCCTCCTGTCCTGTATATATACACTGCACAGTACCACTCCTCCTGTCCTGTATATATACACTGCACAGTACCACTCCTCCTGTCCTGTATATATACACTGCACAGTACCACTCCTCCTGTCCTGTACATATACACTGCACAGCACCACTCCTCCTGTCCTGTATATATACACTGCACAGTACCACTCCTCCTGTCCTGTATATATACACTGAACAGCACCACTCCTCCTGCCCTGTATATATACACTGCACAGCACCACTCCTCCTGTCCTGTATATATACTGCACAGTACCACTCCTCCTGTCCTGTATATATACACTGCACAGTACTGCTCCTCCTGTATATACACTGCACAGTACCGCTCCTCCTGTCCTGCATATATACACAGCACGGTACTACTCCTCCTGTCCTGTGTATACACTGTACAGTACTACTCCTCCTGTCCTGTATATACACACTGCACAGTACCACTCCTCCTGTCCTGTATATATACACTGAACAGCACCACTCCTCCTGCCCTGTACATATACACTGCACAGCACCACTCCTCCTGTCCTGTATATATACACTGAACAGCACCACTCCTCCTGTCCTTTATATATACACTGCACAGTACTACTCCTCCTGTCCTGTATATACACACTGCACAGTACCACTCCTCCTGTCCTGTATATATACACTGAACAGCACCACTCCTCCTGCCCTGTACATATACACTGCACAGCACCACTCCTCCTGTCCTGTATATATACCCTGAACAGCACCACTCCTCCTGCCCTGTACATATACACTGCACAGCACCACTCCTCCTGTCCTGTATATATACACTGAACAGCACCACTCCTCCTGTCCTTTATATATACACTGCACAGTACCACTCCTCCTGTCCTGTATATATACACTGAACAGCACCACTCCTCCTGCCCTGTACATATACACTGCACAGCACCACTCCTCCTGTCCTGTATATATACACTGAACAGCACCACTCCTCCTGTCCTTTATATATACACTGCACAGTACCACTCCTCCTGTCCTGTATATATACACTGAACAGCACCACTCCTCCTGCCCTGTACATATACACTGCACAGCACCACTCCTCCTGTCCTGTATATATACACTGAACAGCACCACTCCTCCTGTCCTTTATATATACACTGCACAGTACCACTCCTCCTGTCCTGTATATATACACTGCACAGTACTGCTCCTCCTGTATATATACACTGCACAGTACCACTCCTCCTGTCCTGTATATATACACTGCACAGTACCACTCCTCCTGTCCTGTATATATACACTGCACAGTACCACTCCTCCTGTCCTGTATATTTACACTGCACAGCACCACTCCTCCTGCCCTGTATATATACACTGCACAGTACCACTCCTCCTGTATATATACACTGCACAGTACCACTCCTCCTGTCCTGTATATATACACTGCACAGTACCACTCCTCCTGTCCTGTATATATACACTGTACAGTACCACTCCTCCTGTCCTGTATATATACACTGCACAGTACCACTCCTCCTGTCCTGTACATATACACTGCACAGCACCACTCCTCCTGTCCTGTATATATACACTGCACAGTACCACTCCTCCTGTCCTGTATATTTACACTGCACAGCACCACTCCTCCTGCCCTGTATATATACACTGCACAGTACCACTCCTCCTGTATATATACACTGCACAGTACCACTCCTCCTGTCCTGTATATATACACTGCACAGTACCACTCCTCCTGTCCTGTATATATACACTGCACAGTACCACTCCTCCTGTCCTGTACATATACACTGCACAGCACCACTCCTCCTGCCCTGTATATATACACTGCACAGTACCACTCCTCCTGTATATATACACTGCACAGTACCACTCCTCCTGTCCTGTATATATACACTGCACAGTACCACTCCTCCTGTCCTGTATATATACACTGCACAGTACCACTCCTCCTGTCCTGTACATATACACTGCACAGCACCACTCCTCCTGTCCTGTATATATACACTGCACAGTACCACTCCTCCTGCCCTGTATATATACACTGCACAGTACCACTCCTGTCCTGTATATATACTGCACAGTACCACTCCTCCTGTCCTGTATATATACACTGCACAGTACCACTCCTCCTGTCCTGTATATATACACTGCACAGCACCACTCCTCCTGTCCTGTATATATACTGCACAGTACCACTCCTCCTGTCCTGTATATATACGCTGCACAGTACCGCTCCTCCTGTATATATACACTGCACAGTACCACTCCTCCTGTCCTGTATATATACACTGCACAGTACCACTCCTCCTGTCCTGTATATATACACTGCACAGTACCACTCCTCCTGTCCTGTATATATACACTGCACAGTACCACTCCTCCTGTATATATACACTGCACAGTACCACTCCTCCTGTCCTGTATATATACACTGCACAGTACCACTCCTCCTGTCCTGTATATATACACTGTACAGTACCACTCCTCCTGTCCTGTATATATACACTGCACAGTACCACTCCTCCTGTCCTGTACATATACACTGCACAGCACCACTCCTCCTGTACTGTATATATACACTGCACAGTACCACTCCTCCTGTCCTGTATATTTACACTGCACAGCACCACTCCTCCTGCCCTGTATATATACACTGCACAGTACCACTCCTCCTGTATATATACACTGCACAGTACCACTCCTCCTGTCCTGTATATATACACTGCACAGTACCACTCCTCCTGTCCTGTATATATACACTGCACAGTACCACTCCTCCTGTCCTGTACATATACACTGCACAGCACCACTCCTCCTGTCCTGTATATATACACTGCACAGTACCACTCCTCCTGTCCTGTATATATACACTGAACAGCACCAATCCTCCTGCCCTGTATATATACACTGCACAGCACCACTCCTCCTGTCCTGTATATATACTGCACAGTACCACTCCTCCTGTCCTGTATATATACACTGCACAGTACTGCTACTCCTGTATATATACACTGCACAGTACCGCTCCTCCTGTCCTGCATATATACACCGGACGGTACTACTCCTCCTGTCCTGTGTATACACTGTACAGTACTACTCCTCCTGTCCTGTATATACACACTGCACAGTACCACTCCTCCTGTCCTGTACATATACACTGCACAGCACCACTCCTCCTGTCCTGTATATATACACTGCACAGTATCACTCCTCCTGTCCTGTATATATACACTGAACAGCACCACTCCTCCTGCCCTGTACATATACACTGCACAGCACCACTCCTCCTGTCCTGTATATATACACTGAACAGCACCACTCCTCCTGTCCTTTATATATACACTGCACAGTACCACTCCTCCTGTCCTGTATATATACACTGCACAGTACTGCTCCTCCTGTATATATACACTGCACAGTACCGCTCCTCCTGTATATATACACTGCACAGTACCACTCCTCCTGTCCTGTATATATACACTGCACAGTACCACTCCTCCTGTCCTGTATATATACACTGCACAGTACCACTCCTCCTGTCCTGTATATATACACTGCACAGTACCACTCCTCCTGCCCTGTATATATACACTGCACAGTACCACTCCTCCTGTATATATACACTGCACAGTACCACTCCTCCTGCCCTGTATATTTACACTGCACAGCACCACTCCTCCTGCCCTGTATATATACACTGCACAGTACCACTCCTCCTGTCCTGTATATATACACTGCACAGTACTACTCCTCCTGTCCTGTATATATACACTGTACAGTACCACTCCTCCTGTACTGTATATATACACTGCACAGTACCACTCCTCCTGTCCTGTACATATACACTGCACAGCACCACTCCTCCTGTCCTGTATATATACACTGCACAGTACCACTCCTCCTGTCCTGTATATATATACACTGAACAGCACCACTCCTCCTGTCCTGTACATATACACTGCACAGTACCACTCCTCCTGTATATATACACTGCACAGTACCACTCCTCCTGTCCTGTATATATACTGCACAGTACCACTCCTCCTGTCCTGTATATATACTGCACAGTACCACTCCTCCTGTCCTGTATATATACTGCACAGTACCACTCCTCCTGTCCTGTATATATACACTGAACAGCACCACTCCTCCTGTCCTGTATATATACTGCACAGTACCACTCCTCCTGTCCTGTATATATACACTGAACAGCACCACTCCTCCTGCTCTGTATATATACACTGCACAGCACCACTCCTCCTGTCCTGTATATATACACTGCACAGCACCACTCCTCCTGTCCTGTATATATACTGCACAGTACCACTCCTCCTGTCCTGTATATATACACTGAACAGCACCACTCCTCCTGCCCTGTATATATACACTGCACAGCACCACTCCTCCTGTCCTGTATATATACTGCACAGTACCACTCCTCCTGTCCTGTATATATACA
Organism: Dendrobates tinctorius; assembly: GCF_039654945.1. Lineage (NCBI taxonomy): Eukaryota > Metazoa > Chordata > Amphibia > Anura > Dendrobatidae > Dendrobates > Dendrobates tinctorius. The sequence continues at coordinate 10,664,943 of NW_027361727.1, read as the reverse complement.
CTGCACAGTACCACTCCTCCTGTCCTGTATATATTCACTTCACAGTACCACTCCTCCTGTCCTGTATATATACACTGCACAGTACCATTTCTCCTGTCCTGTATATTTACACTGCACAGCACCACTCCTCCTGCCCTGTATATATACACTGCACAGTACCACTCCTCCTGTATATATACACTGCACAGTACCACTCCTCCTGTCCTGTATATATACACTGCACAGTACCACTCCTCCTGTCCTGTATATATACACTGTACAGTACCACTCCTCCTGTCCTGTATATATACACTGCACAGTACCACTCCTCCTGTCCTGTACATATACACTGCACAGCACCACTCCTCCTGTCCTGTATATATACACTGCACAGTACCACTCCTCCTGTCCTGTATATATACACTGCACAGTACCACTCCTCCTGTCCTGTATATATACACTGCACAGTACCACTCCTCCTGTCCTGTATATTTACACTGCACAGCACCACTCCTCCTGCCCTGTATATATATACACTGCACAGTACCACTCCTCCTGTATATATACACTGCACAGTACCACTCCTCCTGTCCTGTATATATACACTGCATAGTACCACTCCTCCTGTCCTGTATATATACACTGTATAGTACCACTCCTCCTGTCCTGTATATATACACTGCACAGTACCACTCCTCCTGTCCTGTACATATACACTGCACAGCACCACTCCTCCTGTCCTGTATATATACACTGCACAGTACCACTCCTCCTGTCCTGTATGTATACACTGCACAGTACCACTCCTCCTGTCCTGTATATTTACACTGCACAGCACCACTCCTCCTGCCCTGTATATATACACTGCACAGTACCACTCCTCCTGTCCTGTATATATACACTGTACAGTACCACTCCTCCTGTCCTGTATATATATACTGCACAGTACCACTCCTCCTGTCCTGTACATATACACTGCACAGCACCACTCCTCCTGTCCTGTATATATACACTGCACAGTACCACTCCTCCTGTCCTGTATATTTACACTGCACAGCACCACTCCTCCCTTCCTGTACATATACACTGCACAGCACCACTCCTCCTGTCCTGTATATATACACTGCACAGTACCACTCCTCCTGTCCTGTACATATACACTGCACAGCACCACTCCTCCTGTCCTGTATATATACACTGCACAGTACCACTCCTCCTGTCCTGTATATTTACACTGCACAGCACCACTCCTCCTGCCCTGTATATATACACTGCACAGTACCACTCCTCCTGTATATATACACTGCACAGTACCACTCCTCCTGTCCTGTATATATACACTGCACAGTACCACTCCTCCTGTCCTGTATATATACACTGTACAGTACCACTCCTCCTGTCCTGTATATATACACTGCACAGTACCACTCCTCCTGTCCTGTACATATACACTGCACAGCACCACTCCTCCTGTCCTGTATATATACACTGCACAGTACCACTCCTCCTGTCCTGTATATATACACTGAACAGCACCACTCCTCCTGCCCTGTATATATACACTGCACAGCACCACTCCTCCTGTATATATACACTGCACAGTACCGCTCTTCCTGTATATGTACACTGTACAGTACCACTCCTCCTGTCCTGCATATATACACCGCACAGTACCACTCCTCCTGTCCTGTGTATACACTGTACAGTACCACTCCTCCTGTCCTGTATATACACACTGCACAGTACCACTCCTCCTGTCCTGTACATATACACTGCACAGCACCACTCCTCCTGTCCTGTATATATACACTGCACAGTACCACTCCTCCTGTCCTGTATATATACACTGAACAGCACCACTCCTCCTGCCCTGTATATATACACTGCACAGAAACACTCCTCCTGTCCTGTATATATACTGCACAGTACTGCTACTCCTGTATATATACACTGCACAGTACCGCTCCTCCTGTATATATACACTGCACAGTACCACTCCTCCTGTCCTGTATATATACACTGCACAGTACCACTCCTCCTGTCCTGTATATATACACTGCACAGTACCACTCCTCCTGTCCTGTATATATACACTGCACAGCACCACTCCTCCTGTCCTGTATATATACACTGCACAGTACCACTCCTCCTGTCCTGTATATATACACTGCACAGTACCACTCCTCCTGCCCTGTATATATACACTGCACAGTACCACTCCTCCTGTCCTGTACATATACACTGAACAGCACCACTCCTCCTGCCCTGTATATATACACTGCACAGTACCACTCCTCCTGTCCTGTATATATACACTGCACAGTACTGCTCCTCCTGTATATATACACTGCACAGTACCGCTCCTCCTGTATATATACACTGCACAGTACCACTCCTCCTGTCCTGTATATATACACTGCACAGTACCACTCCTCCTGTCCTGTATATATACACTGCACAGTACCACTCTTCCCGTCCTGTATATATACACTGCACAGTACCACTCCTCCTGTCCTGTATATTTACACTGCACAGCACCACTCCTCCTGCCCTGTGTATATATACACTGCACAGTACCACTCCTCCTGTCCTGTATATATACACTGCACAGTACCACTCCTCCTGTCCTGTATATATACACTGTACAGTACCACTCCTCCTGTCCTGTATATATACACTGCACAGTACCACTCCTCCTGTCCTGTATATTTACACTGCACAGCACCACTCCTCCTGCCCTGTGTATATATACACTGCACAGTACCACTCCTCCTGTATATATACACTGCACAGTACCACTCCTCCTGTCCTGTATATATACACTGCACAGTACCACTCCTCCTGTCCTGTATATATACACTGTACAGTACCACTCCTCCTGTCCTGTATATATACACTGCACAGTACCACTCCTCCTGTCCTGTACATATACACTGCACAGCACCACTCCTCCTGTCCTGTATATATACACTGCACAGTACCACTCCTCCTGTCCTGTATATATACACTGAACAGCACCACTCCTCCTGCCCTGTATATATACACTGCACAGCACCACTCCTCCTGTCCTGTATATATACTGCACAGTACCACTCCTCCTGTCCTGTATATATACACTGCACAGTACTGCTCCTCCTGTATATGTACACTGTACAGTACCACTCCTCCTGTCCTGCATATATACACCGCACAGTACCACTCCTCCTGTACATATACACTGCACAGCACCACTCCTCCTGTCCTGTATATATACACTGAACAGTACCACTCCTCCTGCCCTGTATATATACACTGCACAGTACCACTCCTCCTGTCCTGTATATATACACTGAACAGCACCACTCCTCCTGTCCTGTATATATACACTGAACAGCACCACTCCTCCTGTCCTGTATATATACACTGCACAGTACCACTCCTCCTGTCCTGTATATATACACTGTACAGTACCACTCCTCCTGTCCTGTATATATACACTGCACAGTACCACTCCTCCTGTCCTGTATATTTACACTGCACAGCACCACTCCTCCTGCCCTGTGTATATATACACTGCACAGTACCACTCCTCCTGTATATATACACTGCACAGTACCACTCCTCCTGTCCTGTATATATACACTGCACAGTACCACTCCTCCTGTCCTGTATATATACACTGTACAGTACCACTCCTCCTGTCCTGTATATATACACTGCACAGTACCACTCCTCCTGTCCTGTACATATACACTGCACAGCACCACTCCTCCTGTCCTGTATATATACACTGCACAGTACCACTCCTCCTGTCCTGTATATATACACTGAACAGCACCACTCCTCCTGCCCTGTATATATACACTGCACAGCACCACTCCTCCTGTCCTGTATATATACTGCACAGTACCACTCCTCCTGTCCTGTATATATACACTGCACAGTACTGCTCCTCCTGTATATGTACACTGTACAGTACCACTCCTCCTGTCCTGCATATATACACCGCACAGTACCACTCCTCCTGTACATATACACTGCACAGCACCACTCCTCCTGTCCTGTATATATACACTGAACAGTACCACTCCTCCTGTCCTGTATATATACACTGCACAGCACCACTCCTCCTGTCCTGTATATATACACTGCACAGTACCACTCCTCCTGTCCTGTATATATACACTGCACAGTACCACTCCTCCTGTATATATACACTGCACAGTACCACTCCTCCTGTCCTGTATATATACACTGCACAGCACCACTCCTCCTGTCCTGTATATATACACTGCACAGCACCACTCCTCCTGTCCTGTATATATACACTGCACAGTACCACTCCTCCTGTACATATACACTGCACAGCACCACTCCTCCTGTCCTGTATATATACACTGAACAGTACCACTCCTCCTGCCCTGTATATATACACTGCACAGTACCACTCCTCCTGTCCTGTATATATACACTGAACAGCACCACTCCTCCTGTCCTGTATATATACACTGCACAGTACCACTCCTCCTGTCCTGTATATATACACTGCACAGCACCACTCCTCCTGTCCTGTATATATACACTGAACAGCACCACTCCTCCTGCCCTGTACATATACACTGCACAGTACCAGTCCTCCTGTCCTGTATATATACACTGCACAGCACCACTCCTCCTGTCCTGTATATATACACTGAACAGCACCACTCCTCCTGTCCTGTATATATACACTGTACAGCACCACTCCTCCTGTCCTGTATATATACACTGCACAGTACCACTCCTCCTGTCCTGTATATATACACTGCACAGTACCACTCCTCCTGCCCTGTATATATACACTGCACAGTACCACTCCTCCTTCCCTGTATATATACACTGCACAGTACCACTCCTCCTGTATACACTGCACAGTACCACTCCTCCTGTCCTGTATATATACACTGCACAGTACTACTCCTCCTGTCCTGTATATATACACTGCACAGTACCACTCCTCCTGTCCTGTATATATACACTGCACAGTACCACTCCTCCTGCCCTGTATATATACACTGCACAGTACCACTCCTCCTTCCCTGTATATATACACTGCACAGTACCACTCCTCCTGTATACACTGCACAGTACCACTCCTCCTGTCCTGTATATATACACTGCACAGTACTACTCCTCCTGTCCTGTATATATACACTGCACAGTACCACTCCTCCTGTCCTGTATATATACACTGCACAGTACTTCTCCTCCTGTATATATACACTGCACAGCACCACTCCTCCTGTCCTGTATATATACACTGCACAGTACCACTCCTCCTGTCCTGTATATATACACTGCACAGTACCACTCCTCCTGTCCTGTATATATACACTGCACAGTACTTCTCCTCCTGTATATACACTGCACAGTACCACTCCTCCTGTCCTGTATATATACACTGCACAGTACCACTCCTCCTGTCCTGTATATATACACTGCACAGTACTTCTCCTCCTGTATATACACTGCACAGTACCACTCCTCCTGTCCTGTATATATACACTGCACAGTACCACTCCTCCTGTCCTGTATATATACACTGCACAGTACCACTCCTCCTGCCCTGTATATATACACTGCACAGTACCACTCCTCCTTCCCTGTATATATACACTGCACAGTACCACTCCTCCTGTATACACTGCACAGTACCACTCCTCCTGTCCTGTATATATACACTGCACAGTACTACTCCTCCTGTCCTGTATATATACACTGCACAGTACCACTCCTCCTGTCCTGTATATATACACTGCACAGTACTTCTCCTCCTGTATATATACACTGCACAGCACCACTCCTCCTGTCCTGTATATATACACTGCACAGTACCACTCCTCCTGTCCTGTATATATACACTGCACAGTACCACTCCTCCTGTCCTGTATATATACACTGCACAGTACTTCTCCTCCTGTATATACACTGCACAGTACCACTCCTCCTGTCCTGTATATATACACTGCACAGTACCACTCCTCCTGTCCTGTATATATACACTGCACAGTACTTCTCCTCCTGTATATACACTGCACAGTACCACTCCTCCTGTCCTGTATATATACACTGCACAGTACCACTCCTCCTGCCCTGTATTCTGGGTGTAATTCTCAGTATCTGGATTATTCTGTGCACAGTACCACTTCTCCTGTTCTTGATGATGGGAAAGGTAGTAGAGATTGCCTGTATTCTCGGTGCTGTATACGGGGGAGTGTTGCGGATGTTTTGTTTTGTGAAGTAGATAACGGGAATCTTGCCAGCGTATAATTACTGTGATCATGTCACTGGATTTAGTTGCTGCTTATAAAACATTTTGAAACCATTTCTGAGAATTTCAGCTTAGTTCTATTATTAGCTGCAAAATTTCTACAAAAAAAAACACTTTAAATCTCTCAAGGGAACAAACTGCTGAAAATAGTAGATACAGTAGAGCAATTCATCACAGCAGGCGGCAGCGGAGAATCCTGCCATCAGACTTTATGCTGTCATTGCCAAAAGTTTTCAGACTGACATAAATTCTGATTTTCGCAAACTTTGCTGCCTTGTTGATCTTTGATCGTTTAGTCGGAGGTTTCTCTGGTTACTGAAGTACAATTATAAGGCTACTAGATGGTGGCCCGATTCTAACGCATCGGGTATTCTAGAATATGTATGTAGTTTATTTATGAAGTTTTAATAATAATGCTATAATGCACCCCCCCCCAATCCTGATATGCATGGTCCCCTCACCCCCCAATCCTGATATGCATGGTCCCCTCACCCCCCAATTCTGGTAAGCATGGTCCTCCTCACCCCCCTTTCCTGGTATGCATCGTCCCGTCACCCCCCTTTCCTGGTACGCATGGTCCCCTCACCCTCCAATCCTGGTAAGCATGGTCCTCCTCACCCCCCTTTCCTGGTATGCATCGTCCCGTCACCCCCCTTTCCTGGTATGCATGGTCCTCTCGCCTCCCTTTCCTGGTATACATGGTCACCCTCACCCCCCCTATCCTGGTATACATGGACACCCTCACCCCCCCTATCCTGGTAGGCATGGTCACCCTCACCCCCTATCCTGGTATGCATGGTACCCCTCACCCCCCAATCCTGGTATGCATGGTCCCCTCACCCCCCAATCCTGATATGCATGGTCCCCTCACCCCCCAATCCTGGTATGCATGGTACCCCTCCCCCCTATCCTGGTATTCATGGTCCCCTCACCCCCCTATCCTGGTATGCATGGTCCCCTCACCCCCCAATCCTGAGATGCATGGTACCCCTCTCCCCCCAATCCTGGTAAGCATGGTCCCCTCACCCTCCAATCCTGGAATGTATGGTCCACTCACCCCCCCCCAATCCTGGAATGCATGGTCCTCTCACCCCTCTTTCCTGGTAAGCATGGTCCCCTCACCCCCCTTTCCTGGTATGCATGGTTCTCCTCACCCCCCTTTCCTGATATGCATGGTCCCGTCACCCCTCTTTCCTGGTATGCATGGTCCCCTCGCCTCCCTTTCCTGGTATGCATGGTCACCCTTACCCCCTATCCTGGTATACATGCTCACCCTCACCCCCCCTATCCTGGTATGCATGGTCACCCTCACCCCCCTCTCCTGATATGCATGGTCCCCCTCACCCCCCTTTCCTGGTATGCATGGTCCCCTCGCCTCCCTTTCCTGGTATACATGGTCACCCTTTCCCCCCTATCCTGGTATACATGCTCACCCTCACCCGCCCTATCCTGGTATGCATGGTCACCCTCACCCCCCTCTCCTGATATGCATGGTCCCCCTCACCCCCCATTGCTGGTATGCATGGTCACCCTCACCCCCCTTTCCTGGTATGCTTGGTCCCGTCACCCCCCTTTCCTGGCATGCATGGTCTCTGTTAAAATAAATAGTTATATTCTCACCTTCCAACGGCCCGCGATTTTCTTTCCACGTGCCCGGCCTCGCGGTCCCGGTAATGCCTTGCGCGAAACACCGCTGATGACGTTGCGCTCTCGCAAGTGTGACGTCATCTCCGGCCTAAGGCGCAAGGCATTACTGGGACTGCGAGGCCGGGCGCATGGAAAGGAGATCGGACGCCGTCAGAAGGGGAGTATAACCTTTTTTTATTTTAATTCTATTTTTTACAGATGCGCTATGCCCGATTGAACGCTGCGCCCGACTGTGCCTGCCGCTGATTGGTCGCGGCCGTCAGCAGCAGGCGCAGCTTACCGTTACAAACATAGATTACCGTTACAAATATAGATTTGCCCACGTTGCGCATTTCCGCAACTTCCCGCTGCGGGTAAAACGCATGCGGAAGTCGCATGCGTTTTCCCGCAAAATACACGCGTTATGTAAGCTTTTTTAGCTTGCAGAATTCAAGCGCTTTTCCAAGCGATTTGAAGCATTGCTTGGAAAAGTGATTGACAGGTTGGTCACACTTGTCAAGCATAGCGCTTAACAAGTGTGACCACCTTTTTACTATCGATGCTGTCTATGCAGCATCACTAGTAAAAGATAAAATGCTAAAAATAATAAGAAAATAATAAATATGCATATACTCACCTTCTGTCGGCCCCCGATCTCCTCAGCGGCGCTGCCGACAAGTTCCGTTCCCAGGCGTGCTTTGCGAGAAAGACCTCTGATGACGTAGCAGTCAGGCGACGTCACAAAGGTCATTTTGTCGCAAAGCACACCTGGGAAGCACCGCTGTGGACTGGGAGGACTCCGGGGGCTGACAGAGGGTAAGTATATCCCTATTTTTTATTTTAAATTCTATTTTTAACAGAGATATGGTACCCATTGGCATGGAGGAGAGTCTCCTCTCCTCCAGACCCTGGGTACTATCCGCACATGAAACGCTGACTTTACGCATGGTGGGCATAGTCATAATTTCAATGCAATCCTATGGTGGCGGAATCGCCGCGATTCCGCAAAATTGATGGACATGCTGCGGATTTTTCCACAATGCAATTCCACAGCGGAAAAATCCGCAGCATTGGCACAGAAACTGCGGAATCCCATAGGATTGCATGGGGATGAGTTTTGCTAGCTCCCGACTGTAGAATGAATGGAGCAGCCGACACATGCTCAGTAACTAGCGGTGACGTCATGGCTCATCACTGAGTCTGGCTCTGCTTCCATTCATTCCCCAGTCGTTTACAGTCGGGAGCGGCTGTGTTAGCAGCGCTCCGCCTGTAAACTGATTAACCCCTGAGATGGATTTACGCTGTGGGACGTGACTAAGCGCCGGACAGGTAATGTATATTGTTGCTTTATTATTTTCACCTTTTTTACAGGAGATTGAGGGAGTCGCAAAGGAATTAGCAGTGTGTGATGGTGTGATATGCTATGTGGATGTCATTTTGTGTATATTTCTATTTCACTTGTTTTCATAGTGTTTTTCTTGATGCCCTGTGGGTCTACAGCCTGACTGTGTCTGTCTCTTGATGACCCCCTGTAGTGCATTAATCCCCAAGGCTCCTTTGTTTTCCTCTGGGAGGCCTGGAAACCGCCCCAACCTGTTTGATTACCCCTGGACACAAGGAAGGGGGTGGGGAGAACAGGAGCTGGGCAAGTCAGTCAGTTTGGAGTGGATCGTGTAAAGACTGCACTTCAGGGAGAAGGACCCATTTTTATCCTCTGGTGTTAGTTTTGGAATCTCGTCTCCCTGGACATTTTATCCTGTTACTGGACTACATTCTTGTTCTGGACTATTGTATCCTCAGTGTGGTGGATTGTTTATGGACCTTCTAATTTTGCCTGTAATAAAGGTCTTGGGATTGTTCACCCTTCCCTCGCTCTGTTGATTGTGTGGTATCGGAGAAGGACCCCATGACAATATTGTTGCTTTATTATTTTCACCTTTTTTACAGGAGATTGAGGGAGTCACAAAGGAATTAGCAGTGTAATAAAGATTTAAAAATGTGTGGGCTGTCTTCTTTCATTAAAATACTTTATTCTTATTGTGTGAGTGTTTATTTAACCCTTTATTTACTATAGGATTAGTAATGGATAGGTGTCTTATTGACCTCTCCATTACTAATCCGGGCTTAATGTCACCTTAAAATAGAAAGGTGGCATTAACCCCTTAATATCCCACTTGTCACCACTACAGGGCAAGTGGGAAGAATGAGGCAAAGCTATTGGGAAGCTGGGGGCTATTGTTTTTATGTTGTGCGGTGCTAAGATCAATGGCCCCTTACCAGCCTGAGAATATCAGCCCTCAGCTTTAGTTAGGTTGGCTGTCAAAAATAGGGGGGACCCCACGCCGGTTTTTATAATTATTTATTTAAATAATTAAAAAAACAGCGTGGGAACCAACCTTGATGAAGCTGACAGCTGAGGGATGCAGCCCCCAGCTGTAAGTTTCGTCCGGTTGGTTCATAAACTGAGGGGGACCCATTGGGTTTTCATTCATTCTTTCTCTCCTGCTCGCTGTTGCCGGCAGAGCAGGAGAGAAGAATGATAGCCGCGGTCAGAACCAGCCGCCGGGAACAGCGCTTACTGTAGCACTTCTTCCCGGCGACGTCCGTGTGGTCCTGATGCGGCTCACGGTTGCCACGTATCCACACGGACGCGTTTTTCCGGTACCAGAATTATCTGGACGTGTGAGGCCGGCCTTAGAGATACTCCTTGGGTCCTTGTGCGCCTAAATAGGCTACACCAATGTGGTGTCCACCCCAAAGTGGTTGGATATAGGTGGTGTTGCCATTGTAGCTCTGGGTCTACTGTGGCTGGGCTTAGAGGAGATAATTAATTTTGTGATACTGCAGTATTGCAGCGGATTGTACAAGCAAACAAGCTATTGCAGGTTCAAGTCTAGGAGAACTGATAAAAAAAAAACGTGAAAAAAAAACTTAAATTTTTTTTAAAAAAATCAGACACATAAATGTTCACATCACCCCTCCTTTTCCTTAGTAAGTAAATAAAACAATGAACAAATTCTGTGTCAAAACTAATAGAAAAAATCAAATGACAATCATGATATTTTGGTCATTTCCTGCAACCCAAAAAAATGGAATAAGAAGTAGTTACAAAATGGTATGTTTTCCAAAATTGTCTCAAGAACAACAGCTTATCTCACAAAAAAAACATAAAAAACAAAATTCAGAAAAAAAGTTATGGCTCCTAGATTATGGCAGCAACATTAATAAAACAAAATATTTTTTTTTTACTTTTTTTAGTAGATTTTTTTTTTAGGTTTAATTAAAAAAGTAACAAAGTTTAGTATCGCTATGAACAAAAAGTAACACATCATATTTACCTTATCGTGAATGTCATAAAAATAAACTCCAACAAATATTTTTTTTTTTTTTTTTGCTTTTTTTTCCAATTCCACCCTGCATCTCATTTTCCATGACCATTATATGGTAAAGTGAAAAGTATAATTTACAATTCATAACTCGTCACTCAAAAAACCAGTTAACATTCTGCCTTGCAGACAGAAAAACAAAAAGTTATGGCTCCCGGAAGGCAATAAATTTATTTTTTTTTCCAAAAAGTGAAAAAAATTAAATATTTTTGTTTCAAGTGCTATCTGTAGACCTGACATAGATTGGGGCCATCTGTTGCCAGACGGGGGTCTTTAGATCTCAGCGTCATGGATCCTAAAGCCCACCATAGACGTGAGATGGCTGTTGATCAGTCATTTGGCTGGCGGCTCTCTCATCGAGTTATCCCATACACAGGAGCGCTCGTTCGAGTGAGTATTTTTGTGTTCTCTGTGAGAGAGCCATCTTGATGGCGGCTTGTCTCCAGGAACACGAAAGGATTGGTCAGTCTGAAATCAAACCTGGTGGATCCTTAACTCCCCCGACGATCAACTGCACAATTGCAGAATCAGCTGACATTGGTCTAATGTGAATGGCGGACTTAAATGTACTTTGTAGATATAGGACACTCACCTTCACCGAGGATGAGGAGGATGGAGGAGGGGAGGAGTGCTGGGCATCTCCAGTTTGCTCCGGCACCCCAGGTAATGTGGGCATCCTGGACAGTGACTGGTGACTTGATAGGTCCCGTGTCTTGGACTGACCATACACAGAAGGTCAGGAATTATCATCTGCCGTGAGCTTAAAAAGAAACACATCATTACGTTCTATTGCACACACTGTAATCACTATGTAACCGGACATCTACAACTTTAGGCACTGTTCACATGTCCACTCCAGTTATTATCCATTTGTAATGGACCCAGTAGTGTCTCTGATCACCTTTAATGTTCTGGGCAGTGCAAAAAAATGGATCCATTATTGGATGATCCATTTTCAGTAGACTTCAATATTAAAAAGAAAAAATCTGCTTAATATCTGGTTATTCATGGGGGGGGGGGTTGCCCGGCCAAAAATAGTTGTGCGGATTGCGCTATTTGTTCTGGCTTAAAAAAAGACGGATAAAAGCTGGAAAGGAGGAGAAGAGAAAATGTTTTATGACTTATGTTCCCATTCCAATGAGTTCTCCAAAACTGGTCCAAAAGTGGAAATAACTACTGGCCACATGAACAAACAGAACCAAAATTGTCAGGGTATGTGCCCATGGTCAGGAATCGGCAGAGCTTTGGACGCAGCGCATATGCGCTGCCGGATTTTGAACGCAGGTGAATCCGCATGTGATCATTGAACCGTGCGGAATCACCCTGTCCTATACATTGTACGGGTGATATTTCTCTTGTGGATACTAGAGTCTCTGCAAGATAAATAGACATGCTGCGGTCTGGAAAGACGCGCCGCCTGTCCGTCTCCGCAGGGAAGTCGCGGGCACCGTTGCACGCATAGTGGGCATGGGATTTCTTGAAATTTCTTGCAACATGCCCATAGGCCCCCATTTATTAAGGACGACAAAAGTGTCTTCTTTCGGCGTTTATCTGCCGGTCTAATTGCAGAGGAAATTGCAGCAAACTGCGCTTTCCTACATAGCGGCCACTGCAAAGCAACATATAATGTGCAGTAATGAGTCCCTGAGTTGGATGGATGGCTAGGCATAGATTTTGACAGCGGCCAAAGTCCGGAGCATACCTCCTGAGTGCATGTGCCTGGCACTGTTATCTGAGCTGTATGGCCCTTTCTGGTCCCTTTGTGTATTGCTATCAGTGCTTTTTGTTTTCCTGTTTATCTAAGCACATGTGGCATGATCTAAGCACACTATGTACTATTTATCTGGACCCTACATACCTGAATCCAAGCACTGTAGGCTCGATTTATATGGGTACTATTATTTTATTATTATTATTTATTTATATAGCACCATTGATTCCATGGTGCTGTACATGAGAAGGGGTTACATACAAATTACAGATATCACTTACAGTAAACAAACTTACAATCACAGACTGATACAGAGGGGAGAGGACCCTGCCCCTTCGGGCTTACATGCTACAGAATGGTGGGGAAGGAGACAGTAGGTTGGTGGGTTGCAGCAGTTCCGGTGTTAGTTGAGGTGATATCACCGGTAGTGGTGAGGAGGTAGTGGTGAGAGAGAAGGAGGTAGCGGGGTCATCGCAGGCTGTAGGCTTTCTTGAAGAGGTGGGTTTTCAGGTTCCGTCTGAAGGATCCAAATGTGGTTGATAGTCGGACTTGTTGGGGCAAAGAATTCCAGAGAATAGGGGCTATTCGGGAGAAGTCTTGGAGGCGGTTGGGTGAGGAGCGAATAAGTGTGGAGGAGAGAAGGAGGTCTTGGGAGGACCGGAGATTACGTGAGGGAAGGTATCGGGAGATTAGTTCAGAGACACATGGGGGAGACAGGTTATAGATGGCCTTGTAGGTCAGTATTAGTAATTTGAACTGGATATGCTGAGGGAATGGGAGCCAGTAAAGAGATTTGCAGAGGGGAGAAGCAGAGGAGTAGCGAGGAGAGAGATGAATTAGTCGGGCGGCAGAGTTAAGGATGGACTGGAGAGGTGCAAGGGTGTTAATAGGGAGACCACAGAAAAGGATGTTGCAGTAGTCGAGGTGGGAGATGATGAGGGCATGCACAAGCATTTTAGTAAATTGAGGGTTGAGGAAAGGACGGATTCTGGAAATATTTTTGAGCTGGAGGTGACAGGAGGTAGAAAGAGCTTGGATGTGCAGTTTGAAGGACAGGGCAGAGTCACAGGTTACTCCGAGGCAGCGGTTATCTAAGCAATGTATATTTTAAGTAGCAGGACACTGTATTGCACTATTTGCCTAGGTATTGTGTGTACTATACAAGTACTGTATATACTATCAATTAAGGCACAATTATCTATTGAGCTCAAATAATGTAGTAGATGTTACTTGCAGTCCTATGTAACATTACAAATAACAGTGATGTTAATGCAGTTGGAATTTCCCACAGTTCTGTGTAACAGCTTTACCAATGCTACTCACTTGACAGCAATCTGAGGTATCACAGGAACAGTTTCTACTTAAAGTCCGGTTGGTTTATTTCAGTTCTCATACACCACATTGCAGGAAAACTTTAAATATTGCCTTTGTCCAGCATAAAGTAAAACATAAAGTAAACAGTTCATACAATAGTGCAGGTTCGCCCGCTTGGCTTAGAGTCCAGATTCTTAGTCCTTTTTCAAAGCCACACAATCCAGGAGGTCTACCAACCTCCATACACAGCACCCTGTGTCAGGTAAACAGGTCCCCTTCTACAATGTGTACCACTCCCAGGGTTGGAGATATGGCGAACGGCCTTCCCGCCTAACTCTTCTGCTGCTCACAATTAGAGTTGGACCTAAAATGGCTGATTAACTCCTCTCTTAATACTATGTGTACTTGAGCATTACTTTAGGTTTATATCACAGAGGACATGCACCTCTGTGATACATATCTCCCATCCACTATGTGTCCAGCAGCCACTTTACATAACATAAATAATACACTGATAACCCTGAGTACAGATAATGTACTAAATGTTACCTGCAGTCCCATATAACACTGATAACTCTTCGAGTACAGTTAATATATTATATTTAACACATATAATGTGTTATACGAAATAACTTAAATAGGACCTGCCTGATAAAGTGAAGTAGACGAAAAACTCCTCAAAAGCATGACATCATGCCACAAACCAAAGAAATTCTGAAACAAATGAGAAACAAAGTAATTGAGATCTATCAGTCTGAAAAAGCTTATAAAGCTATTTCGAAAGCTTTGGGACTCCAGCGAACCACCGTGAGAGACATTATCCACAAATGGCAAAACATGGAACAGTGGTTAACCTTGAGTGGCCAGCCAGCCAAAAATACCCCAAGGGCGCAGCGACGACTCATCCAAGAGGTCACAAAAGACCCCACAACAACATTCAAAGAACTGCAGGCCTCACTTGTTTCAGTTAAGGTCAGTGTTCATGACTCCACCATAAGAAAGAGACTGGGCAAAAATGGCCGACATGGCAGCGTTCCAAGATGAAAATCCCTGCTGAGCATTAAGAACATAAAGGTTCATCTCAGTTTTGACAGAAAAAATCTTGATGATCCCCAAGACTTAGAGATGCACCTTTTCTGGGGCGGCTGAGAGGTGATGTTTTTAGCCGGGGGGGGCCACTATCCATGGTCCCTTCTTTGGCTATTAACTTCAGCCCTCAGCTGTCTGCATAGCCATTGCTGGCTATTAATTATCGGAAGACCCCACACCATTTTTTCCGTGAAATAATCATTTATTAATTAAATACATGTCCAGAATTTTGCACACACACTATACTAATTGTATTTGTCACTGACATGTGTATATCTACCTATTCTATATGGATTTATTGTATGTAATCCATCTCTCCTATCCTGCCGGCTCCTGCAGTGATTTTACAGAAGCCAGCAAATGAATTACCGGCTATTCTTCTATATATCTCTATCTCTGCAATATATATATATATATACACAGTATATATATATATATATATATATAATATATATATATGTATACACACACTGCTAGCTCCAAGTAAATCAAACTTCTGTGAAATCAAACTGTCCACTTGGGAAGCAACACTGTGACAATCAATTTCACATGCTGTTGTGCAAATGGAATAGACAACAGATGGAAATTATTGGCAATTATCAAGACACCCTCAATAAAAGGAGTGGTTCTGCAGGTGGGGACCACAGACCACATCTCAGTACCAATGCTTTCTGGCTGATGTTTTGGTCACTTTTAAATGTTGGTTATGCTTTCACACTCGTAGTAGCATTAGACGGACTCTACAACCCACACAAATGGCTCAGGTAGTGCAGCTCATCCAGGATGGCACATCAATGCGAGCTGTGGCAAGAAGGTTTGCTGTGTCTGTCAGCGTAGTGTCCAGAGGCGCTACCAGGAGACAGGCCAGTACACCAGGAGATGTGGAGGGGGCCGTAGGAAAGCAACAACCCAGCAGCAGGACCACTACCTCAGCCTTTGTGCAAGGAGGAACAGGAGGAGCACTGCCATAGCCCTGCAAAATCACCTCCAGGAGGCCACAAATCTGCATGTGGTTGCACAAACTGTTAGAAACTGACTCCATGAGGATGGTCTGAGTGCCCAACGCCCACAGATGGGGGTTGTGCTCACAGCCCAACACCGTGCAGGACGCTTGGCATTTGCCAGAGAACACCAGGATTGGCAAATTCACCACTGGCACCCTGTGCCCTTCACAAATGAAAGGAGGTTCACACTGAGCATATGTGACAGACGTGACAGAGTCTGGAGATGCCGTGGAGCGCGATCTGCTGCCTGTAACATCCTTCAGCATGACCGGTTTGGCAGTGGGTCAGTAATGGTGTGGGGTGGCATTTCTTTGGAGGGTCGCACAGTGTTGGGCTGTGAGCACAACCCCCATCTGTGGATGTCGGGCACTCAGACCAACCTCATGTAGTCAGCTTCCGTTACCACGGCTGGTCGGGTGCGGAAAATCTCCAGGAGTGGACCCTCTGGATTGTTGCACCGATGGTCCCCGGGCCAGCTGCCAGGTGGAGCCGACCCCTATACAGGGATCGTTAGGAGCAGGCCCAGGGGTTCGGGAACCACGATAGCCGGTACCGAGAGGGGTGGCTCAAAGTGGACTGGAGTAGGAGCACGAGACTGTAGGAGATAGGACCAGAGTGGGGTTGCGGGACTGGAGCATAGACAGCGGGACAGAGCAGGATAACTGAAGACAGGACCGGAGTAGGACTGCGGGACTGGAGCCTAGACAGCAAGACGGAGCAGGAACACGAGAGGCAGGATTGGAGTAGGACTGCAGGGCTGGAGCATAGATAGCAGGACGGAGCAGGAACACGGGAGGCAGGACTGGAGTAGGACGGCAGGACTGGAACATAGATAGCAGGACGGAGCAGGAACACGGGAGGCAGGACTGGAGTAGGACTGCAGGACTGGAGCGTAGATAGCAGGAACCACGGAGTACAAGACTGAGAGACTGCGGCAGGAACACGAGGAAGCAGGACCTAGTGTGCTAGCAAACACAACGATCAGGCACCTCCCTAAAAGGAGGACGGCCTGATATGCCACTGTTTGGACTGCCATTGGTTCGGTGGTGCTTCTGGGTCAGGGCATTGCCGGAGCATAATTGACAGGAGGGAGGCGCGGCCGCGGCCTATGGTGCATGCGCATTGCATGCAGAGACGCCGTCGGCCGCGGACCTGTCAGAAGGGACCGTTGTTATGAATGAGTCACCGAGGAGGAAAAAACAAAAAGCAAGCTAAGCCCAGAAAACCCGAGAGGTTGGTAACTAGCGGATTGCAGACCCCTGATCCTAACACAACAACTAGCAGTAGCCGTGGAGCGTGCCTACGGTGGTCCTAGACGCCTCGTCACGGCCGGAGAACTAAATAAGCCTAAAGAAAGAAAGGGAAAATCTAAACTGCCCCAGAGCAGACCCCAAAGCAATAGACAGCCCCCAACATGTATTGTCGGTGAAACAGGATGAAAACACAGACACAGGTAGAAAGATAAGAGTCAGTGATAAGTGGTCATAGAGGAGCGCTTAGGAAGCAACCCAGGGGCAGACAAAAATGTCAGGTCTCCACCGCAGCTCCAGACGAAAACCTCCAATGGAGGATAGGAGCAATGAGAAAATGGAAACGGTCTTAGGAGCGCAGGAAAGAGACTCAGACAAGAGATGGGGTTAAACCACAACGCGTTTCGACGTAGAATCCGTCTTCATCAGGTTGAAGTTACTTTCTCACAGGTAGAAAGATAGGCTGAGCAAACGATGGGGCCCTCGTTAACTAGAAAGGACAGGAAAGAAAAGCTGCTGTCTGCAATCACGCAAAAAACCCTGCCAAAAAGAATGTCCAACACGTCTGATAGAAAAAGGCCCTGAAGTCGCTAGACTTCAAATCACTATATCAGCACTCAGGTATATTCTGAAGACAGAGCAAAAGAGATCAACTGATCAGAGACAAAATGGGGATTCAGCCCAGTCCCAGCCAGGGCTGGCTGAACACAAAAACTAAGTAAACCAGACAAAAACTCATATGAACAATAGCAGAGAAAACTTAGCTTTAGGAAGGCAGGAACCAAACTGGAAACCAGGAGCCACAGTCAGGAAAAATCACCAGCAAGAAACTAGGGAGTCGGCTGCCTTAAATCCAATCAGAAACTCCTGATGTCCAATCGCAGTCCTCTTCCTCAGGTGGCCGGTCTCTGCCATTTAGATCAGCTTCATTACCTCCCTTCACCAACAGAGGGAGTCCAGATAGAGAACTCACTACTCCTCTGTCAGCACAGCCAGCTCCATAACCCTCACCAGAAGCCAGAGGTAAACCCGAAAATGAGCTCACAACAGACCGCCGTGGATGTTGGACGGTGGGGGGCTGTGCGGCATGGCAGCGGAGGCCGGGTGAGTATGCAGTGGCGGCGTGACAGTACCCCCTCCCCTAAGCTGCCCTCCCCTGAGGTTAGCAAAAAATCTCTTGAGGATACAGGGAGCATTGATATTCTCCCGAGGCTCCCAGGATCTCTCCTCAGGACCAAAGCCCTTCCAATCAATAAGAAAAAGGGTCCTACCTCTAACCTTTTCATGGCGATGATGTCCTCCACCTCAAAGATATTATCGGCACCAACCGGCTGAGAAACAGGATCAGACATGGAGTGGAAGCGGTTCAGTACCACAGGCTTCAGGTGAGAGACGTGGAAGGTGTTCGGGACCCGGAGCGAAGCAGGCAGCCTCAATTTGTAGGCGACTTCATTAACACATCCAAGAATTTCAAACGGACTGATGTAGCGTGGACCCAACTTGTAAGAGGGCAGTTTCAAGCGGATAAATTTGGATGAGAGCCAGACTTTGTCCCCAATGTGATACGGTGGGGAATCCAATCTATTTTTGTCGGCATAATTTTTCATCCGGTCAGCGGCCCTCTTGAGTGATGTGTTGGTCTCAGCCCAGATCTTGGAAAATTCAGAGGACAAGACTTTGGCCGCGCGTACTTCAGAGGCAGGGGTTACCGGAAGGGGAACACCAGGATGTCTACCAAACACAATAAAAAACGGAGACTTGGCCGAGGACTCGCCAGTGTGGTTGTTATAGGCGAATTCTGCCCAGGGAAGTAGGTCAACCCAGTCGTTCTGGTGGGCGTTGGAGAAATGGCGTAGGTACCCAGTCAACGTCTGGTTGGTACGCTACACCTGTCCGGTGGACTGTGGTTGGTAGGCAGAGGAGAAGTCGAGGGAAACGTTCATGAGCTTACAAAGTGCCCGCCAGAACTTGGAGGTGAACTGAACCCCCCGGTCAGACACAATACGTTGCGGTAGTCCATGGAGTCTGAAGATCTGGTGGATAAAAACTTTGGCCAACTCAGGAGCCGAGGGGAGGCCGGACATAGGGATGAAATGGGCCATCTTGGAGAAACGGTCCACCACCACCAGGATGACTGTACAGCCAGAAGAACGGGGTAGGTCGGTAAAGAAATCCATGGCTATGTGTTCACTAGGAACCGCAGGGACAGGCAACAGGAGCAATAAACCACATGGAAGTTGTCGCAGCACTTTGTTCTTAGCATAGGAGGGATAACAAGCCACGAAATCAAGCACATCTTGGTGAAGCATCGGCCACTAGTAGTGACGTGTGATAAGGGCAAGCGTCTTCTTGGTTCCGGCATGACCGGCCAATCTGGAAGAGTGTCCCCATAGAAGGACCTAAGGACCTTTTGCTTGAGATTTTCAGGCACAAGGGTCTTGCCGGGGAGTGGAGAAAGCCAGTGCACTGGAGCCACCGTGATGATTTTAGTGGGCTCAATAATGTGCGAAGGTTCCTCCACTGTTTCAATTGGCTGGAAGACCCTGGATAGGGCGTCGGCTTTGGTGTTCTTGTTGCTGGGGCGAAAGCGGTGCTCGAAGTCAAATCGGGCAAAAAATAAGGACCATCTGGCCTGACGAGGATTGAGTCTCTGGGCAGACTGGAGATAGGCCAAGTTCTTGTGGTCAGAGAAGATTACAAAAGGATGGACAGCCCCCTCCAGGAGATGACGCCATTCTTCCAGGGCCAATTTTATGGCCAACAGCTCACAGTCGCCGATTGAGTAGTTGCACTCAGATTGAAAGGAGGCCTTCGAGAAGAAGCCACAGGGATGCAGACGACCAGAGGCGGATCTCTGGGACAGTACTGCCCCGGCACCTGTTGAAGAAGCGTCCACCTCGAGTACAAAGGGTTGGTTGCTTTCAGGACGGTGCAACACCAGAGCCGCGGAGAAAGCCCGTTTTAGGGTCTTGAAGGCCTCCTCCGCCTCAGTAGTCCAAGAATTGGGAACTGTCCCCTTACGAGTGAGGGTGGAAATTGGTTTGGTTAAAGCGGAAAAGTGAGAAATGAATTGCCTGTAATAATTGGCAAATCCGAGAAACCGTTGTATCGCTCTTACTCCAACGGGACGAGGCCATTTGAGAATGGCAGTTAGTTTCTCGGGATCAATCCTTAATCCAGTGTCTGAGATTATGTATCCCAGAAACGGCAGAGAGGTTTGCTCAAACAAACATTTCTCAATCTTGGTGTACAGGCGATTCTCCCGAAGACGCTGTACCACCAGGCAAACACTCTTTCTGTGGGATGCGAGATCCGGAGAGAAGACGAGAATGTCATCTAAGTACACAACCACACAGGAGTACAAGAGGTCCTGGAAGATCTCATTGACGAACTATTGAAACACCACAGGAGCATTGCAGAGACCAAAGGGCATGACCAGGTACTCGTAATGGCCATTTCGAGTGTTGAAAGCCGTCTTCCACTCGTCACCAGCGCGGATACGGACCAGATTATAAGCTCCCATAAGGTCTAACTTGGAGAAGACCCGAGCCCCTCTGAGACGGTCAAACAGCTCCAGAATAAGTGGAAGAGGATACCTGTTCTTGATGGTGATCTCATTCAAGCCCCAATAGTCAATGCATGGGTGTAGAGATCCGTCCTTTTTCTTGACGAAGAAAAACCCGGCTCCCGCGGACGAAGAGGACTTCCATATAAAACCTTTGGTGAGGTTCTCCCGGACGTACTCGGACATGGCTAAGGTCTCTGCGGGAGACAGAGGGTAGATTCTGCCCGTAGGAGGAGTCAAACCAGGGATTAGCTCAATTGGGCAGTCAAAAGACCGGTGTGGAGGAAGAACCTCCGCTTCCGTCTTATCGAAGACATCGGCGTAGGAACTGTAGGATGAAGGAAGGCCCGCAAGGTCAGGAGGTGGCCGAGGAGCGGCCGCAAGATGGACTGGAGTCCGGCAGCGAGCTTGGCACGGGTGGCCCCAGCGGAGTACCTCCCCTGAAGACCAGTCTAGGTCAGGCTGATGAGTCTTAAAACGATGCTTTATTATTAAAAGACCAAAAGGTCACACCACAAAGTGAACAGAACAAAACAACAACGTGTCCAATTAATCCCCAAATACAAAAAACATGTAATGGGGGTTCCTAGGAGTCCCTATTTACGTCTAATGCTCAATCCTTCCTTGCCGCGGAGGTTGGCACCCTAGGGGGAACGTTGTGGCGCCCCCGCTCAACGGTGGCTGTCCCTATGGACCCTGATGAACCCTACAGCCACTAGGGATCCCTTCCCCGGTACTAAAGGGGCCCCTATCATTAGACAGAGATCAACTATAGTAAGGAGGACCCTAATCCCCAAAAAAATTAAAATCAAAGGAACACATTAATGTACTGGCATTAAGGTGATGGCATCTCAGTGACATGAGTCACATAGATACAACAGATACATCGGATAAATTCCACAGCAAATAGAGTATCCAATATCATTCATATGAGGTTAGATCAAAATGGCACAAAAAATGCAAACTCCACAAATGATCAATCGCTCAATAGCCAAAGATTTGCATGCATAGTGACAATAAACATGCCACCTGACTAGAGATACAGTGCCAATAAATACATAATCAGAACACTCAGTGATCAATGCTGCAGATACTCATCATGTCAAACGCCTTCTGCCATGTACGTGAAGCGCCTCAACGCGTTTCGCCCCATCTGGGCTCATCAGGAGGGCCGGTCTCAGTAAAAATAGTGTCCTGATGTGGTATAGTAGATGTGCTGGCATGATAACCCTTATTTTATAGTTACCGCCACAGCGTTCGCCAGCTCCGGACGCTATGAAGGGACACACCCCCTTAACACTACTGCGCATGTCCCGACTAACAAAGAGACTCACCCATTGGTTATAGAGTGTCTCATTCATTTCCTCACATCAAGTGCGCCTGTCATGATTTAGGTAACGCCCCTGTCACGGATGAGAAAACAATCCCACCCTACCCCCGTATTAAACTGCGTTTGATGATAGACGCGCAAAGTACCGGGGGGTGGGTATGTGTTAATAAGAACATGTATTGATATTCAGTGTGACCTAGTTCCTAACACGCATGTCGCTCATCAATATACCACAGCAAAGGGGCTTGCGTGTATGCAGCCCGGAACTGCTTGTATTACTTCCGGATAGGTCAAAGGTGGATCTCACCGTGCAGAGCCACGGTCTCTCAAAAGCGCATTCACTGCATCAGTAGCTCAAAAGTGTCCACCGGGTAGGTTCCAACTAGGAAACAACACCATCATGAATCCTTATTACTGCGCATGTCCCCCATCGGCCATTCAGAGCCCGCATACGTAGCGGGTACATAGCACTCAATGGAGGCCGGCAGCAAGCATCCCGAACAGAGGCACAATGGGAACAGATGAACCCGATCCTCCAAACCAGGAGAGCAGGGGCAATATGTAACGCTGGCACCATAACAAACAACCCATGTTCGTTTCTTTGTTTATACTACGATATCAAACACATTCAATGTAGATCCATGATGGAAATCATCATGTTAGTAGGGGCATTCTGTCCTCTGTTCATATATATATATATATTTGGCCACTATGTAAATCTATATTAAACGCAATATTTTCTATTAGCAGAGCAGAGGCAATATATACTACTATCCTCATGAGTAAACATGTATTTTAATGCCCGTGTTCATCTCTTAAAAATGGTGCCAAATAAGACACCCTGTTTGTAGGTGCGTTAAATGCTTTATTAGTGTATATTACGCCAATACATAAATCTGTAATTGGCCAATATCGGACCTCAAACTAACTAAATCATCTGGGTGGTCTCAAGGCGGGAAATCAAGTCCCTAGTAGTGTAAGGGGGAAATTTGAGTCATCAAGATAATTTGTCATGGTAGATCCATGTAGGTCTTAAACCTAGACCTTAACAAGAATTTGGAAAACAGTCCAGTCTTACAATTGGTCCTCATAGGAATCATGTCTGGGTTTAATGCAAAATTTGATATATAACAGACCCGTGAACAAAGATGAAGAATCACAAAAAATTACAAAAAACAGGCAAAGGATAGTTGTTCATTTAGTCCCCTTGGTTCACGACTCTCCATCCTGAATATCCATTCACACTCTCTTTTTAGGATGGTTTTATCTGTGTTGCCTCCTCTAGGGTTAATGTTCACTACCTCAATAATCGTGAACCTGACCTCAGCAAGGGAATTATTGTGGACTAATAGCATGTGCTTAGCCAAAGGGGTGTCTCTCCCGTTCCTGATATCTCCCATGTGCTCGCCTACTCTACATCTGAATTCCCTCTTCGTCTTCCCTATATAATCCTTAGGGCAAGAGCAAGTGGCTAGATAGATCACTCCAGTGGTCTTACAGTTTGAGAAATTGCGTTGGTAGAAGGTTTTCCCCGTGGCAGCACTACAAAAGAATTTATTGGGTTTCATCCATCTACAAAGGCTACAGTCCCCACACTTGAAGAAACCAATAGGTTTCCTCTCAAGCCAAGTACCCTTCGGTTCAGGCCTCTTGTATTGACTATGTACTAACATGTCTCTAATGGACTTTCCTTTCCTAAATGTGATGTTAGGGCGTTCGCCTATCAGACTTCCAATATCTGGATCTAATCTAAGAATATCCCAGTGTCTTGTAATAATTCTCCTAACTTCTTGATGTTTATCATCAAATGTACCAATGATTCTGACTATTTCAGATGTATCCCTTTCCGTACGTTTCTGTAGGAGTTTCTGCCTATCCGCTCTTTCAGCAAAGTTTAATGCTGTATCCAAGACATGTGTCGGATATCCCTTTTCCCTGAATCTGTTATACATGTCACCAGCCTGACTAAAAAAGAGATCTTTTCTCGAACAGTTTCTCCTCAGTCTAAGGAACTGGCTTTTAGGGATTCCTCTCTTGAGAGGGACAGGGTGATGACTCTGCCAGTGAAGCAGACTGTTGGTGCTAGTGGGTTTACGATGGATCCTCGTTGAGATATTCCCAAAAGATTCTCTCCTGATTTTAATATCAAGGAAGGCCAGTTCTTGCTTCTCAATTTCAAAGGTGAATCTGAGATTAATAACATTATGGTTAAGCTCATTGACGAACATCTCAAATTGTTGTTTCGATCCCGACCATACCACAAAGACATCATCTATATAGCGATACCACATAGAGATGTGTTGCTGCCACCATTTTGTGTCACCTCCGAACACAATAGTCTCCTCCCACCAGCCCAGGAACAGATTTGCATACGACGGGGCGCAGGGGCTCCCCATCGCAGTGCCCCTGAGCTGGTGAAAAAACCCACCGTCGAAGGTGAAAACATTGCGTGTAAGGGTGAAATTGAGAAGAGATGATACAAAGCTATTGTGCTTTCTGCAAGCAATTGACCTTTGTTGTAGATAATGTTCAACACTGCTGATCCCTTCCTGGTGTGGGATACTACTGTATAATGCTTCTATATCAATAGAACCCAGCCAAGTACCTTCCTCAAGATGGATACCTTCCAGTTTTAATAATAGGTCTGATGTATCCCTCAGATATGAGGGAAGTGAGGTCACAAATGGACGCAAAATTTGATCTACATATATCCCACAATTTTGTATCAGGGAGTCCACCCCTGAGACAATTGGGCGTCCTTTCAGAGGATCTATACCCTTATGTACTTTTGGAAGTGCATAGAAGGTCGCCATCATTGGAAACTTGGGTACAAGGAAGTCAGATTCAGTTTTGGAAATTAATTTATTCAAGAGGGCCTCATCGACAAGGGATCTAAGTTCTGCCTTATAGTCCAATACTGGACTTACCTTCAGGACCTCATAGGTAGAAGCGTCCTGCAGAATATTTAGACACATCTTGCGATATTCTAGATGATTCATAATCACAAGGTTACCACCTTTATCAGATGATTTAATAATCAAATGGTCATTTCTCTTTAGACTCATGAGGGCATCCCGTTCCCCTATTGCCAGATTCTCCTCATCATCCCAGTTAGTTCTTTTCATAATCCTTTTGAGATCTCTCTCAACTAGTGATGCAAAAATGTCAATGTTCTTAGTATCCCCTATGCAAATCTGTTCCTGGGCTGGTGGGAGGAGACTATTGTGTTCGGAGGTGACACAAAATGGTGGCAGCAACACATCTCTATGTGGTATCGCTATATAGATGATGTCTTTGTGGTATGGTCGGGATCGAAACAACAATTTGAGATGTTCGTCAATGAGCTTAACCATAATGTTATTAATCTCAGATTCACCTTTGAAATTGAGAAGCAAGAACTGGCCTTCCTTGATATTAAAATCAGGAGAGAATCTTTTGGGAATATCTCAACGAGGATCCATCGTAAACCCACTAGCACCAACAGTCTGCTTCACTGGCAGAGTCATCACCCTGTCCCTCTCAAGAGAGGAATCCCTAAAAGCCAGTTCCTTAGACTGAGGAGAAACTGTTCGAGAAAAGATCTCTTTTTTAGTCAGGCTGGTGACATGTATAACAGATTCAGGGAAAAGGGATATCCGACACATGTCTTGGATACAGCATTAAACTTTGCTGAAAGAGCGGATAGGCAGAAACTCCTACAGAAACGTACGGAAAGGGATACATCTGAAATAGTCAGAATCATTGGTACATTTGATGACAAACATCAAGAAGTTAGGAGAATTATTACAAGACACTGGGATATTCTTAGATTAGATCCAGATATTGGAAGTCTGATAGGCGAACGCCCTAACATCACATTTAGGAAAGGAAAGTCCATTAGAGACATGTTAGTACATAGTCAATACAAGAGGCCTGAACCGAAGGGTACTTGGCTTGAGAGGAAACCTATTGGTTTCTTCAAGTGTGGGGACTGTAGCCTTTGTAGATGGATGAAACCCAATAAATTCTTTTGTAGTGCTGCCACGGGGAAAACCTTCTACCAACGCAATTTCTCAAACTGTAAGACCACTGGAGTGATCTATCTAGCCACTTGCTCTTGCCCTAAGGATTATATAGGGAAGACGAAGAGGGAATTCAGACGTAGAGTAGGCGAGCACATGGGAGATATCAGGAACGGGAGAGACACCCCTTTGGCTAAGCACATGCTATTAGTCCACAATAATTCCCTTGCTGAGGTCAGGTTCACGATTATTGAGGTAGTGAACATTAACCCTAGAGGAGGCAACACAGATAAAACCATCCTAAAAAGAGAGTGTGAATGGATATTCAGGATGGAGAGTCGTGAACCAAGGGGACTAAATGAACAACTATCCTTTGCCTGTTTTTTGTAATTTTTTGTGATTCTTCATCTTTGTTCACGGGTCTGTTATATATCAAATTTTGCATTAAACCCAGACATGATTCCTATGAGGACCAATTGTAAGACTGGACTGTTTTCCAAATTCTTGTTAAGGTCTAGGTTTAAGACCTACATGGATCTACCATGACAAATTATCTTGATGACTCAAATTTCCCCCTTACACTACTAGGGACTTGATTTCCCGCCTTGAGACCACCCAGATGATTTAGTTAGTTTGAGGTCCGATATTGGCCAATTACAGATTTATGTATTGGCGTAATATACACTAATAAAGCATTTAACGCACCTACAAACAGGGTGTCTTATTTGGCACCATTTTTAAGAGATGAACACGGGCATTAAAATACATGTTTACTCATGAGGATAGTAGTATATATTGCCTCTGCTCTGCTAATAGAAAATATTGCGTTTAATATAGATTTACATAGTGGCCAAATATATATATATATGAACAGAGGACAGAATGCCCCTACTAACATGATGATTTCCATCATGGATCTACATTGAATGTGTTTGATATCGTAGTATAAACAAAGAAACGAACATGGGTTGTTTGTTATGGTGCCAGCGTTACATATTGCCCCTGCTCTCCTGGTTTGGAGGATCGGGTTCATCTGTTCCCATTGTGCCTCTGTTCGGGATGCTTGCTGCCGGCCTCCATTGAGTGCTATGTACCCGCTACGTATGCGGGCTCTGAATGGCCGATGGGGGACATGCGCAGTAATAAGGATTCATGATGGTGTTGTTTCCTAGTTGGAACCTACCCGGTGGACACTTTTGAGCTACTGATGCAGTGAATGCGCTTTTGAGAGACCGTGGCTCTGCACGGTGAGATCCACCTTTGACCTATCCGGAAGTAATACAAGCAGTTCCGGGCTGCATACACGCAAGCCCCTTTGCTGTGGTATATTGATGAGCGACATGCGTGTTAGGAACTAGGTCACACTGAATATCAATACATGTTCTTATTAACACATACCCACCCCCCGGTACTTTGCGCGTCTATCATCAAACGCAGTTTCATACGGGGGTAGGGTGGGATTGTTTTCTCATCCGTGACAGGGGCGTTACCTAAATCATGACAGGCGCACTTGATGTGAGGAAATGAATGAGACACTCTATAACCAATGGGTGAGTCTCTTTGTTAGTCGGGACATGCGCAGTAGTGTTAAGGGGGTGTGTCCCTTCATAGCGTCCGGAGCTGGCGAACGCTGTGGCGGTAACTATAAAATAAGGGTTATCATGCCAGCACATCTACTATACCACATCAGGACACTATTTTTACTGAGACCGGCCCTCCTGATGAGCCCAGATGGGGCGAAACGCGTTGAGGCGCTTCACGTACATGGCAGAAGGCGTTTGACATGATGAGTATCTGCAGCATTGATCACTGAGTGTTCTGATTATGTATTTATTGGCACTGTATCTCTAGTCAGGTGGCATGTTTATTGTCACTATGCATGCAAATCTTTGGCTATTGAGCGATTGATCATTTGTGGAGTTTGCATTTTTTGTGCCATTTTGATCTAACCTCATATGAATGATATTGGATACTCTATTTGCTGTGGAATTTATCCGATGTATCTGTTGTATCTATGTGACTCATGTCACTGAGATGCCATCACCTTAATGCCAGTACATTAATGTGTTCCTTTGATTTTAATTTTTTTGGGGATTAGGGTCCTCCTTACTATAGTTGATCTCTGTCTAATGATAGGGGCCCCTTTAGTACCGGGGAAGGGATCCCTAGTGGCTGTAGGGTTCATCAGGGTCCATAGGGACAGCCACCGTTGAGCGGGGGCGCCACAACGTTCCCCCTAGGGTGCCAACCTCCGCGGCAAGGAAGGATTGAGCATTAGACGTAAATAGGGACTCCTAGGAACCCCCATTACATGTTTTTTGTATTTGGGGATTAATTGGACACGTTGTTGTTTTGTTCTGTTCACTTTGTGGTGTGACCTTTTGGTCTTTTAATAATAAAGCATCGTTTTAAGGTTTTTTCATATGATTTTTCGCTCTGAGACCCTTTACATTTGATATTTATTTTTGCAGGCTGATGAGTCCTTAAGCAAGGGAGACCGAGTAGAATCGCATGGGAGAGCTTGGGAAAAACGTAAAAGGCTATCTTCTCTCGATGTAAGGCTCCGACTTGTAACTCCACTTCCTCAGTGACCAAGGTGATAGTCTCCTGTAGCGGTTTGCCATCCACTGCGGCAATCAGGCGAGGGTTACATAGGGTAACTGTTAGTGTGGCTGGTCTGGAGCCGGAATCTCCAGGAGTGGACCCTCTGGGCCGTGGCACCGAGGGGCCCCGGGCGAGCTGCCAGGTGGAACCGGCCCCTATACAGGGACCGTTAGGAGCAGGCCCAGGGGTTCGAGTACCACTGTAGCCAGTACCGAGAGAGGCGGCTCAGGATGGACTGGAGTAGGAGTGTGGTACTGAAGTGTAGATGACAGGACAGAGCTGGAACACAGGAGACAGGAGTGGAGTAAGACTGTAGAATGAAACATGGAGGGATGGCTGGAACAGGAACACAGGAGACAGGATTGGAGTAGGATGGAAGGACTGGAGCAGGATGGAACAGAAACACCGGAGTCAGGACTGGAGTAGGACGGAAGGACTGGAGCAGGATGGAACAGGAACACCGGAGGCAGGACTGGAGAAGGACGGAAGGACTGGAGCAGGATGGAACAGGAACACCGGACGCAGGACTGGAGTAGGACGGAAGGACTGGAGCAGGATGGAACAGGAACACCGGACGCAGGACTGGAGTAGGATGGAAGGACTGGAGCACGATGGAACAGGAACACCGGAGGCAGGACTGGAGGATGGACTGCGGAGTACAGCAGGGGACACGGATAGCAGGGCTGCGAGGCAGGGAGCACACAAGAACGGGACTGTGAGACTGCAGAGAGCACACGAAGAAGCGAGGCCCAGTGTGCTAGGAAACACAACGATCAGGTGCCTCCCTCAGGGGGAAGTGGCCTGATATGCCCCTGTCTGGTCTGCCATTGGTCAGGGGGTGTTTCCGGGTCAGGGCATAGCCGGAGCACAAGAATCAGAAGGGAGGCGCGGCCGTGGCCTATGGCGCATGCGCATTGCATGCAGAGACGCCGTCGGCCGCGTGCCTGTCAGAGGTAAATGCCGTGGCTGTCGGGCGGCAAGGGGCTGCGGCGTGGGAGCGATGGTCGGTTGAGTATGCAGAGATGGCGTGGGAACGGAGGCCGGGTATGTCGGAACGGCGGACAGTACCCCCTCCCCTATGCCGCCCTCCCCGGAGTTTAGCAAGAAATCTCTTGAGGATACGGGGAGCATTGATATTCTCCCGAGGCTCCCAGGATCTCTCCTCAGGACCAAAGCCCTTCCAGTCAACAAGAAAAAATGTCCTACCTCTAACCTTCTTCATGGCGATAATGTCCTCAACTTCAAAGACATCATCGGCACCCACCGGCTGAGGACCGGAATCAGGCAAGGAAAGGAAGCGATTCAGCACCACAGGTTTCAGGAGAGAGACGTGGAAGGTGTTCGGGACCCGGAACGAAGCAGGCAACCTCAATTTGTAGGCGACTTCGTTGATACGTCCAAGAATTTCAAACGGACCGATGTAGCATGGCCCCTACTTGTAGGAGGGCAGTTTCAACCGGATGAATTTGGACGAGAGCCAGACCTTGTCCCCAACACGATAGGGTGGAGGATCCAATCTCTTCTTGTCAGCATAATTCTTCATCCGATCAGCGGACCTCTTGAGTGACGTGTTGGTCTCGGCCCAAATCTTGGAAAATTCGGAGGACAAAGCGCTGGCCGCAGGTACCTCGGAGGCAGGGGTTATCAGAAGGGGAACACCAGGATGTCTGCCGAACACAATGAAAAACGGAGACTTGGCCGAGGACTCGCCAGCATGGTTGTTGTAAGCAAACTCTGCCCAGGGAAGTAAGTCAACCCAATCGTTCTGGTGGGCGTTGGAGAAATGACGTAGGTACCCAGTCAACGTCTGGTTGGTACACTCCACCTGCCTGTTGAACTGTGGATGGTAGGCCGAGGAGAAGTCAAGGGAAACGTTCATGAGCTTACAAAGTGATCGCCAGAACTTGGAGGTGAACTGATCCCCTCGGTTAGACACAATGCGTTGAGGTAGTCCATGGAGTCTGATGATTTGGTGGATGAAGACTTTGGCCAGCTCCGGAGCCGAGGGGAGACCGGGCAGAGGGACGAAGTGGGCTATCTTGGAAAAACGATCCACCACCACCAAGATGACTGTGCAGCCAGAAGAACAGGGTAGGTCGGTGATGAAATTCATGGCGATGTTTTCCCAAGGGACCGCAGGGACGGGCAACGGCAGCAACAAGCCGGATGGAGGTCTTCGTGGCACTTTGTTTTTTGCACAGGATGGACAAGAAGCCACAAAATTGAGTACATCTTGGTGAAGCGTGGGCCACCACTAGTGACACGCGATAAGATCCAGGGTCTTCTTAGTCCCGGCATGGCCGGCCAGTTTGAAGGAGTGCCCCCATAGGATGACTTTTCGCTTGAGGTTCTCAGGCACAAGCGTTTTGCCAGGAGGAGGAGCAAGCCAGTTCACTGGAGCCACTGTGATGATCCTAGTGGGGTCAATGATATGCGAGGGTTCCTCTGTGGTTTCATGTGGCTGGAAGACCCTGGACAGAGCGACGGCTTTGGTATTTTTGTTGCCGGGACGGAAACGGAGCTTGAAGTCAAATCGGGTGAAAAATAAGGACCATCTGGCCTGACGAGGGTTGAGTCTCTGGGCAGACTGGAGATAGGCCAGATTCTTGTGATCCGAGAAGATGGCAAAGGGATGGACAGCTCCCTCCAGGAGGTGACGCCACTCCTCCAAGGCCAACTTGATGGCCAGAAGTTCCTGGTCGCCGATCGAGTATTTACACTCGGATGGAGAAAAGGCCTTCGAGAAGAAGCCACAAGGGTGCAGACGACCGGAGGCGGATCTCTGGGACAATACTGCCCCGGCACATGTCGAGAAAGTGTCCACCTCGAGTACAAAAGGTCGGTTGCTCTTCGGGCGATGCAGGACCGGAGACAGGGCCGAACTGGGACTAAAATTCAGCCCTGGCATTTGAAGTTACACAGGCCCACTAGTCACATGGTGACTATATAATATCTTTGTACACTTGTAGGTTACAAGAAGTGAGAGGAGATTAACACGACTATATAACATGTAGTCACAGCTGTGCCCAGGATTTCAGCTCAGTCCTATTTATTGCTTTTAGGTACAGTACTCCTCCCAAAGCTCTGTCCCCTTTTGTACGCACGGTGACAGAATTCCTGGCAGAACTGCTATCTATTGGGCAACCAGACCCCCTGGTCATAGCTGCCCCTATCATACCTCCCAACTTTTGAAGAAGGGAAAGAGGGACAAAGACTGCGGCGCGCTCAGCGCACCGCTGCAAATTTTAGGCCACACCCGGCCAAACCCATTTCACAACTAGTCACACCCATGTCCACGCCTAATCACACCCATTTAGCATGGCTGATCACACTGACTGGTACTGAGGGCACAGTGGCTGGCATTATGGGCACACTGACTGGCACTATGGAAGAGAGAAAACAGAGAGAGAGAGAAAAAAGAAAAAAGAGAGAAAGGAGAGCGAGAAAGAAAGAACAGAGAGAGAATGAAAGAGGGGAAAGAAAGAAAGAACAGAGAGAGACAGAGAAAGAACAGAGAGAGAAAGAAAGAAGTAAAGAATAGAAAGAAAGAACAGAGAGAAAGAGAGGAAAGAAAGAGGGGAAAGAAAGAACAGAGAGAGAAAGAAAAAAGAAAGATTAGAGAGAGAAAGAAAGAACAGAGAGAGAGAAAGAAAATGAGGGAAAGACAGAACAGAGAATGAGAAAGAAAGAACAGAGAAAGAAAGAAAAAGAGAGAAAGAAATAAAGAAAGATTCTATAAAGATACTATAGCAGCCCGGCTCCCATTGTAGTGCCCCCCTGAGCCTCCCAATGCAGGACATATCATGATCCGCTCACATGGCCGGCATCCCCGATTCCAAGGTGATCCTGCTGTCTGCGCTGTCGGAGGAGAACACGGTGATGGATTTGAAGCATTCCTAGTTCAGTCACAATCTTCTCAAGAAATTATCTCATTTCCGGTCAGCTTCCAGCACATCACTTCAGGTGGAACGTCATGTGTGTGTTTTAAAATGCTCCTCGGGGCTCCACCGTGTACTCCTGTGTCCGTGGGAAATCCCGCTTTGTATGCTTCGTACACATTTGGCTCCGCTCCGTACATCCCATACACATATGGCTCCACTCCGTACACACATGGCTCCGCTCCGTATACCCCATACACACGCGGCTCCGCTCCGTACACCAAGTACACACACAGCTCCGCTCCGTACACCTCGTACACGCGCGGCCCGCTCCATACACCTTGTACTCATGTGGCTCTGCTCCGTACACCTCGTACTCACGCGGCTCTGCTCCGTACACCTCGTATTCACGCGGCTCTGCTCCGTACACCTCATACACACGGCTCCGCTCCGTACACCTTGTACATGCGGCTCTGTTCCGTACACACACAGCTCCTCTCCGTACACCTCGTACACACACGGCTCCGCTCCGTACACCTCGTGCACACACGGCTCCGCTCCGTACACCTCGTACACACATGGCTCCGCTCCGTACACCTCGTACACACACGGCTCCGCTCCGTACACCTCGCACACACACGGCTCCGCTCCGTACACCTCATACACACACAGCTCTGCTACATCTACCCTGTAAACCCCTCCTAACCCCACACATACTTACCTCATCTAGCACCATGACAACAGCACAGCAGAGTCTTGCAGACACCAAGAGGCAAGGCTGAGCGCACAGGACCTGTGATGAGGTCACAGGAGGGGCGGAGTCAGGGGTGACATGATCAGGTGTCTGGACAAAGGCTCCTGATCATGTGACCCCTGACTCCTCCCCTCTTGTGACCTCATCACAGGTCCTGTGAACAGAGAAGAGAGCAGGCAAGCGACGCTGTGAGTGGCTGCGGGGGGGAGGTCTCATGCTACGGTGAGGATGGGGTGCGTGGGGGGGGGCGTGGCGGCTTATCTCCCTGCAGTGCTGGAGGGTTGGAAACTATAACCGCCGTGCCTGCAGAGGGCCGGCGGCAGGAGCAACAGCCAGGCCAGTGGCCGCATCAGCTGGCAAGCGGCCAGATGATCGGGTGCTGCCGCCTGCGGCCCACATGACAGCGGCCCAGCGGGAAAATGCCCGGTTGGTTATATTACCAATCCGGGCCTGACCGGAGCCGTGGAGAAAGCCTGTTTTAGGGTCAGAAAGGCCTCTTCAGCCTCCGGAGGCCAATCTTTGGGAGTAGTCCCTTTACGGGTGAGAGCAGAAATAGGTCTTGTGATTGCGGAAAAGTGAGAGATGAATTGCCGGTAATAATTGGCGAATCCGAGAAATCGTTGTATCGCCCTTACTCCGAGGCCATTTGAGAATGGAAGACAACTTCTCGGGGTCCATCCTCAGTCCGGCGTTGGAGATAATGTATCCCAGAAATGGCAGAGAGGTCTGTTCGAAGAGACATTTCTCTATCTTCGCATACAGGCGGTTCTCCCTAAGATGCTGTAACACCAAGCGGACACTCTTTCTATGGTACGAGAGATCCGGCGAGAAGACGAGGATGTTGTCCAAGTACACGACCACACAGGAGTACAAGAGGTCCCGGAAGATCTCATTAACAAACTCTTGAAACACCGCAGGAGCATTGCAGAGACCAAAGGGCATGACCAGGCACTCGTAATGGCCATCTCGAGTGTTGAAAGCCGTCTTCCACTCGTCTCCATGCGCGGATACGGACCAGATTATAGGCTCCTCGGAGGTTGAGCTTGGAGAAGACCAGAGCCCCTCTGAGACGGTCAAACAACTCCGGTATGAGTGGAAGAGGGTACCTGTTCTTGATGGTGATCTCATTCAAGCCCCTATAGTCAATGCACGGCCGTAGAGTTCCGTCCTTCTTTTTGACGAAGAAAAACCCGGCTCCCGCGGGCGAAGAGGATTTCCGTATAAAGCCTTTGGCAAGGTTCTCCCGGACATATTCGGACATGGCTGTGGTCTCAGCAGGAGACAGGGGGTAGATTCTGCCCCTTGAGGGGGTTGAACCGGGAACAAGTTCAATTGGGCAGTCAAAAGGCCGGTGTGGAGGAAGGACCTCCGCTTCCTTCTTATCAAAGACATCGGCGTAGGAACTGTAGGCTGAAGGGAGACCCGGAAGGTCTGGGGGTGGCCGAGGAGCAGCCGCCAGGCGGACAGGAGTCAGACAGCGAGCTTGGCACAGGTGCCCCCAGCGGTGTATCTCCCCAGAAGACCAGTCGAGAACAGGCTGATGAGTCCTTAACCATGGGAGACTGAGTAGAATGGCGTGGGAGAGCTTAGGCAAAACGTAAAAGGCTATCTTCTCTTGATGTAAGGCACTGACATGCAACTCCACTTATTCAGTGACCAAGGTGACGGTCACCCGTAGCAGTTTGCCATCCACCGCAGCAATTTGGAGAAGGTTAGATAGAGCAACCACGGGAATTTGGTATTTGTCCACTTCTTCAGGCCAAATGAAGTTACCTGCTGAGCCCGAATCCACCTCGGACCCACGTCTCTCCCCTGAAAGCAAAAGAACAGATATAGTAAGAGGTTGAGAGGGATCATCATCACCTAGGGAGGCCTCTCTTACCTGACCTAGGTGGACCTCCTGTCTCTCGCTGACTCCCGAGCACGCTCTTGGAAGCGTAGGTCAATGCGGGTAGCCAGCGAGATAAGGTCCTCTAAGGTGGTTGGGGTATCTCAACCTGCGAGTTCATCTTTTATTCTGCCTGAAAGACCCCGCCAGAACGCCCCTACCAAAGCCGTGTTATTCCAGCCGAGCACGGGAATGCGAAAGCGGATAGCATACTGTCCGACCGTGAGAGAACCCTGACCCTGATGTAGGTTAAAGAGTGACTCGGTGACAGCGGCTAACCGACCCGGCTCATAGAAGACCCTGCGAAAAGTATCCAAGAAAACCGGAAGACTTGAGACAACGGGATCGTCACGTTCCCAGAGAGGATTCAACCAGGACAGGGCCTCTCCCTCCAGATGGGACATAATAAAGTATTGCTGCGGCAATCATTCAAAGTGGAGGCTACACTGATTTAAGAACTCCCTGCAGAGCTTGGGATCCCCAGTGAAGCGAGGCGGTTTGGCGAGACGGGGCGTCGGGAGAGGTGTAGGAGCGGAGGGAGGAGTTGGGGTTGCGGCGGCAGACTGGAGGACCGAGAAGCGGCTATCAAAGGAGGCCATGTAAGACAAAATATGGGCTTGAGTATCTTGTTGCTGGCCCAGCTCCTGTTGAAGACTGGCCAGTAGATTGGCAGTTCCAGGATCGGCCACCTGCAGGGCCGAAAAAACAGGTGTCCATAGACTTCATGACAGACATAATGCGTCCCTGATTCTCCCGCAGGAAGAGTAACTCTTTCTGGGTAGCAGCAGTAGTACCGGCGGAGTCCATGGCCTGATCGTACTGTTAGCGTGGCTGGTCTGGAGTCGGAATCTCCAGGAGTGGACCCTCTGGGCCGTGGCACCGAGGGGCCCCGGGTGAGCTGCCAGGTGGAACCGACCTCTATAAAGGGACCGTTAGGAGCAGGCCCAGGGGTTCGAGTACCACGGTAGCCGGTACCGAGACGGGCGGCTCAGGATGGACTGGAGTAGGAGTGTGGGACTGAAGTGTAGATGACAGGACAGAGCTGGAACACAGGAGACTGGAGTGGAGTAAGACTGTAGACTGGAACGTGGAGAGATGGCTGGAGCAGGAACACAGGAAACAGGATTGGAGTAGGACGGAAGGACTGGAGCAGGATGGAACAGGAACACCGGAGGCAGGACTGGAGTAGGACAGACTGCGGAGTACAGCAGGGGACACGGATAGCAAGGCTGCGAGGCTGCTGCAGGGAGCACACGAGAACGGGACTGTGAGACTGCAGAGAGCACACGAAGAAGTGAGGCCCAGTGTGCTAGGAAACACAACGATCAGACGCCTCCCTCAGGGGGAAGCGGCCTGATATGCCCCTGTCAGGTCTGCCATTGGTCAGGGGGTGCTTCCGGGTCAGGGCATAGCCGGAGCACAAGAAGCAGAAGGGAGGCGCGGCCGCGGCCCATGGCGCATGCGCATTGCATGCAGAGACGCCGTCGGCCGCGCGCCTGTCAGAGGTGACCGCCGTAACTGTCGGGTGACGAGGGGCTGCGGCATGGGAGCGATGGCCGGATGAGTATGCAGAGACGGCGTGGGAACCGAGGCCGGGTGAGTATGTCAGAATGGCGTGACAGTATCCACGGGAATTTGGTACTTGTCCACCTCTTCACGCCGGATGAAGTTACCTGCCGAGCCCAAATCCATGTAGGCCACCTCGGACCCACGTCTCTGCCCTGAAACCACAAGAACAGAAATGGTAAGAGGTTGAGAGGAATCAATAGCACCTAGGGAGGCCTCTCTTACCTGACCTAGGTGGAGGAGTTTCCCGGTCTCTCAGGACAGGTGCGGACAAAATGAGACGAACCCCCGCAATAGAGGCATAAGCCTTGGGCCCATCTCTCCCTCCGACGCAACTCGGCCAACTTGAGCCGATCCACCTGCATGGGTTCGACCGAGGAAGGAGAAGGGGACCCAGCTGGACGGAGACTAGCGGACCAGTTGGAAAGGGAAGGCGGTCTAGTAGACCTCCTGTCACTTGCAGATTCCCGGGCGCGCTCCTGGAAGCGCAGGTTGATGCGGGTGGTCAGTGAGATAAGGTCCTCTAGGGTGGTCGGGGTATCCCGACCCGCGAATTCATCCTTTATTCTGCTCGATAGACCGCGCAAGAATGCCCCCAACAATGCGACATTATTCCAACCCAGTTCAGAGGAGAGAGTGCGAAGTCCGATTGCATGCTGCCCGACCGTGTGGGAACCCTGATGAAGGCTAAAAAGAGATTTGGTAAGGGAGGCTAACCGATCCGGCTCATCAAAAACCCTGCGAAAAGTATCCAAAAGGACCGGAAGACTCGAGACAATTGGGTCGTCCCGTTCCCAGAGAGGGTTCAGCCAGGACAGGGCCTTTCCCTCCAGGTGGGACATAATGAAGGCCACTTTGGCCCGGTCAAAGGGATATTGCTGAGGCAACCATTCAAAATGGAGGCTACACTGATTCAAGAACCCCCTGGAGAGCTTGGGATCGCCGCTAAACCGAGGCGGCTTGGCGAGGCGGGGCGTCGGGAGAGCTGGAGACACGGAAGGCGGAGTCGGGGTCGTGGCGACAGACTGAAGGACCGACAAACGGCTATCAACGGAGGCTATATAACTCAAAATATGGGCTTGAGTCTCCCGTTGCTGGCCCAGCTCCTGTTGAAGATTGACTTGTTGAGTGGCATTTCCAGGATCAGCCACCTGCAGGGCCGACAAACGGGTGTCCATAGACTTCATGACAGACATGATGCGTCCCTGATTCTCCCGTAAAAAGAGCAACTCCTTTTGGGTAGCAGCAGAAGTACCGGCGGAGTCCATGGCCTGATTGTACTGTTACCACGGCTGGTCGGGTACGGAAAATTTCCAGGAGTGGACCCTCTGGATCGGGGCACCGAGGGGTCCCGGGCAAGCTGCCAGGTGGTCACGACCCCTATACAGGGATCGTTAGGAGCAGGCCCAGGGGTTCGGGAACCACGATAGCCGGTACCGAGAGGGGCGGCTCAGAGTGGACTGGAGTAGGAGCACAAGACTGTAGGAGATAGGACCAGAGTGGGGTTGCGGGACTGGAGCATAGACAGCGGGACGGAGCAGGATAACTGAAGACAGGACCGGAGTAGGACTGCGGGACTGGAGCCTAGACAGCAAGACGGAGCAGGAACATGGGAGGCAGGACTGGAGTAGGACTGCAGGGCTGGAGCATAGATAGCAGGACGGAGCAGGAACACGGGAGGCAGGACTGGAGTAGGACGGCAGGACTGGAACATAGATAGCAGGATGGAGCAGGACTGCAGGACTGGAGCGTAGATAGCAGGAAACACGGAGTACAGGACTGAGAGACTGCGGCAGGAACACGAGGAAGCAGGACCTAGTGTACTAGCAAACACAATGATTAGGCACCTCCCTAAAAGGAGGACGACCTGATACAGTGGGGCAAAAAAGTATTTAGTCAGTCAGCAATAGTGCAAGTTCCACCACTTAAAAAGATGAGAGGCGTCTGTAATTTACATCATAGGTAGACCTCAACTATGGGAGACAAACTGAGAAAAAAAATCCAGAAAATCACATTGTCTGTTTTTTTTTCATTTTACTTGCATATTATGGTGGAAAATAAGTATTTGGTCAGAAACAAGCAATCAAGATTTCTGGCTCTCACAGACCTGTAACTTCTTCTTTAAGAGTCTCCTCTTTCCTCCACTCATTACCTGTAGTAATGGCACCTGTTTAAACTTGTTATCAGTATAAAAAGACACCTGTGCACACCCTCAAACAGTCTGACTCCAAACTCCACTATGGTGAAGACCAAAGAGCTGTCAAAGGACACCAGAAACAAAATTGTAGCCCTGCACCAGGCTGGGAAGACTGAATCTGCAATAGCCAACCAGCTTGGAGTGAAGAAATCAACTGTGGGAGCAATAATTAGAAAATGGAAGACATACAAGACCACTGATAATCTCCCTCGATCTGGTGCTTCATGCAAAATCCCACCCCGTGGGGTCAGAATGATCACAAGAACGGTGAGCAAAAATCCCAGAACCACGCGGGGGGACCTAGTGAATGAACTGCAGAGAGCTGGGACCAATGTAACAAGGCCTACCATAAGTAACACACTACGCCACCATGGACTCAGATCCTGCAGTGCCAGACGTGTCCCACTGCTTAAGCCTGTACATGTCCAGGCCCGTCTGAAGTTTGCTAGAGAGCATTTGGATGATCCAGAGGAGTTTTGGGAGAATGTCCTATGGTCTGATGAAACCAAACTGGAACTGTTTGGTAGAAACACAACTTGTCGTGTTTGGAGGAAAAAGAATACTGAGTTGCATCCATCAAACACCATACCTACTGTAAAGCATGGTGGTGGAAACATCATGCTTTGGGGCTGTTTCTCTGCAAAGGGGCCAGGACGACTGATCCGGGTACATGAAAGAATGAATGGGGCCATGTATCGTGAGATTTTGAGTGCAAACCTCCTTCCATCAGCAAGGGCATTGATGATGAAACGAGGCTGGGTCTTTCAACATGACAATGATCCAAAGCACACCGCCAGGGCAACGAAGGAGTGGCTTCGTAAGAAGCATTTCAAGGTCCTGGAGTGGCCTAGCCAGTCTCCAGATCTCAACCCTATAGAAAACCTTTGGAGGGAGTTGAAAGTCCGTGTTGCCAAGCGAAAAGCCAAAAACATCACTGCTCTAGAGGAGATCTGCATGGAGGAATGGGCCAACATACCAACAACAGTGTGTGGCAACCTTGTGAAGACTTACAGAAAACGTTTGACCTCTGTCATTGCCAACAAAGGATATATCACAAAGTATTGAGATGAAATTTTGTTTCTGACCAAATACTTATTTTCCACCATAATATGCAAATAAAATGAAAAAAAAACAGACAATGTGATTTTCTGGATTTTTTTTTCTCAGTTTGTCTCCCATAGTTGAGGTCTACCTATGATGTAAATTACAGATGCCTCTCATCTTTTTAAGTGGTGGAACTTGCACTATTGCTGACTGACTAAATACTTTTTTGCCCCACTGTATATCCTTGTCTGGACTGTCATTGGTTCGGTGGTGCTTCCGGGTCAGGGCATTGCCGGAGCATAATTGACAGGAGGGAGGTGCAGCCGCTGCCTATGGCGCATGCGCATTGCATGCAGGGACGCCGTCGGCCGTGAACCTGTCAGAAGGGACCGCCGTGGATGTCGGACGGCAGGGGGCTGCGGCGCGGGAGCGGAGGCCGGGTGAGTATGCAGTGGCGGCGTCACAGCTTCTAACCGTTTGTGCACACACATGCACATTTGTGGCCTGCTGGAGGTCATTTTGCAGGGCTCTGGCAGTGCTCCTCCTGTTCCTCCTTGCACAAAGGCTGAGGTAGCGTTCCTGCTGCTGAATTGTTGCCCTCCTACGGCCCCATCCATGTCTCCTGGTGTACTGGCCTGTCTCCTTTTTTCAGGGTGCAGTTGGGCCCAAATGGTTCTGCTTACTGTGGCCTCTGTTCACACGGGATGCATTCTAGTCGGCACTGGGCAGCCCCCCTATATGGTGTTACTAAGAGGCTGTGAACCAGAAGCTCTGCATTCCCTGTGTGAACACTGCCACATGCAGATTATTTTTCTGCACTGGTGTACCACATGGCCAATTCCTGATTGTAGGCTGGTGTTATGCGAGGCTTAGGTCAAAGGATGCTGACAAACCCGGGCCCCTGCGGAGTCCCTCAAACTAGGGAAAACCCTGTCTGACCCTCAACCCAGGGTTTTTGCTAAAGGTGCAAATGCCTGAGCCTCCAGCCTCTCCTTATCTCCTGCTCAGCCCTAAGCTGAACCCTCCACCCTCCACCCAGTGAGTTGTAAAACCACCAAGCCCACACAGTAATGACAGACAGGGAGAACTCAAACCACACCGCGCCGCATACACACAGGACAATACTATAATGTGAACAGGGCAAAACAAAGCACAAATATAGGAAGGCGAAAAGGTAACAACGGATCATACGACACCAGATATGAATTTCTCTCTCCAACACCTCCTCTCCAGACCGGAACCACTTGGCACAAAACACAAGCTATAATCGGCGACGCCCACAGGCCAGCACGACTATTTAAAGACCGTGGGCGTGACCAAACATCCCACCTGATTTCCAGCTAGATTAACCCCAGATAACCTGAGTAAAATCAAGCCGGCGCCACTGAGGCTATAGTGGACGGAGATGGAACTACCGCTGCCTGCCGGACGCTGTGGTGTGAACAGCGTCCGACATGACAGTACCCCGTCTTCTACGAGGGACCCCAGGGCCCTCAAGACTCATAGGACCCGGCTTGTCCGGATGGCGGCGGTGAAAGGAACTGACCAGTCGATCCGCGTGTATGTCCGAGGCTGGTACCCAAGACCTCTCCTCCGGACCATACCCCCACCAGTGCACCAAATACTGAAGAGTACGGCGCAGTACTCGAGAGTCCACCACCTTGGAGACTTCAAACTCTAAATCGCCATCCACCATGACTGGAGGTGGCATCGGCGTCGTGTCCACAGAGCCTACCACCTTTTTCAATAAAGACCTGTGAAACACGTTGTGTATCTTGTATACCGCAGGAAGCTCCAACCAATAAGCCACCGGGTTAATGATGGCAGCAATCTTAAAAGGGCCAATAAATCTTGGACCCAATTTCAATGATGGAATTTTGAGTTTTATGTTTTTAGTAGCTAACCACACCCAATCACCCACACACAGGTCCGGACCTGGCACGCGTCTAGAGTCAGCCACACGTTTGTATCTTGCACTCATGCTCAGCAATCGCTGTTTCACACTCCTCCAGACCGATGATAGTTGAACTCCTAACCGGTCCTCCTCTGGGACGCCCCCAGAGACCCCCTGACGCAAGGTACAAAATTGAGAATGGTGCCCATAAACACAAAAGAACGGAGACTCTCCCGATGATTCTTGGCGGTGATTATTTAATGCGAACTCGGCCAAGGGAAGGAACGTCGACCACTCCTCTTGGTTGTCAGACACAAAACATCGCAAATACTGCTCCAGATTTTGGTTCATGCGCTCAGTTTGACCATTTGACTGCGGATGAAACGCCGACGAATGAGACAACTTGATCCCCAATCGTGAGCAAAAAGCTTTCCAAAACTTCGCCACAAACTGGGTACCCCTATCAGACACTATGTCCGACGGAACTCCGTGCAGTCTGACCACCTCCTGCACAAAGACCTGAGCCAACGTCTTCGCGTTGGCAAGGAAGGCAACGACACAAAATGCGCCATCTTCGAAAATCGATCAACCACCACCAGGATGACCGTGTTCCCCGCCGAGGCAGGCAAATCTGTGATAAAGTCCATGGAGATTTCTGTCCATGGCCTACTAGGTATCCCCAGCGGCTGTAGAGTGCCAGCAGGACGGGTTCTGGGCGACTTGGCCCTGGCGCACGTGATGCAAGCTGTCACGTACGAAACCACGTCCTGACGGATTTTTGGCCACCAGAAGCGGCGCGATACCAGTTCCAAGGTGCCCCTAACCCCTGGATGACCGGCCAGGACCGAGTCGTGGTGTTCCCCCAACACCTTAAGACGAAGATGAAGGGGTACGAACGACTTATTAGCGGGAAGTCCTGGTGGTACCTCCTCCTGGGCCTCGGCAATCTCCGCCTCTACCTCAGTCGTGAGAGCCGAAACCACTACACCTTCCTGGAGGATGGGTACCGGATCTTCCCGAGGTTCTCCCCCCCCCGGAAAACACCTGGACAAGGCATCCGCCTTGGTGTTTTTCGCCCCAGGACGGTAAGTCACCAGAAAGTTAAAACGTGTAAAAAACAATGCCCAGCGAGCCTGCCTGGGAGACAGACGCTTGGCCGACTCCAGATAGAGCAGGTTTTTATGGTCGGTGATGACTGTGACCTGGTGGGCCGCCCCCTCCAAGAAGTGTCGCCATTCCTCAAAAGCCAA
This sequence comes from Dendrobates tinctorius, assembly GCF_039654945.1. Lineage (NCBI taxonomy): Eukaryota > Metazoa > Chordata > Amphibia > Anura > Dendrobatidae > Dendrobates > Dendrobates tinctorius. The sequence goes on along the minus strand of NW_027361727.1, from coordinate 10,621,324 downwards.
TTTGATGGCCAACAACTCCCTGTTGCCGATGTCGTAATTCCGTTCGGCCGGCGACAGTTTCTTGGAGAAGTAGACGCATGGACGCAAATTGCTCAAGGACGAGCCCTGTGACAGTACTGCCCCCACTCCCACCTCAGACGCATCGACCTCCACCGTAAAAGGTTTAGATACGTCCGGTTGCACCAGAATGGGGGCTGAAGCAAAACGGTTCTTCAGAAGCTCAAATGCACGCACCGCATCCTCAGACCAGATAGCGAGATTGGTACCTTTTTTCGTCATGTCCGTGAGCGGTTTGGCTATAGTAGAGAAATTCTTAATAAACTTCCTATAATAGTTAGCAAACCCAAGGAACCGCTGGAGCGCTTTTAGATTACCAGGCCGTTCCCATCGCAGCACCGCTTGCACCTTCGCAGCATCCATTTTAAACCCTGCGGCGGACACAATATATCCCAAAAAAGGCAACTCTTGAACAAAAAACATGCATTTTTCGAGCTTAGCATAGAGCTTATTCTCACGGAGCAGCTGTAACACCTGCCTGACATGCTCTAAATGAGTGTCCTGGTCGCTCGAATAAATGAGGATATCATCCAGGTACAAAATCACAAATTTCCCCAGCACATGAGCAAATACATCATTTATGAAATGTTGGAACACAGCCGGCGCGGTTGTCAACCCAAATGGCATAACTAGGCTTTCAAAATGACCCTCAGGGGTATTAAATGCCGTCTTCCACTCATCCCCGTGACGGACCCTTATGAGGTTATATGCCCCCCTGAGGTCAAGTTTGGAAAACCACTTCGCACCCGCCACCTGGTTGAACAAATCAGGGATCAGAGGCATCGGGTAGGGATCACGGACCGTAATCTGGTTTAACTCCCGGAAATCCAGACACAGGCGTAACCCCCCATCTTTTTTCTTAATGAAGAAAAACCCCGCTGCTACAGGTGAGGATGAAGGCTGGATGTGCCCTTTACTTAAACTCTCCGCAATGTAATCCTTAAGAGCTTGTCTCTCCGGACCTGAAATACTAAACATCCTCGCCTTTGGCAATTTAGCCCCGGGTTTTAACCTAATCTGACAGTCATAGGCTCGATGTGGAGGTAGTTCTGAGCAACCCATCTCAGAGAATACGTCCGCAAAATCCAGCAATGCCTCCGGAAGGCTGGACTTCACGGCGGACACACATGTGGCCAAGCAATTTTCCTGGCAGAAACTGCTCCACTGGACTATGTCCTGGGTTCTCCAGTCAATCACCGGGTTGTGCTTAGACAACCATGGGAAACCCAGGACTATTTGTGCTGGGAGATTATTGAGTACCTTACAAGTAACCCACTCAGAATGTAGGACCCCAATGTGGAGTTTAACCTCAGCTACAAACTCAGTAATCTCCCCCTGTGGGAGGGGAGCGGCATTAATGGTAACCACGCGAATAGGATGAGGGAGTTTTTCGATCTTGAAACCTGCCATGCGTGCAAACTCCTCATCCATGAGATTGGTGGCTGAACCGCTATCCACAAACACTGATATTGGTAGCTCTCTGCCCGCAATAATAACCCTGGCAGAGAGCATACATTGAGATACCATCATGGAGGATATGCATACGCTCAGTTGGGCCTCCTCCATACCCTCTGAGCTTACCAGTTTTCCGCCGGTGCGACTTTCTTTGGTAGCACAGGACAAGCATTTACATAATGATCTCTTTTACCACAGTAAAAACATGCTCCATGCTTCCTGAACCCAGGAACGCGGCGCTGCACATGTGATACCCCCGCGATTTGCATAGGTTCCGTGGGCTCATCTGCAGCAACCACACTGGCACCCCTGCTTTCCCCCAGAGGCAGCGTCTCCTGCGCCCCTTGACGCAAACGGCGATCAATACAAATAACCAAACTCATGGCAGATTCTAACGAAGCAGGAGTCTCATACATCAGGAGGGCCTGTTTAACTCTTTCTGAGACCCCATGAATAAACTGACTCCGCAGCGCTGGGTCGTTCCACTGTGTGTCTACTGCCCAACGGCGAAATTCTGAACAATAGTCTTCCGCCATACGTTCCCCCTGACGGAGGGCGCGGATCTTAGATTCCGCCAAAGCCAATCTGTCGGGGTCATCATAAATGAGCCCGAGTGTAGAAAAAACATTCTCAACCGAATGAAACGTAGCAGAGTCGGCTGGTAAGGAGAACGCCCATGCTTGGGGGTCCCCACTCAGTAAAGATAACACCAGACCCACCCGCTGAGCCTCATTTCCTGAGGAGACCGGGCGCATGAGGAAGTATAACTTGCAGGCCTCCCGAAAGATGACAAATTTGCTGCGTTCCCCAGAAAATCGTTCAGGCAGCGGAATCTTAGGCTCTGCACCTGCACCTGCAGAAGCCGCTTGCATATTAGCTACAACCAGGCCCTGCTGCTGAACTGCCCCCTTCAACTCGGTGACCTGTAAGGACAGCGCCGCCAACTGGCGGTTTATGGAAGTCATGGAATCCATGGAAAAATGTTGGGCCGATTATAATGTTATGCGGGGCTTAGGTCAAAGGAGGCTGACAAACCCGGGCCCCTGCGGAGTCCCTCAAACTAGGGAAAACCCTGTCTGACCCTCAACCCAGGGTTATTGCTAAAGGTGCAAATGCCTGAGCCTCCAGCCTCTCCTTATCTCCTGCTCAGCCCTAAGCTGAACCCTCCACCCTCCACCCAGTGAGTTGTCAAACCACCAAAACCCACACTGTAATGACAGACAGGGAGAACTCAAACCACACCGCGCCGCAACCACACAGGACAATACTATAATGTGAACAGGGCAAAACAAAGCACAAATATAGGAAGGCGAAAAGGTAACAACGGATCATACGACACCAGATATGAATTTCTCTCTCCCAACACCTCCACTCCAGACCGGAACCACTTGGCACAAAACACAAGCTATAATCGGCGACGCCCACAGGCCAGCACGACTATTTAAAGACCGTGGGCGTGACCAAACATCCCACCTGATTTCCAGCTAGATTAACCCCAGATAACCTGAGTAAAATCAAGCCGGCGCCACTGAGGCTATAGTGGACGGAGATGGAACTACCGCTGCCTGCCGGACGCTGTGGTGTGAACAGCGTCCGACATGACAGCTGGCTATTTCATTTGGTATTATTGCACCTGTGCAGTTGCCATTTTACTTGGGTCCGCTGCACCCTGATGAGTGCAGATGTATTTAGGCCTGTCTGGTTTTATCTTGATTTTTTTGGAGGATTTTTTCCTCTTCCTGAGGTTTTCATGTTAGAGTAGGACTGGTAAGTGTAAGGAACTTTGACGCAGTTTGCCACCTTCCGTATTATGGCCATAATATCAACCAATACCTTACATATATTGATATGTTTTTGTGCACAATATATTTTTTCAGGGAGCAGTTGGGCCCAAATGGTTCTGCTTACTGTGGCCTCTGTTCACACGGGATGCATTCTAGTTGGCACTGGGCAGCCCCCCTATATGGTGTTACTAAGAGGCTGTGAACCAGAAGCTCTGCATTCCCTGTGTGAACACTGCCACATGCGGATTATTTTTCTGCACTGGTGTACCACATGGCCAATCCCTGATTGTAGGATGGCTATTTCATTTGGTATTATTGCACCTGTGCAGCTGCCATTTTACTTGGGTCCGCTGCACCCTGATGAGTGCAGATGTATTTAGGCCTGTCTGGTTTTATCTTGATTTTTTTGGAGGATTTTTTCCTCTTTCTGAGGTTTTCATGGCCTGTCTCCTGGTAGCGCCTCCAGCCTCTGGACACTACGCTGACAGACACAGTAAACCTTCTTGTTACAGCTCGCATTGATGTGCCATCCTGGATGAGCTGCACTACCTGAGCCACTTGTGTGGGTTGTAGAGTTCGTCTCATGCTACCACGAGTGTGAAAGCACAACCAACATTCAAAAGTGACCAAAACATCAGCCAGAAAGCATTGGAACTGAGATGTGGTCTGTGGTCCCCACCTGCAGAACCGCTCCTTTATTGAGGGTGTCTTGATAATTGCCAATAATTTCCATCTGTTGTCTATTCCATTTGCACAGCAGCATGTGAAATTGATTGTCAATCAGTGTTGCTTCCTAAGTGGACAGTTTGATTTCACAGAAGTTTGATTTACTTGGAGTTATATTCTGTTGTTTAAGTGTTCCCTTTATTTTTTTGAGCAGTGTATATATATATATATATATATACAGTATATATATAATATATATTTATATGTCACTGACATTTATATATATAAAATATATATATCTAATATATAAAGCTCAAGTGTGTGTATGTATGTGTGTGTGTATGTCCGGGATAGGCATCCGCACCGTCGCAGCTACAGCCACAAAATTTGGCACAGTCACACGTCTGGACCCCGAGAGCGTCCTAAGCTATGTTGTGAGGCGAAATTTTAACCCCGCGCATTCCAATACACCAAACATTTTTGCCCCTGTCTACATACTGGGGAAAAAGTGTGTGCGCGTCAAGCCCCGCCCCTCATTATGATGTCATAATGCCCCTATCTACATACTGAGGAAACAGTGTGTGCGCGTCAAGCCCCGCCCCTCATTATGATGTCATAATGGTTGCCATGGCGACGCTGATGTCATCATAGGTTGCAAGCCCCGCCGCTCATTATGATGTCATAATGGTTGACCATGGGATGGAGGATGTGTGATGGGTATAAGGGCACTGGACTATGGGATGGAGGATATGTATGACGGGTATATGGGCACGGGACTATGGGATGGCGGATATGTATGATGGGTATATGGGCATGGGACTATGGGATGGAGGATGTGTGATGGGTATATGGGCACTGGACTATGGGATGGAGGATATGTATGACGGGTATATGGGCACGGGACTATGGGATGGAGGATATGTATGATGGGTATATGGGCATGGGCCTATGGGATGGAGGATGTGTGATGGATATATGGGCACGGGACTATGGGATGGAGGATGTGTATGATGGGTATATGGGCACGGGACTATGGGATGGAGGATGTGTGATGGGTATATGGGCACGGGACTATGGGATGGAGGATGTGTGATGGGCATATGGGCATGGGACTATGGGATGGAGGATATGTATGATGGGTATATGGGCATGGGACTATGAGATGAAGGATGTGTGATGGGTATATGGGCACGCGACTGTGGGATGGAGAATGTGTGATGAGTATATGGGCATGGGACTATGGGATGAAGGATGTGTGAAGGGTATATGGGCACTCGACTATGGGATGGAGGATATGTATGATGGGTATATGGGCACGGGCCTATGGGATAGTGGATATGTATGATGAGTATATGGGCACGGGACTATGGGATGGAGGATAATTATAATTTGTTATAACTAATCACAGTTAGTTACTATGCCCGGGCAGCGCCGGGCTCTTCAGCTAGTTATATATATATATATGTGGGTCGCCCTTGTCCCAGGGCCATGGGGTACTCGGTACCGGGCCAGTGTCGGGGGGGGATGTGTCACAGCAGCGGTGACCCGGTCCGTGGCCCTGGGCGCCCAATATCAATGGTGGTTTGTGGTTTGGTTTATATGGATAGCTCGTGACGCCACCTGTGGTGTTCAGAAAGTATGATGTTAGGCCGACGCTGCATGCAGATCCTCTGGGACTGGTGGTGTGCGCAGCAAAGATGGTAAAGCTCCCCACAGGTGGAGCTGTAGTCCCAGCGCAGTGTAGACGCTGGTACTCAGATGTAGCAGAGTTCAATGTGTTGGCGCAGAATGAATGGAGGACACCTGTAGTTGTAGTTCCAAGGCTTTACTCTCAGTTTTTAGTGCACACCAGTGGCCGCCTCAGTACCGTGTCCTCCGGGGCAGAGACTCAGCCAACCTCCAGGCCAGATAGGGCTCTCCCTGCCAACACTCCGCCAACATGTGCCTTCCTGAACGACTCCTCCACTGCACCTTTGAGGGCGAAGCACTCCAGTACTTAGTTACCCTGGAATGCCTCTCTCTAGGTGTTCCTAGTCTCTACTTGTATGACAGACAGCTGTAGCCTGCTCGGGGACCTCCTGGATCCCGGCTCTCTATTCAGTTGCTGTTGTGTCCCAAGTCTTGGATGGGAGTAGTGCATTTACAGCCAACTACTCCACCGGTGTCTGCTGCAGAACCATAAGTGTCCATACAACCTCGGGGACCGGGCCCCGGCCTTGCGCTGAGAACCTATAGGCAGGGTTCCTATCCAACCCACTCCTCCTCTCTGTCCTCTTCTCCTTTGTTACATACTTGACTTCTCTTCTATGAAAACTTAGGTTACAGTTCTACGTCTCTCTCCTTCTTTCTCCGTTCCTTCCCGTGCCAGCTGGCTCAGGTCACTGAGGCAGCTGCAGCACTCCTTTCTCGCTTCCTTTCCCCCGGGAGATCTTCCACCAAGACCAGTCCTCAGCCTCTCCTGACTGACTCTTTCCTCCGCCTGACCTCCCGGTCTCACTAACTTCTGTCAAACTGACCTGTAAATCCAAACCTTCCCCTTCTTTTATACTAACTCCACCCACCTCCCAGCACATCTTGTGTTACGAAGCAGGGTTCCACGAAAGGTGCTCTGCTACACCCTGAGCCTAAAGCTGCAATGTGGCCCTACTGAACTATCCTGTGTGTGGGATACAGGTGTTGGAGTGTGGCAAGGAGTTCCCAACTTACCTGGATGGTGGGGCACTACACCTTAGGAGAAGGTGCAGTACCTCTGTGGTGACTGAGCCTCAGGGGCGCCACATATGTATATTAGATACAGTTGTGGCCAAAAGTATTCACACACCTGCAATTGTGTCAGATAATACTCAGTTCTTCCTGAAAATGATTGCAAACACAAATTCTTTGTTATTATTATCTTCATTTAATTTGTCTTAAATGAAAAAACACAAAAAGAATTGTCCTAAAGCCAAACTGGATATAATTCAACACCAAACATAAAAAAGAGGGTGGACAAAAGTATTGGCACTGTTCGAAAAATCATGTGATGCTTCTCTAATTTGTGTAATTAACAGTACCTGTAACTTACCTGTGGCACCTAACAGGTGTTGGAAATAACTAAATCACACTTGCAGCCAGTTGACATGGATTAAAGTTGACTCAACCTCTGTCTTGTGTCCTTGTGTGTACCACATTGAGCATGGAGAAAAGAAAGAAGACCAAAGAACTGTCTGAGGACTTGAGAAACCAAATTGTGAGGAAGCATGAGCAATCTCAAGGCTACAAGTCCATCTCCAAAGACCTGAATGTTCCTGTGTCTACCGTGCGCAGTGTCATCAAGAAGTGTAAAGCCCATGGCACTGTGGCTAACCTCCCTAGATGTGGACGGAAGAGAAAAATTGACAAGAGATTTCAACGCAAGATTGTGCGGATGTTGGATAAAGAACCTCGACTAACATCCAAACAAGTTCAAGCTGCCCTGCAGTCCGAGGGTACAACAGTGTCAACCCATACTATCCGTCGGCGTCTGAATGAAAAGGGACTGTATGGTAGGAGACCCAGGAAGACCCCACTTCTTACCCCGAGACATAAAAAAGCCAGGCTGGAGTTTGCCAAAACTTACCTGAAAAAGCCTAAAACGTTTTAGAAGAATGTTCTCTGGTCAGATGAGACAAAAGTAGAGCTTTTTGGGCAAAGGCATCAACAGAGTTTACAGGAGAAAAAAAGAGGCATTCAAAGAAAAGAACACGGTCCCTACAGTCAAACATGGCGGAGGTTCCCTGATGTTTTGGGGTTGCTTTGCGGCCTCTGGCACTTGACTGCTTGACCGTGTGCATGGCATTATGAAGTCTGAAGACTACCAACAAGTTTTGCAGCATAATGTAGGGCCCAGTGTGAGAAAGCTGGGTCTCCCTCAGAGGTCATGGGTCTTCCAGCAGGACAATGACCCAAAACACACTTCAAAAAGCACTAGAAAATGGTTTGAGAGAAAGCACTGGAGACATCTAAGGTGGCCAGCAATGAGTCCAGACCTGAATCCCATAGAACACCTGTGGAGAGATCTAAAAATGGCAGTTTGGAGAAGACACCCTTGAAATATGAGGGACCTGGAGCAGTTTGCCAAAGAAGAATGGTCTAAAATTCCAGCAGAGCATTGTAAGAAACTCATTGATGGTTACCGGAAGCGGTTGGTCGCAGTTATTTTGGCTAAAGGTTGTGCAACCAAGTATTAGGCTGAGGGTGCCAATACTTTTGTCTGGCCCATTTTTGGAGTTTTGTGTGAAATGATCAAAGTTTTGCTTTTTGCTTCATTCTCTTTTGTGTTTTTTCATTTAAGACAAATTAAATGAAGATAATAAGAACAAAGAATTTGTGTTTGCAATCATTTTCAGGAAGAAACTGATTATTATCTGACAGAATTGCAGGGGTGTCAATACTTTTGGCCACAACTGTATATATATATGTAAGTGTGTTAAGAAGAATATTTTGTTTAAAAACAATGTGTAAAGGACAGAAAACTGCTGTATGTAAAAGCTCATGTTAAAATCGCATTGCACACAGATTGCATATGCATGTCATACGGATGTTCCGTTTAAAAATCGCACAGAAATTGCATGACACTCGCTTAGTCCGTTTTTTCGGTCCGGAAATTGGACCGTTTTTTTTTCTCGCATATGGGTATGATCCCTTAGGCAGGGTTCACATTGCATTATGGCAGTCCGTCTAACGGATTGCGTTACAACACGGCATTAACGCGATGTAACGCATCTGTTAACGCTGCCATAGACTGCCATAACGTGGTGCATCGCTAACGCATGTCATAATCGGCATGCGTTAGCGATGTGCCGTCATGATGTTTCTGAGTACATACAATGTAGTAGGTGTTACCTGCAGTCCTATGCAACACCACAGATAACAGTGATAACTTCCTGAGTACAGATAATGCATTATATGTCACCTGCAGTCCCATGTAACCCAACAGATAACGCAGTGACAATTCTTTTATTGCATGAATTGTGTGAGATCTGCATACAGAACTAGAGCTGGACGGGACCTCCGTATACTGCTGGGATTTTCCGCCAAGCTCTCCCCTGCCTTATATAGCAGGTTTTATGAATTAGCCGGAGTTTTTCTTGCTGGAATAACATTGTGTCTATTTCCGTCCTCATCATTCATCATATCAGTGCAGGAGCCTGGGCTAATAACAGCCATATCCATTCATCCCCACCACAGTCACCGCCAGCTACACCATCTTTTCCCACGGTGCTTGCTGTATGGACCGTGCTTAATTTAGAAGGATAACGATGGTGGCCCCCAGGGGCCGAACCTTCAGCCTGAGGCCTAGAACAGGATAAGTAGTATTCAGTGTTAGAGGGGCAGCCTCCAGGATGCATCCTAACTGTGTCTTCCATAAATGGAGAAAACACTGAAGAATTTTAATTCACTTTTGTTATCACAATGAAAAAAGAAAAGATAAAAAAAATCCGATAACCGATCTACTAATCCCGGGCAATCAGGAGGGTTATTACTGCACGGTTCCAGTCTTACAGAAGCCTTAATCATTGTATAATAAAAGTTCTGCAACTTTCTAATAAACTTTTGTGTCCATTTTCAAGATCTCTGTTCGGTGTCAGTGAATGAGAACTTTTTCTCTTGCTTTCTTGGCTTATATCCTGTTGAGTACCAAGTACTAAGCCCAATCGTCCAGGACTTCAGGACGGACAACTTACACTGACACACTGTAACAAACCCACGAATGCTATCTGTCCCGAATTTGCGGGGAGCTTCCAGTTTTTTTTGTTTTTTTCGGAAACAGTCCCAAAAAATCTGTGGCATCCTCTGATGAATAAAGGGTGGGCGTTTCACCAACTGTGTCCCCAGATGGGCATTTTTGGTTGGTATTAGGATGGTCCTGTGCAGGACTTGGGACAGGAGGACTAAAGTGTCCCTTAATTGCTGACATCGATTTTGCTAACTATTCAAAAGCATCAGCAATTTGAACAGCAGCTAGAACAGTTTTTAGCCTCTTATTTATTGTTAAGAAGAAAAGCTGAATCCCTTATGGTGTTCTAGATCTCTTCTTGCAGTCAGTGAATGATAATCTTATTTGGCACAATTCCTCTCTACACACTGGCGGACCAGATAGAACAGGGTCCCTGTGCAAGAACAGTATATGGGTCCATTGTAGTCTAATAATTCATCATAAAGCACATTTCCATCTGCTTTGGAGGTGGTAGTAGCCCCCCTACCTCTTGGCCCCCCGGGGGCGGCACAGCTTGCCCTTACCTCCAATCATTTTCTTTTGTGTATGAAAAGGGGAACGTCAATGTGGGGTGTCACAACAGATTTCTCACTTTTTAGCCCCCTTGGATGGAGTTGTCACGTAGTGTAATGTGACCTGGATGCAGGCTTGGACTGGCCCACAGGAGGACAGGAGAATCCTCCGGTAGGCCGTCCCTGTGAAAGATTGCTAATGAGTAGTGCTATTACACTTGATTCACAATTTGCAGAAAAAGGTATAATCTAATAATTCATTAGACAAGCTAGCCATGTTAATATTATGTAGAAACAAAAAGTAAATTTGTGCACTATTTTTGCATGTGGCTGAACAGTGGGCCCCAAAAATCAATGTTACAGGTGGGCCTTTGCCAACCCAGTCCGACACTGCCTGGTCCGATTGTGGAAATCGATGGTCTTGCTGTGCATGGATTGTGGCTCTAACAGTTAAACCTTTGCTTTTTTTTTTAACTAAAATACATGTATTTTTTGAATAAAAATAATTTTTGCAAAAGGATTTTATATCCTAAAACAAAATTGTGACTATTTACGAGCGGCGGTGGCTGAGAAAAATAGCGTCAGACAGCAAGAAAAAAAATCACAACATTTTAGCAAAGCTTTGAGTCGTGCCAATTTTTTTTAAACTGTTAAAAAGCATTTTCTGGAAGTAAAAATTTTGATGAATTGAGCCCATTGTCCCCTGCCGACGCTTCACAGTATGTTTTTTCTGATGCGCTGCGGCATTGCAGAGTAAAGAATACATGGCTGCAATAACGCAACCAGCCTCGGATTTATGCCGCCCCCAGATTCGTCCGGCGTGAGTCAGCTGACCGGTTCCTTTTAAGAACAGGTTATAGTTTGTATAAAGTACACACATTTCTTATCTGCGCCCGCTGTGAGTAATGCAGCAACTGAGTTTCACGGTACGTTATTAATCGATGTTTACTCTCTGAAGAGGTTGCTGGAAGAATCAGGAAAGTAAACGTATAAGATACTTTATATAAAAGAGAATTCTGGAATCATAACACAGCAATCATAAAACTATGTCTTATCCAAACACCGAGACGTCTGCACTGCTACAGCTACTGTTCTGCAACAACCGAGACCCCACAGCCAATCACAGAGCCGCCGATAAAATAGTCCACACGTGGAATTTAAAGGGGTTCTCCAGTGAGATGTATCTCTGCAGAGTACACTGACTTTCTTCATGCGTAATGCTGATTGACAGTCGGCTCTCCGCTACCTAATTGCGGGGAGCCGGCTGTCAATCAGCATGACATCGGCAGTCAGGCTCTGTCAACAGAACAGCTTGGAAGAAGAAGAGCTGCTCTGTTGACGTGGAGCAGCTGAATCGCCTGCAGGAGCGGCGCCGAGCAGAACAGGCCTTTGCCAGGAACTACCTCCCTTTTAGTTCTTAGGCCCATAGTAAATAAATAAAATAGTCTGGACAATCCCGTAATTGTGGCTACAAATCATTCTTGCAAATGGATTTCACAAAAGTTTGCATCGTCTGCTTTCTGTAGCCTCAGTATTGTACTGTTGTCTATTGCTGGTTACAAAATTAGTTAGCTGAGACTCCGTCAGTGAGCACTCAATAATGGTTCGATGGGGAGTTTGTAACACTTCTGTCTGTCTTTTCATGAGTTCCTTTCTGCTGATTTATGACCACAGATCACATGAAAAGTTGAATGTGCAGGGAAACAAAAATCCCCGCAGAAGCCAAACGGTGCAAAATTTTTAATGAAACCCAATTGAAAAAAAAAATATTTTTAGGAACAAAAACATGCATTTAAATAAAAAAAGACAAAGAAAAAAAAATTCATACATTGTGATGGAAAAGAAGATAAAATCAATATCGTATCTTATGTATTTCCGGCTGATCCTTACTCATAGATATAAGATGTGTGCCGTGGTGTCTACAGCGCCGCCTACATATTGTAGGTTGCAAGCCTTGCTTAGAATTAAATGCACGACATGTGCAGCGTTCCTGCATTGCCGGCGGTGATAAGTCTTAGAGCTCATTCACACGTTTGATTTTCACATACGTGAGTTTTCACGGATATTAATTTTACCTTTGACATTCTGTGGTGTCCAATTTTTTTTTTTGTCGGACAGAGAAGTCCGCAGAAAATATCGGAGACATGTCTGATTTTGACCACAGGGTTGGGTCAGAATAGGCACTGCATGTCAATGGGTCTGTGAATCATAGAATTGTAGAGTTGGAAGGGACCTCCTGGGCCATCTGGTCCAACCCCCTGCTCAAAGCAGGATTTGCTAAATCATCCCAGACAGATGTCTGTCCAGCCTCTGTTTGAAGACTTCTATTGAAGGAGAACTCACCACCTCTCGTGGCAGCCTGTTCCACTCATTGATCACTCTAACTGTCAAAAAGTTTTTTATAATATCTAATCTGTCTCCTCTCATTCAGTTTCATCCCATTGCTTCTAGTCTTTCCTTGTGCAAATGAGAATAAAGATGATCCTTCTACAATGAGACAGCCCTTGAGATATTTGTAGACAGCTATTAAGTCTCCTCTCAGTCTTCTCTTCTGCAAGCTAAACATTCCCAAATCCTGCAACCTTTCCTCATAAGACAGGGTTTGCAGACCGGTCACCATTCTGGTCGCTCTTTTCTGAATTTGCTCCAGTTTGTTGATGTCTTTTTTAAAACGTGGTGCCCAAAACTGGACACAGTATTCCAGATGAGGTCTGACCAAAGAGGAGTAGAGGGCAATAATGATTTCACGTGATCTAGACTGTATGCTTCTGTTAATAAATCCTAGAATTGCATTTGCCTTTTTTGCTGCTGCATCACACTGTTGACTCATATTCAGTCTATGATCTATTAGTATACCCAAGTCTTTTTCACATGTGCTGTCACTTAGCCCTATTCCTCCCATTCTCTATATGCTTTGTTCATTTTTATTGCCCAGATGTAGTACTTTGCATTTTTCCCTGTTAAAAACCATTGTTAGTTGCTGCCCACTTCTCCAGTTTATTTATATCTTTTTGAATCCTCTCTCTCTCTTCTCTAGTATTAGCTGTCCCTCCTAGCTTTGTGTCATCAGCAAATTTAATCAGTTTACCCTCAATTCCTTCATCTAAATTGTTGAAAGATGTTGAACAATCCAGGGCCCAGGACAGAGCCCTGTGGTACCCCACTTGACACATTCTTCCAATTGGATGTGCAGCCATTTACGACCACTCTTTGGGTCCGATTACTAAGCCAGTTATGAATCCACCTAACAGTTGCCTTGTCCATTCCATACTTAGCCATTTTTTCAATAAGGATTGTATGAGATACTTTGTCAAATGCTTTGCTGAAGTCCAGATATACTATATCTACAGCATTTCCCTGGTCCACCCAATCAGTGATTCTGTCATAGAAGGAAATTAAGTTAGTCTGACATGATTTATTAGTTACAAACCCATGCTGACTCTGTTTAATCACTTCATTCTTATCCAGGTACTTACATACATGTTTAATAATTTATTCAGAGATCTTTCCTGGTATAGAAGTCAGACTAACCAGCCTATAGTTGCCTGGGTCCACCTTCTTCCCCTTTTTGAAGATAGGAACAACATTTGCTCTTCTCCAGTCTTCTAGGACTTCTCCTGTTCTCCAAGAATTTTCAGAGATTATGGAGAGGGGTTCAAAAATTTCTTCTGCTATCTCCTTCAGTACTCTGGGGTGTAAGTTATCTGGACCTGGAGACTTGAATTCATTTAGGTTAGCTAAGTGTTTCCTCACTATCTTTCTGTTTATAGATATCCTGGATTCTTCTATTACCTTAATAGGACAGTGAAGAACAGCTGATGTTACATTTCATTTCTGAGAGAAAACAGATGCAATATAGGAATTTAAAAGTTCGGGGGGGAATATAAATCTTAATAGTTTTACATATAGCAGAATGCTCCTGAGAAAACTGAGTGGATAAAACACCATAGATTTCTCTGTTAGGTCACAATAAGTAGAATTCCCTGGACTGATGATTTGTAGAGATGAGAGAACTCAACTCCTAGTGTTCGGTGCTGAACCTCCGAACACAGACTTCTCCAGGAAGTCTGTTTAACAGTTCGGGAGACTGGGGAGGAGAGAGGGAGATTTTCCAGCTCCAAAGTTCGGGTCCACATTGATTTCTATGGGGTTGGAGTTCTGGATAAACTTCGGGTGCAGTTGTGTTACCCAAACCAAACTTTAGATCAAAGTTCAGTTGAACTCAATGAATCCGAACTTCCACGGGTGCGATCATCCCCAATGATTTACTATGTGCTCTTTTTTTGAACAAGATTATGAGCATGGTCAAGGACCCAGCGGGGATATCTCCTGCATCTGTGTATTAAACACCTCAGATGCTTCCTCAGTGAACTGTTATGTCGGGGTTAATTCTTTTAGGCTGGTGCTACACAATGACATGCGTCGCCCAATATCAATTCCCAGAAAACTTGCATGACAAAAAAATCTGTACAACTTGTCTGTGACTTGCTGTCGCGCAACTTTTTAAGAGCTTAGATTTTCCTGTTAAAGGGAGCCTGTTGTCATGATCGGGTTTTGAGTCCTGTCTACCCCTTTTCCCGATCTGGTCATGTCAGGGGTAAACTTTGCCTTGCCTTGTTTTGGTTTCAAGTCTGTTATTTATCCCCGCTGCATCATGCAGGCGATGTCAGTTATATTTTCTGCCTATGGCGTTAATATCTAACTCTGGTAATACTCTGATTTGTCCTGCTGCGCTTTCTGACTTTGACCGTGTCTGTTCCTTCCTCCCTGCCCGTCCCATCTAAGTGTTTCCCTTTGTTTTTGGATTTCCCAGTGTTTGACTCTGCTTTGGCTCTGACCTGACTTTTGTCTCTTGCTTCTGGTACTTCTGCTTTCGACTTGTTTTGACCCTCTGGCGCTTGTTTATACCCTTTGTACTGCGTGACGGTCTAGGTTTTGACTCGGCTTGTTTGACTTCTCTGCTGCCATCTGGTGGAAGCCTCACTGCAGCGCTGCAGGTCTGCTCTTGCAGAAGTGCTGTCCTCCTTCCACCCTATTGCCAACTAGTGGAGCTTGCAGCTACCTGCATAGCTGCAGCGTGACACCTGTCAGCAGGATTGTGCACAGTAATCCTACAGACAGTGTCAGGTTGGCGCCGTTACAATGATACCTGGGGTGATGAAATCTGTCTTGTGGTTGTTGTTTAATCTTTATTTTCAGTTTTAAGTTAATGATATACTGGTGCTCAAGGGCGGCCTGAAGGGGGTCTGCATGTGGGGCTCTGATTAGATATTCATAATGAAGACTGCTGACAGGTGACTGATCCCTCACTGACCTGCCCCCTAGTTTACATACTGATTATATATGTTAAAAAAAAAAATCACCTTCAGCAGGCGGCGGCAACGCAGCAGTATTGCATGTAAAATGTGCATATAATTCTTTTATTTGATTCTATAAACAAATTAACTACAAAAAAAGTGTCTCAAAATGGCACCGGCCGTGCCTGCGCAGTATCAGCTATTGGCAATCCAATAGCTGCTACCCGCAGGTGCCGGCGGGCCATCTTGCTAGGAAAAAAAAAAGTCTCCTCCAAGATGGCGCAGCTGGCGCCCGCGCAGTAGTACTTATTGGTTCACCGATAGATGTCACATGCCATACAGATGAATAGTTAATCAGAGCACCACATTAAGACCCCCACCACGGGCCGCCCCGGAGCACGAGCATATCAGTAACTGAAAATAAAGAATAAACTACAACCTCAAGACAGATTTCATCACCAGTTATTATTGTAATCAGTATAACGGCGCCGACCTGACACTGTCTGTAGGTTACTCTGCACAATCCTGCTGACAGGTTCCCTTTAATAAAACAAGTTCACAGAAGTACATAGCAAGTGTGATTTATGGAGCAGTATTATAGTAGTTATATTCTTGTACATAGGAGCAGTATTATAGTAGTTATATTCTTGTACATAGGGGGCAGTATTATAGTAGTTATATTCTTGTACATAGGGGGCAGTATTATAGCAGTTATATTCCTGTACATAGGAGCAGTATTATAGAAGTTATATTCTTGTATATAGGGGCAGTATTATAGTAGTTATATTCTTGCACATAGGGGCAGTATTATAGTAGTTATATTCTTGTACATAGGAGCAGTATTATAGTAGTTACATTCTTGTACATAGGGGCAGTATTATAGTAGTTATATTCTTGTACATAGGAGCAGTATTATAGTAGTTATATTCTTGTATATAGGGGCAGTATTATACTATTTATATTCTTGTACATAGGGGGCAGCAGTGTAGTAGTTTTATTCTTGTACATAGGGGCAGTATTATAGTAGTTATATTCTTGTACATAGGGGCAGTATTATAGTAGTTATATTCTTGTACATAGGGGCAGTATTATAGTAGTTATATTCTTGTACATAGGGGCAGTGTTATAGTAGTTATATTCTTGTACATAGGAGCAGTATTATAGTAGTTATATTCTTGTATATAGGGGCAGTATTATAGTAATTATATTCTTGTACATATGAGAAGTATTATAGTAGTTATATTCTTGTACATAGGGGGCAGTATTATAGTAGTTATATTCTTGTACATATGAGCAGTATTATAGTAGTTATATTCTTGTACATAGGGGCAGTATTATAGTAGCTATATTCTTGTACATAGGGGCAGTATTATAGTAGTTTTATTCTTGTACATAGGAGCAGTATTATAGTAGTTATATTCTTGTATATAGGAGCAGTATTATAGTAGTTATATTCTTGTATATAGGAGCAGTATTATAGTACTTATATTCTTGTACATAGGCGGCAGTATTATAGTAGTTATATTCTTGTACATAGGGGCAGTATTATAGTAGTTATATTCTTGTATATAGGAGCAGTATTATAGTAGTTATATTCTTGTACATAGGCGGCAGTATTATAGTAGTTATATTCTTGTACATAGGAGCAGTATTATAGTGGTTATATTCTTGTACATAGGGGGCAGTATTATAGTAGTTATATTCTTGCACATAGGGGCAGTATTATAGTAGTTATATTCTTGTATATAGGAGCAGTATTGTAGTTATATTCTTGTATATAGGGGGCAGTATTATAGTAGTTATATTCTTGTACATAGGGGGCAGTATTATAGTAGTTATATTCTTGTACATAGGGGCAGTATTATAGTAGTTATATTCTTGTATATAGGAGCAGTATTATAGTAGTTATATTCTTGTACATAGGGGGCAATTTTTATTGTATAAAACGAACAAATACAATTAAAATAAACAGAATTCTTCCTTAATACAAAACATAAATTCTCATGAATGCATCAGACAATAATTATAGAACTAAATTAATACATTAGGAATAAAGGTAACTTAGAGTTCTCTCCTGTGGAAGGAAGAATATGAAATAAACACTTTTAGTAACACGATCATGTTATTATCCCACAGACACATTCCTCCATAGTTTCTCATTTCTCTGACTTTTCTTTATCTCTATCGCTCTTACCCATCTGAGCTCGGACAGTATCTTTGTGGCTGTGGTGACGGGATGGAAGGGCTCGCTGTGGAGAGACACTCGGGTTCTCATGTGCCAGTGGTAATACTTAATGGTGGTAATGATCAGGTACATTGTCCCCCTGTCGATGTTACCGTCAGTGGATGGGACACCATAGACAATGTCAGGGTAATTCAGGGACAGCAGTCTGGGGATTTTCAGCTTGGTCGATACTTCCGTCCATATTTCCCTACCTCCCCAGCAATCACAAATAAAATGCTCCATGGTTTCCTCCTGCTGACAACCAAGGGGACAGTTCCGATCCAAAACACTTAAATATTTTAAGTCCCCCCTCACAAAGAGCTTCCCATGTAGCGACAGCCAAGCAATGTCAAAAAACTTTGCTGGAAGTCGCCTCCCGTTGAGGAATTGGAGACTGTCCTGAAGGGTCCTGGTGGCACAATCTCTTAGGGCCAGTGGAGAGTAGAAGAAAGTCCTACATATATGAGCACACAGATCTTTCCTCGTATTACTCTCAATGTAAGACTTCTCCAGTCCCCACCTCCTAACACACTTCAGACCATATTCCAGATACTGGGGGAGGTGGTCACCTGTCCATCTCCTCCTCTTGAGACTGCCGCCTCGCACCCAAGATTCTGCAAAAGGCAATATCCAATACCTGATACTATTCGCCCACAGGGAGCTACTGTTTGAATCCATGCTCCCAAAATTTACTTTCAGAAACAAGGAGTCAAAGAAAACCCTTGGATTTAACATATCCAGCCCGCCCTCACTCCGCCGTAGGTATGTTATTCCCCTCTTTATTAGGTTCATCCTGTTCCCCCACAAGAGCTGGAAGAACAGGCTGAGGAGCCTCGCCGAAAAGGATTCTGGCAAAGGAAAAACGACAGAGACATACAAGAAGACGGGGACCAGGTACGTCTTCAACATAGCAACCCTTTCTCTGTAAGTCAGCCTCCAGTTCTTCCATTGCTGAAGCTTTGCATTTCCGGTCTCCAATTTTTCCTCCCAATTTAGGCTGGCATTATCTTCCCTCCCAAATTTAACCCCTAAGATCTTAATATGGGTGGAGGCCTTAACAAACTGCGGCAGATCAAAGTCTGGGTCAGATTGCAATGTCCACAGAGCTTGACTCTTCTCAAGGTTGACCAGAGACCCGGAGGCCTCTGAGTAACTTCTGATGGCCGCAGACAACATCTGCACCTCATGAGGATTAGATATCACCAGCGTCACATCATCCGCGTAGGCAACCACCTTCAGAGGCAAGCAGTGGGGGACCGGCACCCCCCAAAAGTTACACTCCTGCAGTGACCTCAGAAACGGGTCTATGGCAAAAACATACAGGAGTGGACTCAGCGGGCAGCCCTGTCTCACCCCCGCCTCAACTCCAAAAGTGCCACCCTGCCAACCATTAATCAGAGGAAAGCTCACCGCCTCTCTGTACAAAGTCTTCAGCCAATCCTCAAATTGTCCTGGAATACCGTACTTTGACAAAGTGGCCCACAGATAATCATGATCAACTCTGTCAAAGGCTTTAGCCTGGTCCAGACTGACAACATATCTCCCACACCGCAGAGCTTTACATCTCTCAAACATCTCCCGTATCGAGATGACCGCTCCAGAGATGTTCCGCCCTTTTACCGTGCCAAACTGAGAGCCTACCAACAGTGCTGAGGACAAACAGACTAACCTAGAAAACAGGATCTTCGCCAGAATCTTCCTGTCAACATTCAAGAGGGCAATTGGCCTCCAGTTCTTGATGTCGCTCGGCTCCTTACCTTTAGACAGCAGAATTAATGAGGACACTCTCATGGATGGAGGCATCAGGTGATTTTCTAGACAATTTTTGTAAACATCCACAAGAATTGGAGCCAGGAGGTCTCTGAATATCTTATAAAATTCTGCTGTTATACCATCCGGACCTGGTGCCTTCTTCAGATGTAACTTATCAATGGCCTCCTTAACCTCCTCCACCGTTAATTCTGCTGTCAAAGGAGAAAAGTCCAGATCATTAGTATCAGGCGTTGGAGTTGTCTCCAAGAATTGAGTCATTTTATGTTTATCCAGAGCCTTCCTCTGAAACAAGTCAGTATAATAAGATTTCACAACCCCCAGGATACCCTCCCGAGATTCCTGCAATACACCCTGGGAGTCTATGAGACCTGTGACCAATTTATTGGCCACCCGCTCCCGGCAATTCTCAAAGGGATCAGGTGCCCCTAAGACCCCATAATCCCGTTCAAGAACCAAGGAGGTATACCTGCTGTACTGATACTGCCTTATCTCAGATTTCAACCGGTCGATCTTCTCTTTGTTACCCCCGCCCTCCGAATAGAGTGACTCCAATTCTTTGCGCAGCCTTAGGTACTGGCTATACTTACTCCTGCCCTTCTTAACTGACAGTCTCTTCAAGAGGTATCTGATATCATCCTTGACGTCCTCCCACCAGTCGGCCATGTTGTCATAGAAGTCCACTCTCTGTAGATGACCTTGCAAAAGGGAGTGGACACAACTCTGGACAGAGACATCATGGAGGAGGCTGGAATTGAGTCTCCATAACCCCCTACCAACATCAGCTCGCTTAGTGGCCCCCAGGCAGAAATATAGGGCAAGATGGTCTGAGTATGGGACGACTCTCTCACTCATGGCACCAATGACTTCCATGGGACTTACAAAAGCCAGATCTATTCTACTGCCTCTATTGGAGCAGGAATAGGTTAATTTTGGCTTTCGACCTCCCCGTTTAAAGACGTCCCCTAATCCGGCCTGCAGGACTATGTTATTCAAGATCCTACCATCCCTCGTCACGGTTCTACCTGAGGAGCTGTCACCTGATGTCAGTATGGCATTAAAGTCCCCCGCCATTATCACTGGAAGAGAGGTGAACAGATAAGGCTTGACATCATTAAATAACTGTATCCTGTCAGTCACAGTCTGTGGCCCATAGATGTTAATAAGCCTAAGTCGCCTCCCATGGACAGTGACTTCCAGGACCAGACACCTTCCCATAACCACCTCCGTCATCCTATGTACTGTCACATCCCTGGTGTTAAACAGAATGGCGACCCCGGCGTACGACTCCACAGCCAGTGACCAAAAAGAGGGACCAGACCGCCATTCCCTCTCAGCCTCCCTCATGAGCCCCTGAGTCGTCAGCCGCGTCTCCTGCAGAAAGAGGACATCTGCGTCCAGGTATCGGAGATGGTCATAGACAGCGTGCCTCGTCCTCCTCACCTTAATGCTGTTCACATTACTGGATGTTATTTTTAATGAGAAATCTGCCATCACAATACCACAACAGAGGAGCAGAGATGTAAAAGCCGTCATCATAAGTCTGGGTCACAGATGTTCTGACTACCACCGGTCTCCATGTCAGACTGTATCTCAGTGTCAGCAAGTACGGGCTTCCGTTTTGTAGGGGGATTCTCCGCTACGTCCCTGTCATACTCAGTCTCTATTCTTTTTATCTCTTCCTCCAAGTCCCCATCAGACTCAGACAAAACATAAAACTTATTGGACATGACCATCACACCTGCCGAACTCTGGACTTTTTTCCTGCCACCCTGGCTAGTGACGTACTCCTCAGGTTTACGGGAGGCCTTGTCCTTTTTTTCCTTTTTACCTGATTACAGCCACTTTCTTCAGCTAGAGATGGTGATACTGAAGTGGTGGCTACATGTGGCTGCTGGACCTGAGGGACGACCTCCATGCTCCCCTCTGTACAAAGCTGCTCTGATGTTACCTGAGCGGACCCCTGATGGACCTCTGACCTGGTCAGTATTGTCCCTGACATTAAAGCCTCCTCCTCCTGAGCCTCTGTCCCTGTCACTAACTCCTCATCAGGAAGGAGCTTGCATATATTGTGCCAGGCATCAGGACAGTCCCTGTGAGGGTGGCCGATCTCCCCACAGAGATTGCACTTGATGTTCTGGCAATCTGCCGCTAAGTGGCCGACTTCCCCGCACAGGCTGCACTTTACCACGGTACAGGTGTTTGCCAGGTGACCCACTTTACCACACTTAAAACACTTTCGTGGATGCCCAGGGTAGAAGCAAACCCCCTTTTCCCTCCCGATAAAGAAGGAGTTGGGTAAGTGAGCCGTGATGTTGTTGTGCTGGCGCAATTTCACCAGCACCTTCCATCCACCAGTCCATATACCGTCCTCATCCCTGTTTTTGGTGAGGTCGGAGACAAGGTCACAATGCCTCCGGAGCCACACCACAATGTCCTGCGGGGGAACAGCCTCATTCCAAAAGATGATGTTAACCGTGGCGGTATCCGGCTTAGATATTGGAATGAAGCTGAACTTATTCCAGCCATCAGCGTCCCTGAACTTGGGGAAATTGGCCCAGAATCTGTCCAGATCAGACATAAGCTTAAAGCTGATATCATAGCCCTGTCTGTCTGGCAGATTGATGACCGCCAAGATATTAACCGGCGCAAACCCCATCTGGCGGCACAGAAGCTCTCTGACCACCAGCCTCCTGTCCGGCAGATCCTCCTTGGCACCTCTGTGCCTGAACCGCACCACATTCCTCCTTTTGAAAGCCTGCCCGGTGTAATTGGTGCCGGAGGTAAAGGACGGAGCGCCGCGGCTCCAAACATTACTGGGAGGGACCTGTGGGGCCACACTGGGCTGACTGACAGGGCGAGGGTCTGCAGCGGAGGGGCCTGTTACACCTTGTGTGCTGGAAACCAAAGGGGGGAAATCACAGACATTTTGCACATTATTATCATCATCATCAATCTCAATAGCGTCATCAGGATGCGCAATGTCCACCACAGTCTCTGTACCCCCTTCAGCCCCCAACCCCACATGAACAGTATCAATATCCCCAGAATTAGTGCTCTCCTGGACACCAACAGTAGATGCAGTCTCATGTCCACTGTCTTGCTGTTGTGCTGGGCATGCTGGGACTTGTGGTACCGCTGGGATCTGAGCCTCTTGCTCCTGCTTGGGGTCTGCCGCAGGTAGTTGCGGCTGCTGGTGCAGTATCTGACCCTCCTTAAAACAGAAGCTAGCGGGCTGCAGCACCGGCCGTACTTGCTGCCGGGTCCCACCTGGGACAATGTCTGTGCGGGAACCAGCAGAGTCCTGCGTGCAGGACCTAAACCGCTCCTGGTTCCTATATGTCTCTGCCAGGGGCCCCATCCTCGCCAGCACACAGTCTATGTCCTGCACCACAGTCGCCAGCTCTACCCCCAGTGCATTCAGTCTCTGGTCATATACAGAGTGATCCCCAGGATTTGCAGCCTTCAACTTGTAAATACAGTCAATTTCCATTTGCAGAAGATTCCTTTGCTGCTGCAACTCACCCATCCTCCTGACCAGTCCTGGTATCTCCTCTGCCAGCTGTAGCTCTGGGGCTCGCGGCGGCTCCTTCTGGGGTCTTGCTTTAGGGGTTGACACGTTGGTTTTTAATGTCGCTGGTTTTGTGCCTCCAGCATCCGCAACACTTTTACCGCTGCCACCAGCCTGCAACCTCGTGCGTCCAGAGCTCGCCATGCTGGTCACCACATGTCCCAGCTGAAGGTTCTCCTGGAGTGTTTGCTTCTCCAGAGATGTCCGTCTCTGTCTGCCTGGAGTGAGCTGCACACCTGAAGCTGGTGATGGACTCTGCCTCACCTTCTGTGCAGCCACCTGCCCTCCAGCACTCAGGATCTCAGCAGAAGATGCCTTCTGGGATTTCCTTCCAGGCTCTGGACACTGTTTGCCTTGACTGGCCGACTGTTTAACTGCACCATCCTTGCACACAGACAAAACTTTCTCTTGCTTCTTTCCTGTGCTGAACTTCAACACAGGATCTTTCTCCATGCTGCTGGGACTTCCATTCTGAGGTTTATTTCCAGCAGAGGTAACTCTGGGATTTCCATCCACATGAGAAGGTTGGGAGTTTCCTCCCAGTGTAGGCCTGGAAGCCTGGGCCTTGCTTGGGGAGCTTCCCCGTCCAGGGTGGCCCCTCCCTGGGCTTGCTCCAGACATCAGGAGAACCACTGACACACAACCTCATAGCTAGGAGGCAGTATTATAGTAGTTATATTCTTGTACATAGGGGGCAGTATTATAGTAGTTATATTCTTGTACATATGAGCAGTATTATAGTAGTTATATTCTTGTACATAGGGGCAGTATTATAGTAGCTATATTCTTGTACATAGGGGCAGTATTATAGTAGTTTTATTCTTGTACATAGGAGCAGTATTATAGTAGTTTTATTCTTGTACATAGGAGCAGTATTATAGTAGTTATATTCTTGTATATAGGAGCAGTATTATAGTAGTTATATTCTTGTATATAGGAGCAGTATTATAGTAGTTATATTCTTGTACATAGGCGGCAGTATTATAGTAGTTATATTCTTGTACATAGGGGCAGTATTATAGTAGTTATATTCTTGTATATAGGAGCAGTATTATAGTAGTTATATTCTTGTACATAGGCGGCAGTATTATAGTTATATTCTTGTACATAGGAGCAGTATTATAGTGGTTATATTCTTGTACATAGGGGGCAGTATTATAGTAGTTATATTCTTGCACATAGGGGCAGTATTATAGTAGTTATATTCTTGTACATAGGGGGCAGTATTATAGTAGTTATATTCTTGTATATAGGAGCAGTATTATAGTAGTTATATTCTTGTATATAGGAGCAGTATTATAGTAGTTATATTCTTGTACATAGGCGGCAGTATTATAGTAGTTATATTCTTGTACATAGGGGGCAGTATTATAGTAGTTATATTCTTGTACATAGGGGGCAGTATTATAGTAGTTATATTCTTGTACATAGGGGGCAGCATTATAGCAGTTATATTTCTGTACATAGGGGGCAGTATTATAATAGGTATATTGTTGTCTGTAGCAATCATAAATGAAGGACATGACATTTCATTCTTTCATGGCTACTTCTTGCTGGAGGATCACTTATATAATCCAGAACTAATCATTCACTGAGATTCCTTTAATGAGACGCTTGGATGGGCTGGAGGGTAAAAGACGTCTGACAGAGCGGCACAACTCCAAAAAAGGTGATTCTATGGGGAAATCTCTTTCCTGACACATAATCTGAACTTTTCATATTTGACATCTGCTTTTCATTTGTGGTTATTTTAATCTGTTATCAGCCTTGTCCTCAGGATATATCTTACCTAATATTCTTATGTTTGCACTTGGCTAAAATTAGGTCTAAAAACAACATTGAGATGTTTAAATAATCCAAGCTGCTCTGCTCTGTGGAGATACTTTAAGACTTCACTGAAAAAGGAGATCATGTAATAAAGTCATTTGGAACTTTTAAAGAACTTTTCCCCAGAAAAATATTCAACCAGTAAGTCATTTTCGAAGAAAGGATTTTCAGCTTTTATTTTTAATCAGTTTCTGAGAAAGATGGATGATAAATGATCATTAGCAATGTGGTCATTGCATCTCCTAATTGTCACCTACTAGTATAATATATATATATACACATTGTGGGATTATATTACAGTATATATATATACACACACATATACGATTATATTACAGTATATATATATATATATATATATATATATATATATATACACACACACACATATACTGTAATATAATCCCATAATACAAAAAATACTAAAAAAGAGGAAGGAGGGTAATGCAGTAGAACAAATACTCAAAAGTCTGCTGCAAAATTGTTCCAACAAATGACACTACTGTGCATGTCCTTTATGCAGTCCTGTTGTGTTTAGTTTTGTGGCTCCAGAATGCTGTGGGAGGTCACCGCACAGGGACATCAGTGCTAGATATCATCCGGGTGAGACAAAAGGCTCTAAAGGTACTGTCACACTTTGCGATGCACCAGCGATCCCGACCAGCGATATGACGCGGTCAGGATCGCTGGTGCATCGCTAGGTGGTCGCTAGTGAGCTGCCACACAGGCAGATCTCACCAGCGACATCGCTGGGGTCGGGGGTCGCTACTTACCTGTCAGACGAAGCGATCCTGCGTCCTCCCGCCCGGCTCCACGCGTCGCTCGTCGTCACAGCAGGAAGCCCAGCAGGAAACTGACGACGAGAATCGGTCCAGGACGTTCTCGCACAATCAGCGATAACCAGCGGGGGAGCGGTCGGAGGTAAGAATCAGACACAGCGATATCGCTATAACGTCACAAAAGCCACTATCGCTTAGTGTGACAGGGCCTTAAGAAACTCGTGTCTGTGTGCAGCGATTCTCCAGCACAGCAAGAAAGAGTAGAGGGAGATAGAACATGATGCTTTCTCCTATCAGTCCCTGCAATGTACTGCTTACTACTAAAGCAAGGCAATGCTGGATCCGTCATACAATGAATGCCAAGGCTGCCTGACATGTGCCATGTACAGTGAGGTTCATCTGAAAATCACTTATCAGGGTATGCACTTTGTGCTTACACTCCAGTGAGACACATAAGCATTGTGGTTACACTCCAGTGAGACACATAAGCATTGTGCTTACACTCCAGTGAGACACATAAGCATTGTGGTTACACTCCAGTGAGACACATAAGCATTGTGGTTACACTCCAGTGAGGCACATAAGCATTGTGCTTACACTCCAGTGAGACACATAAGCATTGTGCTTACACTCCAGTGAGGCACATAAGCATTGCGGTTACACTCCAGTGAGACACATAAGCATTGTGGTCACACTCCAGTGAGGCACATAAGCATTGTGGTTACACTCCAGTGAGACACATAAGCATTGTGGTTACACTCCAGTGAGACACATAAGCACTGTGATTACACTCCAGTGAGACACATAAGCATTATGGTTACACTCCAGTGAGACACATAAGCATTGTGGTTACACTCCAGTGAGACACATAAGCATTGCGGTTACACTCCAGTGAGACACATAAGCATTGTGGTCACACTCCAGTGAGGCACATAAGCATTGTGGTTACACTCCAGTGAGACACATAAGCATTGTGGTTACACTCCAGTGAGGCACATAAGCACTGTGATTACACTCCAGTGAGACACATAAGCATTATGGTTACACTCCAGTGAGACACATAAGCATTGTGGTTACACTCCAGTGAGACACATAAGCATTGTGGTTACACTCCAGTGAGGCACATAAGCACTGTGATTACACTCCAGTGAGACACATAAGCATTATGGTTACACTCCAGTGAGACACATAAGCATTGTGCTTACACTCCAGTGAGACACATAAGCATTGTGGTTACACTCCAGTGAGACACATAAGCATTGTGGTTACACTCCAGTGAGGCACATAAGCATTGTGGTTACACTCCAGTGAGACACATAAGCATTGTGCTTACACTCCAGTGAGGCACATAAGCATTGTGGTTACACTCCAGTGAGACACATAAGCATTGTGGGTACACTCCAGTGAGACACATAAGCATTGTGGTTACACTCCAGTGAGACACATAAGCATTGTGCTTACACTCCAGTGAGGCACATAAGCATTGTGGGTACACTCCAGTGAGACACATAAGCATTGTGGTTACACTACAGTGAGACACATAAGCATTGTGGTTACACTACAGTGAGGCACATAAGCATTGCGGTTACACTACAGTGAGGCACATAAGCATTGCGGTTACACTCCAGTGAGACACATAAGCATTGTGGTTACACTCCAGTGAGGCACATAAGCATTGTGGTTACACTCCAGTGAGACACATAAGCATTGTGGTTACACTCCAGTGAGGCACATAAGCACTGTGATTACACTCCAGTGAGACACATAAGCATTATGGTTACACTCCAGTGAGACACATAAGCATTGTGCTTACACTCCAGTGAGACACATAAGCATTGTGGTTACACTCCAGTGAGACACATAAGCATTGTGCTTACACTCCAGTGAGGCACATAAGCATTGTGGTTACACTCCAGTGAGACACATAAGCATTGTGCTTACACTCCAGTGAGGCACATAAGCATTGTGGTTACACTCCAGTGAGGCACATAAGCATTGTGGTTATACTCCAGTGAGGCACATAAGCACTGTGATTACACTCCAGTGAGACACATAAGCATTATGGTTACACTCCAGTCTGTCACATAAGCATTGTGGTTACACTCCAGTGAGACTCATAAGCATTGTGGATACACTCCAGTGAGACACATAAGCATTGTGGGTACACTCCAGTGAGGCACATAAGCATTGTGGTTACACTCCAGTGAGGCACATAAGCACTGTGATTACACTCCAGTGAGACACATAAGCATTATGGTTACACTCCAGTGAGACACATAAGCATTGTGCTTACACTCCAGTGAGACACATAAGCATTGTGGATACACTCCAGTGAGACACATAAGCATTGTGGGTACACTCCAGTGAGGCACATAAGCATTGTGGGTACACTCCAGTGAGGCACATAAGCATTGTGGTTACACTCCAGTGAGGCACATAAGCATTGTGGTTACACTCCAGTGAGACACATAAGCATTGTGGGTACACTCCAGTGAGGCACATAAGCATTGTGGGTACACTCCAGTGAGGCACATAAGCATTGTGGTTACACTCCAGTGAGACACATAAGCATTGTGGTTACACTCCAGTGAGACACATAAGCATTGTGGTTACACTCCAGTGAGACACATAAGCATTGTGGTTACACTCCAGTGAGACACATAAGCATTGTGGTTACACTCCAGTGAGACACATAAGCATTGTGGTTACACTCCAGTGAGACACATAAGCATTGTGGGTACACTCCAGTGAGACACATAAGCATTGTGGGTACACTCCAGTGAGGCACATAAGCATTGTGGGTACACTCCAGTGAGGCACATAAGCATTGTGGTTACACTCCAGTGAGGCACATAAGAATTGTGCTTACACTCCAGTGAGACACATAAGCATTGTGCTTACACTCCAGTGAGGCACATAAGCATTGTGGGTACACTCCAGTGAGACACATAAGCATTGTGGTTACACTCCAGTGAGACACATAAGCATTGTGGGTACACTCCAGTGAGGCACATAAGCATTGTGGTTACACTCCAGTGAGACACATAAGCATTGTGGTTACACTCCAGTGAGACACATAAGCATTGTGGTTACACTCCAGTGAGACACATAAGCATTGTGGGTACACTCCAGTGAGGCACATAAGCATTGTGGGTACACTCCAGTGAGGCACATAAGCATTGTGGGTACACTCCAGTGAGGCACATAAGCATTGTGGTTACACTCCAGTGAGGCACATAAGCATTGTGCTTACACTCCAGTGAGACACATAAGCATTGTGGTTACACTGCAGTGAGACACATAAGCATTGTGGTTACACTCCAGTGAGACACATAAGCATTGTGGTTACACTCCAGTGAGACACATAAGCATTGTGGTTACACTCCAGTGAGACACATAAGCATTGTGGTTACACTCCAGTGAGACACATAAGCATTGTGGTTACACTCCAGTGAGACACATAAGCATTGTGGTTACACTCCAGTGAGGCACATAAGCATTGTGGTTACACTCCAGTGAGACACATAAGCATTGTGCTTACACTCCAGTGAGACACATAAGCATTGTGCTTACACTCCAGTGAGACACATAAGTATTGTGGTTACACTCCAGTGAGACACATAAGCATTGTGGTTACACTCCAGTGAGGCACATAAGCATTGTGCTTACACTCCAGTGAGACACATAAGTATTGTGGTTACACTCCAGTGAGACACATAAGCATTGTGGTTACACTCCAGTGAGACACATAAGCATTGTGGTTACACTCCAGTGAGACACATAAGCATTGTGCTTACACTCCAGTGAGACACATAAGTATTGTGGTTACACTCCAGTGAGGCACATAAGCATTGTGGTTACACTCCAGTGAGACACATAAGCATTGTGCTTACACTCCAGTGAGACACATAAGCATTGTGCTTACACTCCAGTGAGACACATAAGCATTGTGCTTACACTCCAGTGAGACACATAAGCATTGTGGTTACACTCCAGTGAGGCACATAAGCATTGTGGTTACACTCCAGTGAGACACATAAGCATTGTGCTTACACTCCAGTGAGACACATAAGCATTGTGGTTACACTCCAGTGAGACACATAAGCATTGTGCTTACACTCCAGTGAGACACATAAGCATTGTGCTTACACTCCAGTGAGACACATAAGCATTGTGCTTACACTCCAGTGAGACACATAAGCATTGTGGTTACACTCCAGTGAGGCACATAAGCATTGTGGTTACACTCCAGTGAGACACATAAGCACTGTGGTTACACTCCAGTGAAACACATAAGCTTTGTGGTTACACTCCAGAGTGGTACATTGGCATATAGTTACACTCCACATAGGCACAGCGGTTACACTTTATTGAGGAATATAAGTATACAGTTAGACTCCGATGAGGCACAGAACCAGTGCATTTCCAGTGGGGTACATATACTGAAACCAAGATAGTGGCTCTTGATCGTAATAAAAAAAAAAAAAGAGACACATCTGAGTTCAAATGTATAAGTCCGCGAAAAAAATGGACAATATATGGATAACATTTATATGGCATCTGTATGTTTTCTGTTTTTCGCAGACTGGACACTAGTGGAAGCTTTGGTAATCTCCATCAGTGTTTGTTTGAGCAATAAAAATGGATGACAGACCGATGAAAAAAAGATTTGGAAACTAAACTATAACAATATGTACATCTCCTCTCAAGAGGGTCATGTAGATCCTGGATAATGCTGATCCATAGTATGACTAGAATGCAATCAAGCTTGAAGACAACTGCAGTCATGAAGGAGGGCACAAGCTACATGACATTTTAGGAGCGTAGAGAACAGTGCATCAATGTAATGACAGTGCTATGAATCATGTTACAAGGCATGGTCTCCCTGAGGGAGAATCTGTTTGTTCCCTTTTGCTTGTTCCAGTCTACAAATAGGATTTCAGCAGAAGATGCTACATATCATCGTAAATACCAATTTGCAGAACCCAGGAAATGTCACCACATTTGTATACAGCCACGTACACACACACGCACTTTGTGGGTCTGGGCCATAGACAGACAAAGAAAGGAAGCGATAAAAATATCACATAAAAGGGCATCTTTTTTGTATAGTTTTAGGAGAATCTTAAGAGCAACCTAGTCTGTTTTATGCAGTTTTTCTTACAAGTTCACTGTCATGATTTTACCACTTACGGTGTCCTAGGGATGCTGTGAATGACAGCTCTGCCATCCTATGGGATCGAGAGCTGGCTGAGCTGTCAGGATTGTGAGTGACAGTTCTATCACCCAATCTGAGGGAGAGGTGTTATGATTAACAGCTCAGTTGTCCTATCTGGCTGGGTCTGTGGAATCTCCTGCAAGTGTCATCCATTCTGGTTGATTGCAGGACTATTTAGCATTCTGTCAATTCTCAGACATTTGCCAATTGTAGTGGTGTGTATGTTTGCTCTGTAGTCTGTGTTGTATTCTGATCTCCATTGCCAACCTGGAATTTAACTTTTTGACCATCCGTCTGACTTACCCCTTTGTCTTGATCTGATCGCTTCTTGGTTCTCTGACCTCGGACTGTTACCTGACTGCAATTTTGTCTTTTTCCTTTGTCTACTATGAGCCATCTTGGTACTGACCATGGACCTCTTGACTATCCTGCCTCACGGTAAGTCCTGAAGAAGTGACTAGCGTCACATACACCCTCTTTCAATTCTGTTGGTTAAAAGGCCATTTGTGAATAATTTGAAGTCAATCATTCTACTTCAAGAAAGATTATTCACTGACTTATGACAATATTCCCAGGAGTGGATATACAAGCAAATACACCCCAAGGTCAGATGATGAAAAGCTCAGAGAAACTGCAAAAACACAAGAGCTACAGCTCAGACTCTAAAGTCCTAAGGTTACTGTGGTAAGTGTTCAAGTTAATGACAGTACAAATGGAAAAAGACTGAACAAGTATGGTTTGGTTGGAAGGGTTTCTAAAAAGAACAAGGCAGCTTGACTAATGTTTCCAAATTTGAAACAAGATTTCTGGAACAATGTCCTTTAGATAGACAAGACCAAAGTGGAGCTATCCGGCCTTAATGCCCTGCACCACTTTAGCAGAGAAGTGAAAACAGCACAGCAGCACAAACCCTTCATACTGACTCAAGCACAGGGGTGGAGGGGTAATTATTTGGTCTTGTTTTGCAGCCACAGGACCAGGGCACCATGCAGTCAATGAATCGACTATGAACTCCTCTGTATTGCACACATAAATGTGAGGCCATCTAATAAAAATCTAAAGCTTTGTCAAAACTGGTTCATGCAACCAGACAATGATCTCAAGCGCAGCAATAAATCTACATCAGAATCGCTGAAAAAGAAAGGAATCAAAGTGTTAAAATTTTCCAGTCCAAGTCCAAACCTCTATCAAACTGAAATGACATGGCAAGACCTTAAGAAATCTGGCTAAATTAATGTCACAGTCCTCAAATAACTTAAAAAGGTTGTCCAATACTCTGACAATCCTGCCTTCTCAATCACCAGTTCCCCCCCATGTAAAATAATAACCACCTGTACTAACCTCCGATGCCAGTGCCATTCCAGTTATGTCAGCACCAGGTCTCCTGGGGCTCGTGTGACGTTACGTCACATAATGCTAGCAGCCAATCAGCATCCGCTTCATACTAACTTCCTTCGGAATAAATTGACATCTGGAAGAAGAGAGAACTGCTGCTGCTCTGACTTCATCTGGATGTCATTTACACCCTGAAGAAACTGAGAGTTAAGAGGCTCATTAAGAGGCTGATTCTTCCTGCTGGTGGAATAATGGATATTAAATTTGCTATTATGAGAGAGGCCTTTAGTTGCTTAGTGGTTACCTTGGGTTCATTTTGTGATCTTGTAGACTATTACACGCCATGCTCTTGGAGTGATATTTGTTAGTTGACCAGTCAAAGGAAAGTAATAATGGTTTTAGACTTTCTCCAATTATACACAATTTGTTTGACTGTGGTTTGGTGGCATCCAAACTCTTTAGCGATGGTTTTGTAAGCTTTTCCAGCCTGAGGAACATCAACAAATCTTCTTGTGAAATCTCATTTGTTCATGCCATTATACACTTGCAAAACATGTGATGTGAAGATCAAATTTTGTTAGATCCCTGTTCTTTATATAAAACAGGTCACCCACTCACACCTGATCATTATCCCATTGATTGAAAACACCAGATTCTAATTTCACCTTCACATTATCTATATAGTACACTATAGGAACGAAAAAGCACAAATAGGGTCTTATCTGGGTTAATATTAAAAAATATAAAAGAAATTCACTCAACTATTGCAGGAGAGATCAGGCATGTACGATTAGTAGTCAGCTGCTGCACGTCCAAAGGTCAAACAAGTGACCGCTGATATAACAATTCTTATGGAACTAATTTATGGAATTCCATGCGCTGCTTGACAAAATACAGGATTCCAATTAAGGTGGAAGATTAAACATTTATTCCCAACGCGTTTCGAAGTAAGAATTACTTCTTCCTCAGGGGATGACAAACATAAGCAGATAGCATTGTCTCAAGACTATATACACTCCATATTTGAAAATTGGCGCCAACAGTCACATGTTCTTTTGCAACTTTGACGTCTTGCAAAAGAAACGCGTTGGGAATAAATGTTTAATCTTCCACCTTAATTGGAATCCTGTATTTTTTCAAGCAGCGCATGGAAGTCCATAAACTAGTTCCATAAGAATTGTCTTCACATTATCTACTAATTCTAAATGTTCACATAATTTGAACCTTACAGATATGCAACATTGGTCCATTTTCCTCATTTAACTATTTTAAAATTTGAATATTTGACTGGGTTTTGTTATTTGATTCTCTTTTTTTAACTTTTAGGATTTGGGTAAAAAGCTGATGTAGTTTTAGGTATAATTTATGCACAAATGTGGAAAATTATGAAGGTTTCATAAACTTTCAAGCTCCACATGTCGTGCCCCCAACCCCAAATACTGTAACCAGAAAAATGACAGTAAAATGTCCTGTATGGACTCAGCCCTCGATCCAGAATATCAATATAATAATATCACTAATCATTACTTCTCTCTA
Organism: Dendrobates tinctorius; assembly: GCF_039654945.1. Classification (NCBI taxonomy): domain Eukaryota; kingdom Metazoa; phylum Chordata; class Amphibia; order Anura; family Dendrobatidae; genus Dendrobates; species Dendrobates tinctorius. The sequence goes on along the minus strand of NW_027361727.1, from coordinate 10,587,556 downwards.
TTCATTTAATTGCACACATGAAACCTACATCCACTCAATCAATTTCACAAAAATGTAACAACTGCGTGTAATAATTAAACCATTGTCAACTAAGCCAGTAATTGGTAAATGTAATGTCCCGGATTGTACAACATCGCAGCCTCCGGGCTACAACCTGATTTTTTGTAAATTATTGGAAAGAAATGAAAACTATTGTTAACAACATGCGGAAATGAGATCACCCAGTAAAAGGACAAATGTCTATCAAGTTCAACTTATATTCTAACTTGTTCATCCAGAGAAAGCCAAAAACCTCATGAGGCAGATGTAAATTGTCCCATTTTAGGGGGAAAATTCCTTCCCAGCTCCAGATCAGACTAGTTCCCTAAATCAACCTCCCATCTCCATCTTGTTTAGAGAAAGCAACATGGCGGAACTTTAATTCAAAAGATCTATAAGTTAGGCCTTAGAGGTAAATTCTAAGGTAGCAAGAATGGGGGTCCAAGTCATGTGTCAAATTAACTTTTATTTGAAGGACAAATAGAGATCAATGTGGTGATGCCTCAAAAAAAGTGAAGGATTCTGAATGATGGTTCGGGAGACGTAAGGTAGGTGCTCAAGAGAAGGCAAGAGGAGAGTGGATTGATAAGGACATCACGATAAGACAGCAGAGATTTTATAATCATATGGTCAAGTTCCAAAGTGCGGCAACTGTTTTTTTTCATTTTGCCGCATATTTCCGCACATCCTTCTTCTATAGGTGTCCCCACCAAAATACTCAAGTTTGCTCTGTTTTTTTTTTCTTTTTTTTAAATTATTACTATTGTGGACAAAAATTTTGCAATTTTGCACCTAAAATCACAAACTGTGACTTTGGCACGTGGCCTTTCAAATGAATAGGAGTTGATCTGCTGAACCCTGAAGCGGCCACTGAACAATGGTGGTGTTCTGGATCAATTCATGGCTTACATAAAGTTGTGGCTGGAGCTGACAACAGCTGATTGGTGAGGGTGTCGGACCCCCCAATGATTTGATGCCGATAACGTATTCTATGGATAGGCCACCAATAGTGGAAAACCCCTTTAAGACAGGATGAATTCTTTGCATAGGTTCATGGTCTTTATGATTCTCGGTCATTGCAATGACCATTGAAGTCATAGAAGGGCGCACCAATGCCACGTGGATGTCTGTAAATTTCCTCCTAGACCTTGAGTCCCATGTGGATCCGTCCTAGTAGACACTTCTCTCAGTTTTTTGCCAGATGTTCCCTATAATGAGGTAGGACTAGCTACCATAATCCCATATTGTAGGCTGGATTCTCTTCGCCAATGGTGGCTGTGAGAGTGTCGCCGCAGGTTTTGAAGGATCATGTGAATATGTTCCTACTGTCACTCTCCCAGCACATGACTTGTGTGTGTTTAATGATGCTGTGGTCATTATGTGGCTGATGTTTAGTTTCATCTCCAGTCGTGCTTGTGTTTATCCAGCCTTAGTCTCCAGGAGATATATACGTCCACAGACAGCTGTTCTCTCCTGCTTTGTGCGGCTCCATTTCCTCTTCTGTCTCACGTTGCTGTGTCCCATGAGGGTTTACCCTGTAATTTGTGACAGTGGCAGTTGTGACTGTATAGGGCTCTTGTCACGTACTTGTAAAGTTATTAAATGGACATTAAAAGAGTTATCTGGGAATCTTTTATTATAGGGTTGCAGACATAGAAAATGATAAACACACCAATACTCTCCTGCCACAGGTCCAGCACCGCTGCTCCACCACTACCCCTGGTCTTCATTGTGAGGTTGCAGCAGTGGTCATGACTGCTTCTTGTGGCTGCTGCAGCCAATCCCTGGGTTCAGCGATCGTGCTGGGGTACAACACTGAGCCCAGTAATTTGCTTCTGTGGTCACATGCACTGTACTTGTGATGGCACTGATGCAGCCATATAGACAAAGAAAAGGGGTATTGGCGGAAAACAGCACTGCAATTGCAAGAGGTAAGTAAGGTTGATTTTTTTTGTTATCTTTAGTTGGAGCAAGCCTGTTGACTAAAAAGGAAAAAAAGTGGACCAACCCTTTAAGAAATGTAATCCCAAAATTAGACCAAAAATTATAAAGGACACATCTCAAACTAGAGTAGATACCAAAAAAGACGGAAGTGTGAAACCAAGGTATAATAAAAAAAAGAAAAAAGTTTATTAAATACAAAAATGAAGAATAAAATTTAAAATTACATGTACACAAAGGGACGAAACTGACCAAAATGAACTCCAAGAGGTCTACAAATATGATTTATATGCTAGTGGCAGTGAGATCACATATAATTAGATAATACAAAGCAGGGTAGTCATATAAAATTGCAAAGAATAAAGTGCCAAAAAAATGGAATTTATCCAGATAAAGCCAAATAGATCATGTGAACAATAAACATGAGAAGTAAAATATCGCCACAAAATGACTGAAAAGGCTAGCAATATAACATCATGGATACATAGTAATAGATAAATTGCAATAGTGCAAAAGTAAAATTGCAGTGACAATCAATAAAAATTGATAAAGTGCAAAGGTGCAGTAATGCATTGGAAGTATAGACTAGTGATGCATATAGTAGTGCAAGTGCCTCATGTGCTAACACTTAGCTATAAGACCATAAGTAAGGGCATCCATTATAGCTGACCGTCACTGAAGGTATAGTTACCATGTAAACCTAGGCAAGGAGAGAGCCCCGACGCGCGTTTCGCTTGTCGCTTCTTCCAAGGGGACGTGAACACAAATATACATGACATTAAGAGATGAATACAGGGCTCCTCTATGGCCCCTAATATAGCCCTGTGGTTGCCCACCACACAGCTAACTATGACGCAGCTTCATCATGCTGGGCTCCACAGCTTTACACCCTCCTGACAGGTGCAGAAAATTGCCAAACAAGTAGGTGTCATGGGTGTGTCAGAGGCAACAAGCAGTCGCTCTGAATCTGGCTGCAGAAGGTCTCTGCGTTTGGCATCGCAATCCTTCTGACTTTTGGACCCAGTGGCAATCTCCCTCCAGCACTAATTGACACATCTGGACCTGGGTGTTTATAGACACTCAGTCTGCTTCAGGAAGCCACCGGTGATATTCACATTTTCCTTTGTGAAGGCTTGGAGCTATAGCAGTTGGCTTACTTCCTCTCTGGTGCTTTTGGAGAACATTTGGGGTTACCTCTCTGACTCTGCTCAAGCTAAGTTTCTTCCCCCTTGTTTGTCTCCCTTCTTCGGTTTAGTGTACAATGGGGACTTACCAGTACCCATCCCCTTCCCCTCCTTATCCAGGGCCTAGCTCTAGGGATATACATGGCTTTGGTTTTCTGCTTGGCGATTGGTGAGGAACCAATATAGGGAAGGTAGGGTAGGCAGGGAGCTATTAGATCTGGCTATGGGTCTCCACTCCCCCTTCCTCTAGTGTTTAGGCTTCCTTCCCCTCATCCCCTCATATTGCACTTAGTCTTCACACATTGAGCGTGACAGTAGGTGGAAAAGTGTGCTGTATTGTTTAGCCACGCCACAGGTGCACTGAACACTTGGGCTTGGTATGAAAAGTAATTTTGTGCTGACAGATTGCCTCTATCAAGTCCTTTAAGAAATGGCTAAAAAGAAACTTGGCAGTGTTAGACGAATCAGGGGCCTCTTTATGGTTACTAATATACAGCAAGTGCTACTCACCCCTACTGCTAGATAGCTGTGATGCAGACACTCTCTATTGGGCTCTACATCTTTCTACACATCTGTCGGGCTGACTGTATGAATGTGTCTTATTTTTAATAGTAAGAAACAAGAACTTTTTTATACACTTTTTCATACTACCAGAGGCGCGGATTCTAATGTAAAACAGGTAGTTGGTAAGGTGTTCTGAACTGGTTAGCCATGCCAAGGGTGCACCAAATGCCTGTGACTGGTTGGAAAAGTCATTCTGGGCTGACTGGCTGGATTTAAGGGGACAACCCTTTTAAGATATGACTAAAAAGAAACTTGGCAGCAGTGGAAGATTCAGGAGGAGTATGATGGTTTGAACAGTCATTTTGTGCTAAGTGCAGATGCTTGGTGAAGCCTTGATGTGGCTAAACATTTATGTGTGCCTTTCCACCTACTTGTTTTCATTTGTCTCCATCTTTCTCTGGCTCTATAAAGCAAGACCTGTCAAAGAACTTGAGGGTGGAGATAGAAGGTAGGTGGTAAAGTGCTCTTCGATCTTTGGTCATGCCAAGGGTGGGTGCATCGAGCGCTTGAGCTTTGTTTGAACAGTCATTTTGTGCTAACAGATCCCCTTTACTTTGGAAGGGTGACATTGTTACCTATTTTAGATACTTGGATATCCTGGAGAGAGCCATAATTCTAATTTAAAAAAGTCACAGTTTACAATGAATTTTCTGCAAACGAGGGGGGACCACAGTCTGTAGGGGTCATAATATGTGCCCCAGATTTGAGTGTGATCCCACAAATACATTACCAAGGTACTGTACGTACAGTTATGAGATGATTTGCCAGTGGGTGACATCCCTGCTTTAACACAGAGATAATGCAGACTAATATGATATTCGGGTCTATGAAAAAGCGGGTGATGCCCTGCGGGACGCTGTAATGGCTACTCATAGGGCGCACTTTTTTCAGCAATTACCTGATACACTTTATTCTGTGCAGTAACTCGTGGGTTCTTTACAACCAACTGAAAAGAGACTGATTCCATGCTTGTGTCATGATTACTGACCCGGCTCCTCAGACAGGCCCTACAACGGGGACCTTATGGATGTCTCCACCAGGTCTGATGGACGACAGCTGCCCTTAGAGCTAATGTACCACAGCGGCTAATGGAGGAATATAGCGTCCCGTAATCCTCGTTGTTATCATAATGCTGAAAAACATATACAGTATTCTCCATGGTGTTTAATGTATATCACATCACGCTCTTCATCATGTCAGGTACCCAACCATTCGCCAGTGGGGTGGGCACAAGTGGCGAGGGGCACATTGCAGGCTCAGTTATCAACAATGACTTCTTTTTCAGGCAGTTCCTCAAAAGTAAAAGATATAATAAATAGTGATGAGCGATTGTGCTGGGATAAGGCGTAATCAGAGCATGGTCGGGCGCTAACTGAGTGCCATCGGTGTACTTAAAAAATCAGCTGAATGTCTCGCAGCTGTTAGAGAGAGTCCCCGCGACTGCATGTCTTGCGGCTGTTAGACAGAGTCCCCGCGACTGCATGTCTTGCGGCTGTTAGACAGAGTCCCCGCGACTGCATGTCTTGCGGCTGTTAGACAGAGTCCCCGCGACTGCATGTCTTGCGGCTGTTAGACAGAGTCCCCGTGACTGCATGTCTTGCGGCTGTTAGACAGAGTTCTCGCAGCTGAATGTCTCACGGCTGTTCGACAGCTGCAACACATGCATGGATTGCCTGTTTGTTAGACCCCCGAGCATACTTGGATAATGCCTTATCCGAGCACGTTTGCTCATCACTAATAATGAACCATAGACCTTGAAAGGTACAGAAATAGGTACAGAATCATCTCCCCCCTTTCTGCACTGCCTGGGTACTAGACAACCTCTCCTCTGTGATGTCAGAAAGATGGGGCTGCTTGGGTGGTGAAGTGATCCCTTAAATATGATATAGGATACAATGGCCCTTGGTAGCAGGGTGTTGTCTTGTAGGCATACATTGGAGACAGTTCAGCTTTACTCTCAAAGAGGCAATGAGCTTGATGGTTACAGATTCTGTTGAAGGACAGCATCCTTTTTGGTTACAAATGGGGCAGCACGGTGACTCAGTGGTTAGCACCGCAGCCTTGCAGCGCTGGGGTCCTGGGTTCAAATCCCACCAAGGACAACATCTGCAAGGAGTTTGTATGTTCTCTCTGTGTTTGTGTGGGTTTTCTCCCACATTCCAAAGACATACTGATATTGAATCTAGATTGTGAGCCCCATCGGGGACAGCGATGATAATTGGTGTAAAGTCCTGTGGAATATATTGGTGCTATATAAAAATAAAGCTTATTATTATTACATGAGACAACAACATAAACAAGGGTAGATGATTGGCATCAACCTCAATTGGGGCATGTACTTGCTTACAACCTTTTACCCAACCTACTAACAGGCTTCCAAGCAGCAAATCTGCCACAGTCTCTGTGTCCCTTTTTATATATAACAATGATGCTCACCCCCACTTCTAGCTAAGATGCAGGCACTCTGCCACAACTCTTCCCCCTTCTGCTGGCCTTTCATTTGTGTGTGTCAGACCTCTACTGCCAGGAACCAAGCATTTGGAATTATCTAATGCTGCCCTCATTAAAAGTTACAGGGACATAAGTGGCACCTTAGACCTCCAATCAGCCATAAATGGCATCTTGTCATGCACAATTGACCCTGGGGCATTCTTTCCATTAAAGAAGTCAATCACTTGCTCTACTCATGACACGCAACATGTCACACACATCTGTAGCACTTCGGTCGCAGTACCACTCTTTACATTGGTAGCAATGAATATTACCATGTATAGTTAACAGTACAGGCATGTCTCGTTGTATAAGAAAGACAATAATAAGCATAATTATATACCGGGGGATAGAACAGACACAATACTGGAGAGCAACAGTGCTCGGCTATACGCAACAGGAAAAATACAACAAAAAATCCTCATAGGAATTCAACAGAAGAAAGTTATTTGGCTTTGGGGTTCTAAGAACTGCACCCCTTCACTTTGGTGTCCAAGCTTACAGATCCCTACTAATGCTTTATGGCATACCAGAAGACAAATGTGTCTGGATTTCCCCGATAATGGGCAGGAAGCGGCCCTGGGCTATCTGAGGGGGAATATGATCAGATATTATCATAATGTTGGGGGGTTGGTATTAACCCCTGACCTGCTGGACACATAATATTTCATGGATCAATGTGAAGAGAAGCGGTGGCTATACATAACGATGACAGCAGAGATGGAATAAGGATTATTAATAGTCCCGCAGTGGCCTGAATGACTTGTCATCATCAGTTACGAGGAGCATGTGGGAACTAATTATTTAATGTGGAATCATAGAGGGAGAGACGGGAGAGGACGTCCAATTCTGCATGTGAAAGTAACTGTATCTGCAGGCACACTGCTGCTTCCTTAAATCAAGGCTTATTATGGACGAAGCAATTGGTTCCCATGGCCCATAATGATAAACAGCCAACTGTCATGATCTCAGTGCGGGTTTGACTCGCACACGTGGGGTTAATGTCTGGAACCAGTGCTGATGACTGGCATTTCTGGGGTTAAAGGTTGTGATCCCGGTGCAGGCTTACCTGCACACCTGGGGCTATGATTGTGGCCTCTCCCTGGTTCTGGGAGAGGCTTCTTATAGCCTCAGGACGCTCCCATCCCTGTCAGTTATACTCTTGCCCTTGGCATTGTGTGGTGACCCCTGAGTGTGTTTGTGCTGTGTTCTGGTTGCTTGATTCTCTGTGTACGACTCGGTCTGTTCTCTGGATATCGCTTTGGATTCTGCCTGGTACCTTCTATGTCTGTTTGGTTTTGATCTCTGCTTGGCCCTGACTATCCGTTCTGTCTCATCCCTGGTACTGTACTGATATCTCTGTGTATGACCTCCGTTTTGCCTGACTCTGAGTATTTCTGTATAGTGTCCTGCCATCTCTGAAAGCAGGATGCTAAGTCCCACCCCCTTGCAGTCACATGACCGTAGGTCCTGTGACTGCTTGCTAAACTTCAGCGTCCACAGGTCCTGTGTATCTGTACTTTCCGGCTGTACCTGACCCCGGGCCCCCCTACAGTGCGGGTGAGTCCCTGCTCAGCGGAGGCTGCACGCCGGCGCTGACAGGATCCTGACACCAACAATCTGCCACGTGGCAACAAAAAGAAAGCAAAATACCGTAAATCATTAACATATCGGTACATCAAAAATGTACAGGATGGATATAAATGAAGGGACGTCTCCATGTCCATACGTGATCACTATTCCACAGTTACAGTGACAGCTTGCTTTATACTCCAGAGCTGAAATCACATTTCTGCTGATTGTTATTAAAAACAGTCAGGAGATTTGTTGTCAGGCATAAACCCAAAAGCTTAGCTTCTATAGCACAGGGGGAATCAGATGACTGAACAATGCCTACTGTGAAGATACTGTGAAGATGGCATTTACATAAGACAGGATGTAACTCAGGATCAGTACAGGATCAGTAATGTAATGTATGTACACAGTGACTGCACCAGCAGAATAGTGAGTGCAGCTCTGGGGTATAATACAGGATGTAATCCAGGCTCAGTAATATAATGTATGTACACAGTGACTGCACCAGCAGAATAGTGAGTGCAGCTCTGGAGTATAATACAGGATGTAACCCAGGATCAGTAATGTAATGTATGTACACAGTGACTGCACCAGCTGAATAGTGAGTGCAGCTCTGGGGTATAATACAGGATGTAACTCAGGATCAGTAATGTAATGTATGTACACAGTGACTGCACCAGCAGAATAGTGAGTGCAGCTCTGGGGTATAATACAGGATGTAACTCAGGATCAGTAATGTAATGTATGTACACAGTGACTGCACCAGCAGAATAGTGAGTGCAGCTCTGGGGTATAATACAGGATGTAATCCAGGCTCAGTAATATAATGTATGTACACAGTGACTGCACCAGCAGAATAGTGAGTGCAGCTCTGGAGTATAATACAGGATGTAACCCAGGATCAGTAATGTAATGTATGTACACAGTGACTGCACCAGCAGAATAGTGAGTGCAGCTCTGGGGTATAATACAGGATGTAACTCAGGATCAGTAATGTAATGTATGTACACAGTGACTGCACCAGCAGAATAGTGAGTGCAGCTCTGGGGTATAATACAGGATGTAACTCAGGATCAGTAATGTAATGTATGTACACAGTGACTGCACCAGCAGAATAGTGAGTGCAGCTCTGGGGCATAATACAGGATGTAACTCAGGATCAGTAATGTAATGTATGTACACAGTGACTGCACCAGCAGAATAGTGAGTGCAGCTCTGGAGTATAGTACAGGATGTAACTCAGGATCAGTAATGTAATGTATCTACACAGTGACTGCACCAGCAGAATAGTGAGTGCAGCTCTGGGGTATAATACAGGATGTAACTCAGGATCAGTAATGTAATGTATGTACACAGTGACTGCACCAGCAGAATAGTGAGTGCAGTTCTGGGGTATAATACAGGATGTAACTCAGGATCAGTAATGTAATGTACAGTGGGGAAAAAAAGTATTTAGTCAGTCAGCAATAGTGCAAGTTCCACCACTTAAAAAGATGAGAGGCGTCTGTAATTTACATCATAGGTAGACCTCAACTATGGGAGACAAACTGAGAAAAAAAAATCCAGAAAATCACATTGTCTGTTTTTTTTTCATTTTATTTGCATATTATGGTGGAAAATAAGTATTTGGTCAGAAACAAGCAATCAAGATTTCTGGCTCTCACAGACCTGTAACTTCTTCTTTAAGAGTCTCCTCTTTCCTCCACTCATTACCTGTAGTAATGGCACCTGTTTAAACTTGTTATCAGTATAAAAAGACACCTGTGCACACCCTCAAACAGTCTGACTCCAAACTCCACTATGGTGAAGACCAAAGAGCTGTCAAAGGACACCAGAAACAAAATTGTAGCCCTGCACCAGGCTGGGAAGACTGAATCTGCAATAGCCAACCAGCTTGGAGTGAAGAAATCAACTGTGGGAGCAATAATTAGAAAATGGAAGACATACAAGACCACTGATAATCTCCCTCGATCTGGTGCTCCACGCAAAATCCCACCCCGTGGGATCAGAATGATCACAAGAACGGTGAGCAAAAATCCCAGAACCACGCGGGGGGACCTAGTGAATGAACTGCAGAGAGCTGGGACCAATGTAACAAGGCCTACCATAAGTAACACACTACGCCACCATGGACTCAGATCCTGCAGTGCCAGACGTGTCCCACTGCTTAAGCCTGTACATGTCCGGGCCCGTCTGAAGTTTGCTAGAGAGCATTTGGATGATCCAGAGGAGTTTTGGGAGAATGTCCTATGGTCTGATGAAACCAAACTGGAACTGTTTGGTAGAAACACAACTTGTCGTGTTTGGAGGAAAAAGAATACTGAGTTGCATCCATCAAACACCATACCTACTGTAAAGCATGGTGGTGGAAACATCATGCTTTGGGGCTGTTTCTCTGCAAAGGGGCCAGGACGACTGATCCGGGTACATGAAAGAATGAATGGGGCCATGTATCGTGAGATTTTGAGTGCAAACCTCCTTCCATCAGCAAGGGCATTGAAGATGAAACGTGGCTGGGTCTTTCAACATGACAATGATCCAAAGCACACTGCCAGGGCAACGAAGGAGTGGCTTCGTAAGAAGCATTTCAAGGTCCTGGAGTGGCCTAGCCAGTCTCCAGATCTCAACCCTATAGAAAACCTTTGGAGGGAGTTGAAAGTCCGTGTTGCCAAGCGAAAAGCCAAAAACATCACTGCTCTAGAGGAGATCTGCATGAAGGAATGGGCCAACATACCAACAACAGTGTGTGGCAACCTTGTGAAGACTTACAGAAAACGTTTGACCTCTGTCATTGCCAACAAAGGATATATCACAAAGTATTGAGATGAAATTTTGTTTCTGACCAAATTCTTATTTTCCACCATAATATGCAAATAAAATGAAAAAAAAACAGACAATGTGATTTTCTGGATTTTTTTTTCTCAGTTTGTCTCCCATAGTTGAGGTCTACCTATGATGTAAATTACAGAAGCCTCTCATCTTTTTAAGTGGTGGAACTTGCACTATTGCTGACTGACTAAATACTTTTTTTCCCCACTGTATATACACAGTGACTGCACCAGCAGAATAGTGAGTGCAGCTCTGGGGTATAATACAGGATGTAACTCAGGATCAGTAATGTATGTACACAGTGACTGCACCAGCAGCATACTGAGTGCAGCTCTGGACACACCCTGGAAGAGGAGGAGCGTCGCAGCTGAGCCTCTGCAGGCTGGGGTTTTGCTAAGCTCCTGGGAAGGGAGGTTTTTTTTTTCCTGCAAGGACTTTCCATCTGCCCCCTTCCCAGGAAAGAGGACTCTCCCTGGGACTGAGCGCCGGGGCTGTGCCCCTGGCTCCCACCCTCCGGCAAGCCAGCTGGGGGTGGGGGGCCTCATCCACCACCAGGAGGCCCAAGGCACAGTCAGCCAGTCCCAGGGATGGGGAAAAAGCGGACCCCAGGGGGCCGCAAGGCTCCAGGGTCCGGGACCCCTGAAGTGAAGGCTGTGGCGGGCCCTTCCCCCGGAGGTGCAGCAGCCGGCAGAGGTGAGGCGGGGCCCCCCCTTAACATCTGGGGCTCCAAGGTTGTGGGAGAGCCAGCTACCACCTACGCCTCCCGCATTCATGCCCACCTCTCCGAGTACGAGGAGGCCGGCAAGCAGATCAGGAGACTCCGGGGGGAGTTCGAGGGAGCCCGGGTCATCAGTAAAAACAGGCTCCCTGCCTCAAAGAGAGCGGAGGTCACCGCCACGGTCAAGCGGCTGAAAGGGGAGATTCGGGCCCTGGAGGACAGGCGAAGTTCCATCATGGCCGGCAGCGGCCCCTTCCAGGAAAAGCTGCAGAATGAGGACCGGTTCAGGGCCATGGCCGGTGGGTTTCCTGGGGGGTCAGGAGTCCCCATCCAGGTGGAGGAAAGCGAGGAGGAGGAAGAGCAAGATGGCGCCCACACCACACCCGGGCCGCCTCCACCTGAAGACCTGGCGGACACCAGCGAGAGCCAGGTAACATGCAGCGAGATAGCCCCTGAGCAGGTGGCCCTCCCGCTGGACTCCAGTAACGCGGAGGAAAGCGGGAGCGAGGGGGAGGATGGAGGGAGCGGGAGTAGTTCTGAGGGGGGCTGCCTCATCCTTAAACAAGTACGGCAGACTGAATCCCCAGCACGGTTTGGCACGCTGTTGTTTGGGTATGAGGTCTGCCCGGAGGATGGGGCAACCGGGAAGAGGAGAAACAGGAGGCGCAGGCGTAAGGCCTCTGAAGGCGAGGAGGAACAACTGGTTTTTGCTCCTCTTCCCGGGGCCCCTCTGTCCCGCTGTGTGGAACCCGCTACCCACCCCGGCTCGGGCCCTGTGGTGGGTCCGCAGCAAGGGAGCGGGGAGAGAGATGACTGTTGTGACCTGACTGTCGCATCTGGTGACAGTTCAGACCAGGGCAGCGACATGGAGGTCGGTGCTGGTTGTGGTGTTGGTGGTGGTGTCCAGGCTCAGCCCTCGGTGGCAGGGGGGGCTGGCCTGGCACCAGGCAAAGTTGGTAAAGCCAGGGCCGCACCTCCGGCGGCGAGTGCTGGGGCTTCTGGACCCCCCACGTACGGATCCGCTAAGTCTGGATCGCTAGTGGGGGTCCAGAAGCCTAGGAAGGGCGAACAGAACATCAAGCAGCAGCTGAGGCGGTGCAAAGTGCTGGTCGCTCCCATGTCGGCGCCTGTGGTGAGAGCGGGGTCTCCGGCACGTCGACCCAAAAAGGGGTCCGTGCAGGGGGCTCCGCCGCCGCTGGGCGACGAGGGGGAGTGGCCGGCCTTGCCCGTCTCAAGTGGTGGGCATAGGGTGGCGGCGGTGGTCCGTGAGGGGGGCGTGGCCTCCCCGAGTGTTGCCCGGCCTGCAAAGGCTGCGGCGTGCGGGGGGGGCATGTCCTCCTCGGCCGTCGTCCCACCCGCTGCGTCTGCATCACCCGGGGGGGCGTGGCCTCGCAAGGGGTCGCTGCTCTGCCCGTGGTGGCTGTGACTGGCGGGGGGGCGTGGCCTCAGCGGTCGCGGCTCCGCCCGCTGTGCTCGCGTCACCCGGGGGGGCCGTGGCCTCGCAGGGGGCCGCGGCTCTGCCTGGGGTGGCTGCGACCGGCGGGGGGGCGTGGCCGCTGCGGGCCCGCTGCCCTCTGTCCCACCCACCCTTCTAAGAAATGCTGTGCTGCCCCCAAAAGCTGGCGGAGAGTTGTCGGGGTCCCCGGCCCACCTACCTTCATCTGGGGGTGCGGGGACTCTGGCGCTCCCTGGCAAGCCGGCGGCGGGGGTGAAGAAAAGTGCAGGGCAGGGAGCGGTGCCAGTGGCCGTCCCTGCCCAGAGCAAGGAAACCTTAGAAAAAGGAAAAAAAATGGAGCTGAAACCAGGAGCTGCTGTTGCTCCTAGGCCCAGCCAGGGCAGGGTGCATGATGTCATCTGCACTGAGGCATTTAAAGGGGCAGCAGCGCTCCTGGACAGGAGCTGGAGTAGCTCCCAGCAAGAGAGCTCAGGGCCCCCAGCAGGCAAAGAGAGGAACTGCACTGGTTCGGGAAATGTAAATAATGTAAATAATGTTGCTATGTTCACCAATTGTGCAAGTGAGAGTGAGTACGAAAGTGGAGTGGACATATTTGAGGAGATGTTTGCTGAAGTGAATGGTGATATGAGTGACATGGATGAAGGAGTGAGTGCTACTGTGAATGTGGGTGAGTGTGCTGGAGTGAATGCTGGGGTGAATGCAAATAATAAAGGAGTGAATGGGAGAGTGAGTGGGAGGACGAATGAGGGTGCTGGCACAAGTGGTGGTAGTGGTGGGAGGGCTGGCCCGTCTGCCCCCCTGGCCGCAAGACCCCAACATAGTTATGCGGGGGCCGCGGCTGGGGGTCGGGGTGGTCCTCGGGGTGGTCCTGGGGGGGTCTCCTCGCCTCCGGGCTCCAGGGACGGCGCTTTGCACCACCGTTTCCTGGAGGCCCTCAAAAAAGGAGAAAGGTCGATAGTGGTAGAGGGGAGGACAGTGGACTTGTCTTTCTGGATAGAGAGACACGGCCTTGCTGCCTTCCAAAACCAAAGGGAGGGAGGGACTGTTTGGTCTCTCCCCACAGCCGGGCAGGGGCCGCAAAGGAGGAATGTGGTCCGTCTTAGGTGGGGGGGCAGTGAAGCTTGTCCACCTAGGAGCAAGGTGGTGGAGCTCCTCCTTAAGATGGGCTTCGGGGCGAATGACATCTTTGCCCTGATACATCCTTCGGCGTCCCGCTTCTTCGACGTCAGCTTTGTGCGGCCAGAGGGGCTTGAGCTCTTCTGGTCTAACTATGAGCTGGTGCGGGAAGAGCCCGGATGGCGAGACTTCGTTGCGCAAGCGGTGTCTCGCCAAAATTCCGTCAAGCGAGTGACCGTGGTCACTTGTAACGAGTCACTTGCCGGCGTGGACATTATGACGTGGCTTTCCCGTTACGGGGAAGTCACCGAGGTCCCCAAAAAGAACAGGGACGAATTCGGCATCTGGTCGGGGGGCTGGACCTTCATGGTTAAACTGAAGGTTTCCGGCGGCACGGTCACCCACATCCCTTCCTCGGCGTTCCTGGGAAGGGACAGGATCCTGGTCTTCTACCAGGGGCAACCGAAGGTCTGCCACAAGTGCGGCGACCCCACTCACTTCAGCGCTAGCTGCAAGGTACAGAAATGTGCCTTGTGTGGTGGGGTAGGTCATCTGGCCGCCTCGTGTAAGGACATTCGGTGTCACTTGTGTGGTGACCTAGGTCACCCTCTCAGCCGCTGCCCTCACTCCTTTTCTAATGCCGCTGCAGGCCAGGCGGGAGGAGTCCGTGAGGGAGAAACCTCTGGCGGCGCTCCTGCAGCTGTGGCAGGTGGTGGCGGAGGGGAAGGGGCTGAGGGACCGGAGAGGAAGGGCAATGCCAAGGTGAGGGGCCCCGCGTATGTGCGGAGGCAAGAAAAACGCCATGGGGGTGGGGGTCAGGTGAAGTCTCGGGCAACCGGGTCGATGCCTGCTCCTCCCTCCAGGCCCGTGGCAAAAGCCTCTGAGGGAGAGTGTGGTGAGAGAGGAGATCAGGAGGATGGAGAGGGAGGATAAAGCGGCTGACTCGGACGGGTCCTCACAGTATGAAAGTGTTGATGAGGAGGTCCAGGAGCAGCCTACAGCAGCGGGTGGCAAAATTAAACGTGCCAATCGTAACAAATTGGGGGGGAAGAAGGCTGGCAAGCCTTCAAAATCTCCCCCGCCCCCGACCACCAGGGTGCGCACGGAAGGGCCCGCTGACCCCCCTCTGATTGATCTCTCCAACCGGTTCAGCGTCCTCGGAGGCTCGGATGATGGGCCGCAAGACGAGGATGCTGGGCCGGGGGTACCACCGGAGGGTCCTTCGGGGGATGGTGGGGTCCGTCCCTCAGGGGGCAGTGTTCCTCCTGGGGGGGGACAGACCTGGAACCCGGGGGCGAGGACACCGGGGGGGGTGGGATGGACACAACGGGAGCTTCCCTGAAAAGGAAGGTGTCCGACCCCTCCCCAGGTGGAGGTGATAGCAGTGGTAAGAAGTTGGCCATCCAACTTGATCACCCATGATGGCGGAACTCGCCCCGTTGACGCTGGCATCTATTAATGTTGCCAGCATAAAGTCAGATGCGGCTCGTTTCACGGCCTTTGATTTTTTCTCCCGGATTGAGGCAGAAATTTTATTCTTGCAAGAGACCAGACTAACAGACATGGGGGCCATCTATAAAGCACGGAGGGAGTGGAGGTGCGGGCCCTCATACTGGTCTCTTGCGGCCGAGCCGTATAGCGGGGTGGCAGTCCTTTTTAAGACTGCAGCTGTTGAATGCCGACGGGTTACTGAGTTGGAAATGGGGAGGTGCCTGATCCTAGATGTCTTCATGAGGGGACAAGAGCTCCGGCTCATCAACATCTACGGCCCGCAGTCCAAGTGGGACCGCAAATGTCTCTTCCTGAGGATCAAGCCCTTTCTTTTTACGAGCCGGCAGGTGGTCTTCGGTGGGGACTTCAACACCATTACGAGGTCCCGTGACCGGGGGGTCCCGGAGATCGCCTGGCTTATGATAGCGTCGCGTTGAATAGCATAGCCAGCGAAGCTCGCCTGGTGGATGTCCACATCCGGCACACCCCAGGTCACGGAGGTTTCACCTACCATAGGGGTAGCTGTAGGTCTAGAATAGACAGGTTTTTTTTGAAGGAGGACGCCATCTTTTCTGCTGTGTCCGCCGTTGAGGTGGAGTTCTCCGATCACTGTCTAATTTTCTTTTCTCTGAATGTTGCAGAGACTCATCGGATGGGAAGAGGGCTGTGGAAGCTCAATTCGTCCCTGCTGGAAGAAGCGGAGGTGAGACAATCCTTCGAGGACTTTCTTCAGAGCCAGGTACCGCTGTTGGATCTCTGTAGTAGTAAGTCAGAGTGGTGGGAGATCTTCAAAAAGCGGGTGGCGGGGTTCTTCCGTCAGCTCTCGAGCCTCAGGAGTCTGAACAGGCACCGCTTGTACCAGGCCCTGGGGAGGAAACTCGAGCAGCTTGTCTCGACTGGAGGTGACCGTGAGGAAATCTCCAGA
The DNA here is from genome assembly GCF_039654945.1 of Dendrobates tinctorius. NCBI lineage: Eukaryota > Metazoa > Chordata > Amphibia > Anura > Dendrobatidae > Dendrobates > Dendrobates tinctorius. The sequence goes on along the minus strand of NW_027361727.1, from coordinate 10,571,228 downwards.
GTGAAATCTTTGCTCAAGAGGTGTCAGTATGATAGACACACATCTTTAGTTTTTGAGAGGGACTTCGGGAAGTACCGCTCACCCGACCCTTACAGAAACTGTAAGATGTCAGTGAATTGTAAGATGGTGACAGGACTGATCGACAGTACGGGGTCCCTGAACAGATCCAAATCAGGGATCCTGGAGGTGGTCAGATCCTTCTACTCACACCTCTTGGAAAAGAAGGATCTGGATCGGGACAGGATGTCGGCTTTCCTGGCTGAAACCGTCCCTGAGCCAGGGGGTGATCCCTCTCTTGGTGTTTTGGCAGAGGAAATCAGGGAAGAGGAAGTGAGACTGGCCATTGATGGGCTTCGGCCCAAGAAATCGCCAGGTCCGGATGGCTTAACATCCGAGTTCTATAAGACTTTTAGGGACTCCTTGGTCCCCCTCTTGACAGGGGTATTTAATGAGTGTCTCTCCTCGGGCACTCTTCCCGACTCAATGAGGAAGTCAGCCCTCATTATTCTGTCAAAGGGTAAGGATCCGTCCCGTATCGAGAATTGGCGTCCCATAGCGCTTCTCGATACGGACCGGAAGGTTCTGGCCAAGGTGCTGTTTAATCGGCTGGTGAAGTTTGCACCCCGGCTCCTTTCAGGGGCCCAGCATTGCTCTGTTCCGGGCCGCAGTACTTTTAGTGCTGTGCTCGGTGTCCGAGAGGCAGTGGAGCAGGGTAGGGCAGGTCACTGGAGGGGGTACTTGCTGTCATTAGATCAAGCGAAAGCCTTTGACCGGGTCAACCACGAGTACCTCTGGTCCGTCCTTTTGAGGTATGGTCTGCCTGGGAGGTTTGTAAAATGGTTAGAGATCTTGTACCAAGGGGCTGAGACTTTTCCGCTGGTGAACGGTTGGTCAGGTCGCCCTTTTGAGGTGGGTTCTGGGGTCCGTCAGGGCTGTCCGCTGAGCCCGCTTTTATACGTGTTCGCGATCGATCCCTTCCTAAGGAGGGTAGATCGTGGACCGTTGGCGGGAGTCGGGATGGACCAGGCGGGCTCTGGGTCCTCTCTGAGGGTGGTGGCGTATGCCGATGATGTTTCCCTTTTCGTGTCCTCGAGAAGGGAGGCGGATTGGGTCATGTCGGAGGTAGTGCGCTACTCGGAGGCATCCGGGTCCATGATCAACCGGGATAAGTGTGAAAGTCTCTGGCTGGGAGGGGGAGATCCCAGGTTTGATCTCCCGGACACCCTTCCAGGGCCCCAGGCCACCGCCAAAATTCTAGGCATCGAATTTGGCCCCGGGGATTACCCCCAGCAAAATTGGGAGGGCAGACTTAAGATCGCTGCCCAAAAGGTGGACCAATGGAAGGGTTGGTCTTTAACCCTGAGGGAAAGGGTTGCCCTGGCTAAAGGCTTTCTGCTACCTTTATTAATATACCTGGGCAGTGTGTGCATCTTGCCGGAACCTCTCTGGACACGGGTCTATAGCCTGTTCTTCCAATTGTTATGGGGGAATAGGCTTAACCTAATCAAGAGGGAGGTTACATACCGTACGAGGAGACTAGGCGGGTTGGGTATGGTAAACCCGGTGGTGTTTCTAGTAAACACCTTTCTTAAGACTAACATCTCCAACCTCTGGCTAGAGAGGGCTCCTCTGTGGGTAGTCTCCTGCAAGGGTTGGCTTTGGCCTTTCTTCCAGGAATGGGAGACAGGAGGGCAGGTGAAGGACCTACGCACACCTCATGGGCATCTCCCGGCTTACGCTACCCCGGTTCTGAAGGTGATCCGCCGGTGGGGTCTGGGAATGTGGGAAATCAGGACCATGTCGAGGCAATGCCTTGACAGGAGGGTCCTGTTGACCCATTTCCAGAAGCCCCTGGCCCTTAAGGATTGCCCAGGCCGGGATCTGGAGGTCGGGCTGGGGCTTTTAAATTCTAAGCGGATCCCCATGAAGTTTTGGGACTTGACCTGGCGTTGCTTCCACGGGAGACTGTATGTAAAGGATAACCTGAAGTGCAGGAAATCCGATGATCGGGGTTGTCCCCGTGAGGAGTGTGGCGACGTGCTGGAAAGCATGCAGCACTTCCTGCTTCAGTGTCCCTTTAATGCAGAGGTGTACAACAGGGTGGGTGCTTCCATACGTTGGCCGCGGCTGGCGTCCCTCTCCTACGCTGAGTGGGTTTATGGAGCGTTCAGATCCCTGGGTGGCCGGGACCCGTGCACTTTATTTCTAGTCAGTGTAGTGGTTAGGTTCTACACTTGGAATGCACGGTGCCTAGTTTCGACGCGGAAAAAAACCCTCCCAAGGGATGAGGTGGTAGGAAACATCTTGGGTGACCTGGTGAAGGTCCGTTCTTTGGAGTTCGAAAGGTTGGGTGTGAGGAAGGCCTCTTGGCTTTGGAGAGGCCTCTCCTTTTAAAAACGCACTCAAGGGAGAGCTAGCTCCGTGTGAATGAGGGTAGGGATAGCATAAGTTTCACTGGGTGTGCTAGGGACAGAAGTAGGGGCAGATAGGGACAGGGAGGGACAGGCACTGAGGGACAGATAGAAAGTTAGTTATATTAAGTTAGGTGGAGTAGGGACAGGAAGGGACAGATAGGGACAGTTTCTTTAGGGACAGAAGCAGGGACAGTCTTAGTTGTTGAGGGACAGGGTGAATGAGTTAGTGAGGGACGGGGCCTCGAGAACTCCTTTTCCTGGTGGTGGGCTAAAGCATGCCACTCTAGACTTTTGTTTTGGAAACATAGAGCATTAATGGATATTGGGCTTGCAGGCACTGATCTTGGGTCTGCAAAGGAAAGTGTGTGGTGGCAAGCCAAAACAAATATGGTAATAATGTTATGTGGTGTATATGTAGATATATATTGTATATTTGTATTTTTGTGTATTATACATACTTTCTTTTGTTTTAGTTAGGAGTGCATGGGAGGGTGTAGTGAGGTTGGGAGGGGGGTGAATGGGGGGTGAGAATGGGAAAAGAGGACCTTTATCTGAAGGGAAAGTGGATGGACAAATCGTGGAAAGGAAAAGAAGAATGGACCACGTGGTAAATAGCATAGATTTTGGGTGGAGCCGGGTGAGGGTTTTCCTCTTGGAGCATAAACTGTTTTTGCCAAGAGATAGATGTGATAGGCCATGAACATTGATGGACCTTGTGTGTTTCGTGTAATGGGCCATGGACTTTTGGACCTTGGGTGTGGTGGGGGGATGATAAATAAAAAAAAAAAAAAAAAAAAGGGAAAAAAAATTATTAAAATTTAAAAAAAAAAGGAAAAAAAATTATTAAAATTTAAAAAAAAAAAAATTTTTTCGTAGAGGTGTTAGGCTGGTGCTGGGGTTTTGCCAGTATAAGTGGCTATGGTTTTTTTTAAGGCAGAAGGGCCGGAATATGGTTTTTTTTCTTTATTACTTGTATATAGGTATGGGTGCAAAGCGCGAATGGAGTGTGAAAGGGTGTGCGTAGGGGATGAATGTGTTACATAGGGGTTTCTTTATTTCAAGTTGTATAGGGGTGGAGGGATCCTGCTGGGGCCCTCTAGGCTGGAAAGCCTGGGGGATCAGGTAAAATTGTGAGGTTTGCACAAATATTTATGTCGGGAGCATTGTTTGTCTGCTATGTATTGTGTTTTGTATTATGTAGTCTGTTATGTATTGTGTTTTGATACTTTTATAATAAAAAAGAGCTACAGGATGTAACTCAGGATCAGTAATGTATGTACACAGTGACTGCACCAGCAGAATAGTGAGTGCAGCTCTGGGGTATAATACAGGATGTAACTCAGGATCAGTAATGTATGTACACAGTGACTGCAACAGCAGAATAGTGAGTGCAGCTCTGGGGTATAATACAGGATGTAACTCAGGATCAGTAATGTATGTACACAGTGATTGTACCAGCAGAAAAATGAGTGCAGCTCTGGGGTATAATACAGGATAAGGCTGGTTTCACACTTGCGTTTTTTTGCGCTTGTTTTTTGCGCAAAAAAACACATGCGTTTTTTTTTTCCTATACTTTACATGGGTGCGCATACACATGTGTTAGTACGCGTTTGTATGCGCATGTGTTTTTTTGTAGTGTGCGCTCGGGCGCAAAAAATGCATCCTGTTGCATTTTTTGTGCGTCCGACTTGTCCCAAAAAAACGCATGCGCACGTAATGCGTTTTTTTTTCACCCATTATAGTCTATGGGTGCGCTGACGTGCACATGGTAATGCGCACACCAGCGCAAAAAACGCATGCTTTTTTTAAAAAAGCATGCTCAAAACCTCAAAAAAACGCACACAAACGCATGATGCGGTTTTTTTATGTGCGTTTGCTCTGCGCACGGTGCGCAGCGCAAAAAAACGCAAGTGTGCAAGTAGCCTAAGTAATGTAATGTATGTACACAGTGACTGCACCAGCAGAATAGTGAGTGCAGCTCTGGAGTATAATACAGGATGTAACTCAGGATCAGTAATGTAATGTATGTACACAGTGACTACACCAGCAGAATAGTGAGTGCAGCTCTGGAGTATAATATAGGATGTAACTCAGGATCAGTAATGTAATGTATGTACACAGTGACTGCACCAGCAGAGTAGTGAGTGCAGCTCTGGAGTATAATACAGGATGTAACTCAGGATCAGTAATGTAATGTATGTACACAGTGACTGCACCATGCGCACGTCAGCGCAAAAAACGCATTCTATTTTTTAAAAAAGCATGCTCAAAACCGCAAAAACCGCACACAAACGCATGATGCGTTTTTTTTATGTGCGTTTGCACCGCGCATGGTGCGCAGCGCAAAAAAAACGCAAGTGTGCAAGTAGCCTAAGTAATGTATGTACACAGTGACTCTAGGAGCAGAATAGTGAGTGCAGCTGTGGAGTATAATACAGGATGTAACTCAGGATCAGTACAGGATCAGTAATGTAATGAATAGTATTATTGTGTTCAGCTAGCTCTGGAGTGTAATACTTTAGAACAAGCCTGCACAACATGCGACCAGCAAAAGGATGTTATGCAGCCTATGTATCTGTCCAGGAGATGCTGCTCCTTTCTTACTATGATTAGTCACATACAAAAGGAATTATATAAAGCTAGACACTTTGTAACCAATATACAACCAATATTCCTATCAGTCAATCAATATGCTGAAGGATATAAAGAGATTCCAGCTTAATATAAAATATAATATGTATTGAGTCAACAAATAAAACAGGAAAAAATAAAAAGACAGGGAAAAAGTCCAACAAAGGGGGTGACACAGGTATAACTTAGATCCCAATTAATATAGTGGCATATCCAAGTTCATTCAGTATGTCAGATAATAATCTGTAGGTTGTCAAGTGGTCGGGGCTTTTAAGTCTTGTAGACCATAGATGCTCCAATAACAAACATATAATCAAAGTGCAAGTGCAATAATAATACAATTTAAGTTCAGCAGTAGTCTAATCAAAGGCATCATGCCCCCAGAAGAAGTGAGAAGTGAAACAGCGATGGGGTAGGGAGCCACTGCACGCACACTTTCTTCTCCTCTGATGCTTTTCCATTCTAGGTAATATACCTCTTACTATTTATCACTGCAGATATGCTGCTATCTATGGTGCTTTATTGTCCATTAGATGACTCTTATGCACTTAAATCAATTAAATAGTGGGACTTTTCCCTGATGTGATTATAATTGCACTTGCACTTTACTAATATCATCACAGATATAACTGCTCCTATTTTTTTGTAACATACCTTTCATTATTTCATCAATCAAGATAAGCAGCAATCTATGTTTTCCTTTATTATTATGTAGTATCCAGGTGTCAATATGGTATAACATAGGGAGTTTCTCTTGTTTCCTTTTATTAGAATACTGCTGCACTTACATTGTATTATTATTGCACTTGCACTTTGATTATATATTTAATACTAGCTGAAGAGCCCTGCGCTGCCCGGGCATAGTAACTAACTGTGGTTAGTTATAACAAATTATAATTATCCTCCATCCCATAGGCCCGTGCCCATATATCCATCATACATATCCTCCATCCTATAGTCCCATGCCCATATATCCATCATACATATTCTCCATCCCATAGTCCCATATACCCATCATACATATTCTCCATCCCATAGTGCCATGCCCATATACCCATTATACATATTCGCCATCCCATAGTCGAGTGCCCATATACCCATCATACATATCCGCCATCCCATAGTCCCGTGCCCATATACCCGTCATACATATCCTCCATCCCATAGTCCCGTGCCCATATACCTGTCATACATATCCGCCATCCAATAGTCCCGTGCCCATATACCCATCATACATATTGTCACGCTCGCGCCTTGGCAGAATGGCGCGAGCCGGGGGTTGTGGCCCCACTGTGCCACAGACCAGACTACCCTGGAAGGGGCGTGACTGCGACAGCTACCTCGGTCTTCACTGGAGCCTCTGATGGTGAGGTCAGGCTTGTGCGGCAGATAGCTGTCGGGTGCCACTCCAGGGTGGTGTCTGGCTGTGGCTGCTGATCCCACTCGGGGACAAGTCACTCGGACAGGTGTGACTAACAGGCAGGCTGAGACACTGGGCAAGCAGGCACGGCTTGGTACACTGGCAGGCAGGCACAGCTTGGAGACACGGCTTGAAGACACTGGACAAGCGGGCACGGCTTGGAGACACTGGGCAAGCGGGCACGGCTTGGAGACACTGGGCAAGCGGGCACGGCTTGGAGACACTGGGCAAGCGGGCACGGCTTGGAGACACTGGGCAAGCGGGCACGGCTTGGAGACACTGGGCAAGCGGGCACGGCTTGGAGACACAGGACAGGTTTGGACCTGTTCACACAGGAGGTGCAGGTATGGATGCAGGCAGGCGTGGAATATGAAGGAACAGGTCTGGACCTGTTCACACAGCAGGTGTAGGCAGGAGGGAGTGGTGTATGAGAGAGCAGGTTTGGACCTGTTCACACAGCAGGTGTAGGCAGGAGGGAGTGGTGTATGAGAGAGCAGGTTTGGACCTGTTCACACAGCAGGTGTAGGCAGGAGGGAGTGGTGTATGAGAGAGCAGGTTTGGACCTGTTCACACAGCAGGTGTAGGCAGGAGGGAGTGGTGTATGAGAGAGCAGGTTTGGACCTGTTCACACAGCAGGTGTAGGCAGGAGGGAGTGGTGTATGAGAGAACAGGTTTGGACCTGTTCACACAAGAGGTGCAGGCAGGCAGAGCCGCAGGAGTGCGGAGCAGGCAGAGCCGCAGGAGTGCGGAGCAGGCAGAGCTGCGTTGGTGCAGATGCACAGATAAAGCTGCGAGGGTGCAGATGCACAGACAGGGGGGACACAAGGAAAGACACGGCAGAGAAGGAACCACAAACAAGGAGACTGACAGACAGAGATAAGACTGAGTTCAGACAGAGACACCGGGACAAAGACACAAGGACCAGGATATTCTGCCTCCTGGTAGGCGGACAGAGTACAGACAAGGTATTGGGAACAAGACTCAAGGGCCAGGATATTCTGCCTCCTGGCAGGCGGACAAGGTACAAAGCAAGACTAGAGTGATCCTCCAGAGAATGAAACACACAGAACAGGGCCTGGCTTGCTCAGCAGCAAGATACTGAGTATAGACATTGCACAGGCAATGTTTCAGTGGGAGTGGTGAAACTAAATAGTCAAGGGCTCCAGGTGATTGGTCAGGGACAGATTACCCAGATGCACCCTGACTGCATAAGAACCAGAGAGTTCCGGCGCCGCCCCCCTATACACACAGTCTGGAAACATGGAGAGCAGAGGCACAGAGCTGGCAACAGACAGAATTCACAGCATGGCTTGAAGCAGAAAGTAAGTTGGTGTGCGGGGGATGGGAGGCCATGTAGTGATGCCAGCAGGGTTGTTACAGTACCCCCCCCTTTATGGCCCCTCTTCCTCAAGCCTGCCAGAATGACCTGAAGAAGGAGTATGGGACCACACACAGTCCTGGTTGACACGACATTTTTCAGGTAGGGTGGAATATGTGTGCCATCAGGAATCCCAGGGTGCCAAGCTTCTTGGTGCCCGATGGATTTAGCTTCCAGCACAGAGGGTATGAGGACTTGGATTTCTTCCTCCTGAGTGGCAGAAAACAGGGACCTGGAGGCCTCAGACTTGACCCCTACCTCAGCCGGCCAGCTGGAAACAGAAGAGACCTTCACTGAGTCCAACTTCAGCCCGATATCCCAAGAAAATTGGACCTCGTCCTCCAGATGGGCAAACAACGGAGATACATAGGCTACTGTTCCCACCTCTTCATCCACCTGCCACATGGAAGTTGGAGGCATACATACGGGGAGCCACTTCCGCCTGTTACCCGGAAAAAACTGGGCCACCTCTTTCAAGTTGGCGAATGAGTAATGCTTAATCTTGGCACCTTCACCCACTGGCCATAGAGGAGCTGAGGGCACCCACTCAGGATCCATCTTCTGCCTATTATCCTGGGGAAGACAATCAAGCGACAGGGATGTTCCTGGGGACTGGTCACCGGAGGTGTGCGGAGAGGGCGCCACTGCTTTCTTTTCTTCAGTGACGTCAGTACACCATGGCATAATAGCCAGCAGATCAGGTGGAGAAGGTGACGATACAGAAGACTGACCTTGCAGAAATGGAACTAGACACCTCTGTTGGCTAGGCAGTTCCAAATGCAGCACCACACTGGGTCTTTGGACCGGAAGGGGCAGTAGAGTACCCGGCTCCGAACGACCGGTGGGCAAACTGGACAGCAGGTGGAAAACAAATGTCTTCGTGTATAACGCTCCGATTAGGAGTTGTAGTTGACCCCTCAGTACTGGACTCTTCACAAGTAGAGCTCGGCCATCACCAAACACCCTCAAAGGATTCTGGAACTGTGGAGCAGGAACCACGCACAGACTCCGTCTGGCTTGCAGCTTACATACAACTGCAGGGCCAAAACTCCCACAAGGCACAGGAACAGTCACAGATCTCAGTGGAGAGGAGGTACTCTCACCAAGGGCAGTCTCTCCTACTGACCCAAGGTTCTGGAGCTTTGGCTTCACAGGGCAGAGACCGTCAGGATGTTCCTTCTCAGGATTGAACTCTGGCGACAACCTAGCCAACCCCTTTTTCTTAGATCTCTTGGATCTTGCACGGGGGGCTGTCTTGGCGGGTTGTGGAACCGGTGGGTCATGGACGGTCATAGACGGAAGAGATGAATTAGCCTCGGGTTCTCTTCGTCTGGTCCGTTTCTGGAAGCTTGGGGGGGGAAGACTCTTCAGGAGACACTGTATTTGGCTTGTCAAAGGCTTTGCAGAAGGCCACCAGGAAGGCCGGTAAGCTCAAGGTGATGGGATCCCCCGCTTCCCAAAGGGGGTTAAGCCACTGCAATGCATCTCCTGTTAGGTAGGACATTAGTAATCCTACCTTTACCCGATCGCTGGCAAAGTAGGGAGCATGCCATTGAAAATAGCGTAGGCACTGCTCCATAAAGGCACGACACTGCTTAGGGTCCCCATCATATCTTGGAGGGTCCGAGGGAGGTTCAACTTTAGGTATGCCAGCCTCTAGTTGAGCAAACAGTCTATTGGAGACCACAATGGTGGGTGGAGCAGTGAAGGATTGGGCTTCGGACCGGGTAAATTTATTTGGTTGCCCATACTGGCAAAAAGGCTCATCTTGTTCGGAGAGCGAAAGGACGTGGGACTCAGCGGGAACCATGGCCTGTGCAAACTGTCACGCTCGCGCCTTGGCAGAATGGCGCGAGCCGGGAGTTGTGGCCCCACTGTGCCACAGACCAGACTACCCTTGAAGGGGCGTGACTGCGACAGCTACCTCGGTCTTCACTGGAGCCTCTGATGGTGAGGTCAGGCTTGTGCGGCAGATAGCTGTCGGGTGCCACTCCAGGGTGGTGTCTGGCTGTGGCTGCTGATCCCACTCGGGGACAAGTCACTCGGACAGGTGTGACTAACAGGCAGGCTGAGACACTGGGCAAGCAGGCATGGCTTGGTACACTGGCAGGCAGGCACGGCTTGGAGACACGGCTTGAAGACACTGGACAAGCGGGCACGGCTTGGAGACACTGGGCAAGCGGGAACGGCTTGGAGACACTGGGCAAGCGGGAACGGCTTGGAGACACTGGGCAAGCGGGAACGGCTTGGAGACACTGGGCAAGCGGGCACGGCTTGGAGACACAGGACAGGCGGGCACGGCTTGGAGACACAGGACAGGTTTGGACCTGTTCACACAGGAGGTGCAGATATAGATGCAGGCAGGCGTGGAATATGAAGGAACAGGTCTGGACCTGTTCACACAGCAGGTGTAGGCAGGAGGGAGTGGTGTATGAGAGAGCAGGTTTGGACCTGTTCACACAGCAGGTGTAGGCAGGAGGGAGTGGTGTATGAGAGAGCAGGTTTGGACCTGTTCACACAGCAGGTGTAGGCAGGAGGGAGTGGTGTATGAGAGAGCAGGTTTGGACCTGTTCACACAGCAGGTGTAGGCAGGAGGGAGTGGTGTATGAGAGAACAGGTTTGGACCTGTTCACACAAGAGGTGCAGGCAGGCAGAGCCGCAGGAGTGCGGAGCAGGCAGAGCCGCAGGAGTGCGGAGCAGGCAGAGCTGCGAGGGTGCAGATGCACAGATAAAGCTGCGAGGGTGCAGATGCACAGACAGGGGGGACACAAGGAAAGACACGGCAGAGAAGGAACCACAAACAAGGAGACTGACAGACAGAGGTAAGACTGAGTTCAGACAGAGACACCGGGACAAAGACACAAGGACCAGGATATTCTGCCTCCTGGCAGGCGGACAGAGTACAGACAAGGTATTGGGAACAAGACTCAAGGGCCAGGATATTCTGCCTCCTGGCAGGCGGACAAGGTACAAAGCAAGACTAGAGTGATCCTCCAGAGAAGGAGACACACAGAACAGGGCCTGGCTTGCTCAGCAGCAAGATACTAACTGAGTATAGACATTGCACAGGCAATGTTTCAGTGGGAGTGGTGAAACTAAATAGTCAAGGGCTCCAGGTGATTGGTCAGGGACAGATTACCCAGGTGCACCCTGACTGCATAAGAACCAGAGAGTTCCGGCGCCGCCCCCCTATACACACAGTCTGGAAACATGGAGAGCAGAGGCACAGAGCTGGCAACAGACAGAATTCACAGCATGGCTTGAAGCAGAAAGTAAGTTGGTGTGCGGGGGATGGGAGGCCATGTAGCGATGCCAGCAGGGTTGTTACACATATCCTCCATCCCATAGTCCAGTGCCCATATACCCATCACACATCCTCCATCCCATAGTCCCGTGCCCATATAGCCGTCATACATATTATCCATCCCATAGTCCCGTGCCCATATACCCATCATACATATCTTCCATCCCATAGTCCAGTGCCCATATACCCATCACACATTCTCCATCCCATAGTCCCGTGCCCATATACCCGTCATACATATCCACCATCCCATAGGCCCGTGCCCATATACCCATCATACATATCCTCCATCCCACAGTCCAGTGCCCATCTACCCATCACACATCCTCCATCCCATAGTCAACCATTATGACATCATAATGAGCGGCGGGGCTTGATGACATCAGCGTCGCCATGGCAACCATTGTGACATCATAATGAGGGGCGGGGCTTGATACGCACACACTGTTTCCCCATTATGTAGATACGGGCATTATGACATCATAATGAGGGGCGGGGCTTGACGCGCACACACTTTTTCCCCAGTATGTAGATAGGGGCAAAATTGTTTGGTGAATTGGAACGCGCGGGGTTAAAATTTCGCCTCACAACATAGCTTAGGACGCTCTCGGGGTCCAGACGTGTGACTGTGCCTAATTTTGTGGCTGTAGCTGCGACGGTGCGGGTGCCTATCCTGGACATACACACACACACAAACATACACACATACATACATACATACTGTACACACTTTGAGCTTTATATATTAGATTGCAGCATCAATGGTCTATAGGACTTACAAGCCCCGACCACTTGACAATCTAAAGATTATTATCTGACATTCTGAATAAACTTGGATATGCCACTATATTAATCGAGATCTAAGTTATTTTATCAGAGACAGTTTTGGTCGACAACACCCAGAGCCCTTCCTCCTAACTGCCCAGCCCTCCTCCAAAACTAACTTCTCTACCATTACAGAAGATCGACTCTCTACTCTCAAGATCACATCTCACCACTTGTGCACTTGACCCGATCCCATCCCACTTAATCCCAAACCTCACCACAGTTTTCATCCCAACCCTAACCCATCTCTTCAACCTATCACTAACAACTGATGTTTTCCCCTCAAGCTTCAAACATGCCTCAATCATACCTATCCTCAAAAAGCCCTCTCTTGACCCATCCTCTGTATCTAGCTATCGCCCAATATCACTTCTCCCCTATGCCTCAAAACTACTGGAACAACATGTCCATTTTGAACTGTCCTTCCACCTCTCTTCCTGCTCCCTCTTCAACCGCTTACAATCTGGCTTCTGGCTGCACCACTCCACTGAAACTGCCCTAACTAAGGTCACCAATGACCTATTAACCGCCAAGGCCAAGCGGCTGTATTCTGTCCTCCTCCTCCTGGACCTGTCCTCTGCCTTTGACACAGTGGACCATTCCCTATTACTACAAACCCTCCCATCTCTTGGCATCACAGACTTGTCCCTATCTTGGATCTCGTCATAACTAACAGACCGGACATTCAGCATCACCCACTCGCACACCACCTCCTCACCTCGCCCCCCATCTGTCGGAATCCCGCAAGGTTCAGTCCTAGGACCCTGCTCTTCTCCATTTACACCTTCGGCCTCTGACAGCTCATAGAATCTCATGGCTTTCAGTATCACCCCTATGATGAGGACACACAGATCTACATCTCTGGACCAGATATCACCTCCCTACTAACCAGAATCAGAATCCCACAATGTCTGTCTGCTATTTCATCCTTCTTCTCCGCTAGATTTCTAAAACTTAATATGGACAAAACAGAATTCCTCATCTTACCCCCATTTCACACGACTCCCCCAATGGATCTATTCATTAAAGTAAATGGCTGCTCACTCTCCCCAGCCACACAAGCTCCCTGCCTTGGGGTAATCCTTGACACTGATCTCTCTTTCAAACCACATATCCAAGTCCTTTCCACTTCCTGCCAACTTCAACTCAAAAATATTTCACGGATCCGTACATTCCTCAACCAAGAATCTGAAAAAACCCTAGTCCATGCCCTCATCATCTCCCGCCTTGACTACTGCAACCTCCTGCTCTGTGACCTCCTCTCTAACACTCTCACACCCTTCCAATCTATTCTAAACTCTGCTGACCGACTAATCCACCTGTCCCCCCGCTATTCCCCGGCCTCTCCCCTCTGTCAATCTCTGCACTGGCTCCCAATTATCCAAAGACTCCAGTTTAAAATCCAAACCATGATATACAAAGCCAACCACAGCCTGTGTCCTCCATACGTCTGTGACCTCGTCTCCCGGTACTTACTTGCACGCAATCTCCGATCCTCACAAGATCTCCTTCTCTATTCCCCTCTTATCTCCTCTTCCCACAATCACATGCAAGATTTCTTCCATGCATCCCCCCTACTCTGGAACTCCCTACCCCAACATATCAGATTCTTGCCTCCCATGGAAACTTTCAAAAAGAACCTGAAGACCTGCCTCTTCCGACAAGCCTACAACTTGCAGTAACCACCGATCGACCAAGCCACTGCATGACCAGCTCTACCTTCGCCTACCGTATCCTCACCCATCCCTTGTAGATTGTGAGCCCTCGCGGGCAGGGTCCTCTCTCATCCTGTACCAGTCATGACTTGTATTGTTTAAGATTACTGCACTTGTTTTTATTATGTACTAGCTGAAGAGGCCGGCGCTGCCCGGGCATAGTAACTAACTGTGGTTAGTTATAACAAATTATAATTATCCTCCATCCCATAGTCCCGTGCCCATATACCCATCATACATATCCACCATCCCATAGGCCCGTGCCCATATACCCATCATACATATCCTCCATCCCATAGTCGAGTGCCCATATACCCATCACACATCCTCCATCCCATAGTCAACCATTATGACATCAAAATGAGCGGCGGGGCTTGCAACCTATGATGAATCAGGGAGTTTCTCTTGTTTCCTTTGATTAGAATACTGCTGCACTTACATTGTATTATTATTGCACTTGCACTTTGATTATATATTTAATACTAGCTGAAGAGCCCTGCGCTGCCCGGGCATAGTAACTAACTGTGGTTAGTTATAACAAATTATAATTATCCTCCATCCCATAGGCCCGTGCCCATATATCCATCATACATATCCTCCATCCTATAGTCCCATGCCCATATATCCATCATACATATTCTCCATCCCATAGTCCCATATACCCATCATACATATTCTCCATCCCATAGTCCCATGCCCATATACCCATCATACATATTCGCCATCCCATAGTCCCGTGCCCATATACTCATAGCACATCCTTCATCTCATAGTCCCGTGCCCATATACCCATCATACATATCCTCCATCCCATAGTCCCGTGCCCATATACCCATCATACATATCCGCCATCCCATAGTCCCGTGCCCATATACCCGTCATACATATCCTCCATCCCATAGTCCAGTGCCCATATACCCATCACACATCCTCCATCCCATAGTCCCGTGCCCATATACCCATCATACATATCCTCCATCCCATAGTCCAGTGCCCATATACCCATCACACATCCTCCATCCCATAGCCAACCATTATGACATCATAATGAGTGGCGGGGCTTGCAACCTATGATGACATCAGCGTCGCCATGGCAACCATTATGACATCGTAATGAGGGGCGGGGCTTGATACACACACACTTTTCCGCCATTATGTAGATAGGGGCAAAATTGTTTGGTGAATTGGAACGCGCGGGGTTAAAATTTCGCATCACAACATAGCTTAGGACATTCTCGGGGTCCAGATGTGCGACTGTGCCAAATTTTGTGGCTGTAGCTGCGACGGTGCGGATGCCAAGCCCGGACATACATACATACATACATACACACATTTAGCTTTATATATTAGACTAGCTGAAGAGTCCGGCGCTGCCCGGGCATAGTAACTAACTGTGGATAGTTATAACAAATTATAATTATCCTCCATCCCATAGTCCCGTGCCCATATACCCAACATACCTATCCTCCATCCCATAGTCGAGTGCCCATATACCCATCACACATCCTCCATCCCATAGTCCCATGCCCATATACCCATCATACATATTCTCCATCCCATAGTCCCATGCCCATATACCCATCATACATATTCGCCATCCCATAGTCCCGTGCCCATATACCCAACATACCTATCCTCCATCCCATAGTCGAGTGCCCATATACCATCACACATCCTCCATCCCATAGTCCCATGCCCATATACCCATCATACATATTCTCCATCCCATAGTCCCATGCCCATATACCCATCATACATATCCTCCATCCCATAGTCCAGTGCCCATATACCCATCACACATCCTCCATCCCATAGTCAACCATTATGACATCAAAATGAGCGGCGGGGCTTGCAACCTATGATGAATCAGCGTCGCCATGGCAACCATTATGACATCATAATGAGGGGCGGGGCTTGATGCGCACACACTTTTTCCCCATTATGTAGATAGGGGCAAAATTGTTTGGTGAATTGGAACGCGCGGGGTTAAAATTTCGCCTCACAACATAGCCTAGGACACTCTCGGGGTCCAGACGTGTGACTGTGCCAAATTTTGTGGCTGTAGCTGCGACTGTGCGGATGCCAATCCCGGACATACACACACACATACATACATACATACATACACACATACATACATACACACTTTGAGCTTTATATATTAGACTAGCTGAAGAGCCCGGCGTTGCCCGGGCATAGTAACTAACTGTGGTTAGCTATAACAAATTATATTGATTATATTGCACATAAATTGTCGCTGTTGAACATAGCAACGCTCCCGTACTGGTACACGGAACACAACCGGCGTCATTTTGTTGAAGTCACCTCACACATCTCATTTTCCCCTCCTCTATTTTCCCCTCATTTCTCATTTTTACCTCACTCCTCTCATTTTCACCTTATTCCTCTTATTTTCACATCACTCCTCTCATTTTTCCCTCACACGTACACAGCAACTTCGTGTTATGAGCACAGCAGTGTAATCCATGAGTCTCCACCTTTTCCCTTGACATCATGCCTCACAGGAGCAACTCCATTCTAGACACGACGGAGCTAGATGTGGCCTTTGTCTGCCTCACACTGATACTCTGAAGGGGGAGGACCTAATTCAGCTTGCAGCAGCAGGGACGTCGCAGCCGGTGAGTTTCACAGGGTGGCTTTCGAAGTGAATGTGTCTAAGCCCGTGTGCGCTAACAACATGGGCCGTGTGGACGGGGCTTTGCGTGTGGAGTGAGTGTGGCTATGCAGAGAGGGCGGGGTTATGTGGAGTGGGCGTACCTTGATACATACACACATACACATACACTCAGCTTTATATATATATAGATACTCCTCAAATTTTTAAAGACAGTGAAAAACACCAGTAAGGTCAAAAACTTCACTTATATATAACAAGGACCCTTACAGCAATTGTTTGATGTAGATATAGATTAAAAGCTAACCTTTAATAAAGTCTAAATATAAGACAACACAACCACACACTAATAACAAACAACTGTGTCACCTACTACACCCTACAATGGGGACCTGATATCACAAACTGCCTAAAAACGGAGGTTGGCAGCCTAAACATTGTCGAGATTGGCGCCCCCGGTCCACAGCGGCAGTACCCTAAACCTCCTAGATAACCCTGAATAAGTGCCACATGTAGTCACTCAATTATTCAGAAAAGGAGTGTATAGGGGTTGCCATTAGGTAGTATGGTAGGCAACAATAAAAAGAATTGCAAAAATAGTGCAAAAAGACGAGACATTAAAGTGACATGTGCAGGTTGGAGTACCTAACTATCTGTTCCCTGTATTTAAACACCTTCCTGTCATCAGAGGTGGCAGCGGAATGGCGCCCCCGCTCCACGACGGCTTACCCTAAAAATGCCCTATTATGACTATTGATGGAACATTAGGGTAACATAACAATATTTTTGAAAAGCAAAACCATGCAAATGATCCATAATGCAACAATATATACAATTTGTTGATAACAAATAGAGGGGTACTCAGATTTTGATGATGGATAGGCAAAACCTATGCCTATCCATCATCAAAATCTGAGTACCCCTCTATTTGTTATCAACAAATTGTATATATTGTTGCATTATGGATCACTTGTGCCAGGAACACCGCACTGCACTTGCTCACTGAGCCAGTGCGCGTGTCCTGAGTACAAAGACTGTGCACAAAGATACCTGAGGAGCGAGCAGCAGTGGTGACAATGCATGCTCCAGGACCTGAAGCACATGACTGCTGGGGGTGTGGCCTAAGCTCCACAGAGCTAGGAGCTGCAAGGAAACTCCTAGAAAGGTAACTACAGGACAATGTTACCAAGGGGCATAGACAGAGACAAACCAGATCAAGCCGAGGTCAAAGCATGAGATAGCAATACAGTACCAAAGGATTAGACAGAATGGATAGTCAGGACGTAGCAATAGATCAGAAAACCAGAATGGGCATTAGACGGTACAATAGGGGTAAACTGTAACGATAGCCAAGCCAGGAGGTCAGAACCAGAAAAGACAATAGTACCAAAATGAGGGACGGAGTACAGAGTGAAGGAACAAGCCGGGTCATACACGGGAAGCAAACAAACAAAGCAGAATACACACACACCAGGGGTCAGACACACCAGAACAGCAGTATAACTGACAGAGAATGCTAGTTTGGAGTGAGTATAAATACCCCTCCCAGATCCAAAGAGAGGCCGGCAAAAGTTAACCCTATGAGAACAGGACATTAACCATGTCCTAATCATGACAGTACCCCCCTCTTAATGGGGGGCCACTGGACCCCCAGATTTCTCAGGGTACCTGGCATGAAAAGCCCGCACCAGTCGATCAGCGTGCACCGAACTGGCCGGAACCCACGACCGATCCTCAACGGAATATCCCTTCCAATGGATAAGGTCCTGAAGTCTCCGGCGCACCCACCGCGAATCAACGATGCGCCCTACCTCGTACTCCAGTTGACCCTCTACCAACACTGGTGGAGCCACAGATGAGGTATCTTCTCTAACTGTCCTCACAGGTTTTAATAGGGACCTGTGGAAGACGTTAGAGATTTTGAAGGAGGTGGGCAACTGTAATCTGTATGCACCGGGTTGATCACCTCTACAATCTTGTATGGGCCAATAAATTTGGGGCCCAACTTCATAGAGGGTATTTTAAGTTTGATGTTACGGGTGGACAACCAGACTTTTTCCCCCACTGTCAACGCAGGAACCACCCCCCTCCTCCTGTCTGCAAAATGTTTGAACTTCTTCTGGACTTTGGAGATGTTCCCCTGTTCCTCCTTCCAGAGGGTTTTTAATTGTTGTACCATCCCCTCGGCACCAGGGCAATCCAAATCCATACAGGAAAATTGACCAAACTGCGGAACAAACCCATAATTGACCAGAAAGGGAGACTTTCCGGTAGACTGATTAATCCGACAGTTGAATGCAAATTCTGCCATGGGTAATACCTCACACCAGTCTTCCTGTCTGGAGGAGGCCAGGCATCTCAGAATCTGCTCCAATGACTGGTTGGTGTGTTCCGTTTGTCCGCTGGATTCTGGGTGATAGGCAGAGGAGAATGACAACATGACCCCCAACTTCATACAAAACGCTCTCCAAAACCTGGCCACAAATTGCACACCCCTGTTCGACACCACGTTCACAGGCACTCCATGCAGTCGAACAATGTGCTGTATAAACAAGCGGGCCAAGGTTTCAGCGGATGGTAATACAGGTAATGGCACAAAGTGGGCTTGCTTAGAAAATCTATCAACCACTACCCATACCACTGAGTTGCCTTTAGAAGGTGGAAGGTCAGTTATAATGTCAGGAACACCGCACTGCACTTGCTCACTGAGCCAGTGCGCGCGTCCTGAGAACAAAGACTGTGCACAAAGATACCTGCGGAGCGGGCAGCAGTGGTGACAATGCATGCTCCAGGACCTGAAGCACGTGATTGCTGGGGGCATGGCCTAAGCTCCACAGAGCTAGGAGCTGCAAGGAAACTCCTAGAAAGGTAACTACAGGACAATGTTACCAATGGGCATAGACAGAGACAGAAACCAGATCAAGCCGAGGTCAAAGCACGAGATAGCAATACAGTACCAAAGGATAAGACAGAATGGATAGTCAGGACGTAGCAATAGATCCGAAAAACCAGAACGGGCAATAGACGGTACAATAGGGGTAAACTGTAACGGAGTAACGATAGCCAAGCCAGGAGGTCAGAACCAGAAAAGACAATAGTACCAAAATGAGGGACGGAGTACAGAGTGAGGGGACAGACCGGGTCATACACGGGAAGCAAACAAACAACGCAGAATACACGCACACCAGGGGTCAGACACACCAGAACAGCAGTATAACTGACAGAGAATGCTGGTTTGGAGTGAGTATAAATACCCCTCCCAGATCCAAAGAGAGGCCGGCAAAAGTTAACCCTGTGAGAACAGGACATTAATCATGTCCTAACCAAGACAATTTGCATGGTTTTGCCTTTCAAAAATATCGTTATGTTACCCTAATGTTCCATCAATAGTCATAATAGGGCATTTTTAGGGTAAGCCGTCGTGGAGCAGGGGCGCCATTCCGCTGACCAGTAGGGTGCCAACCTTCGATGACAGGAAGGTGTTTAAATACAGGGAACAGATAGTTAGGTACTCCAACGTGCACATGTCACTTTAATGTCTCGTCTTTTTTGCACTGTTTTTGCACTTCTTTTTATTGTTGCCTACCATACTACTTAATGGCAACCCCTATACACTCCTTTTCTGAATAATTGAGTGACTACATGTGGCACTTATTCAGGGTTATCTAGGAGGTTTAGGGTACAGCCGCCGTGGAACGGGGGCGCCAATCTCGACAATATTTAGGCTGCCAACCTCCGTTTTTAGGCAGTTTGTGATATCAGGTCCCCATTGTAGGGTGTAGTAGGTGACACGGTTGTTTGTTATTAGTGTGTGGTTGTGTTGTCTTATATTTAGACTTTATTAAAGGTTAGCTTTTAATCTATATCTACATGAAACAATTGCTGTAAGGGTCCTTGTTAAATATAGATACTCCTCCACACATGTAAAGTAGCATGGAATAAATGGCGCTATAATAATAAATAATAATAATACCTGTGTCTCCCCCTTTGTTGGAGGATTTGCCCTGTCTTTTTATTTTCCTGTTTTAATTTGTTAACTAAATAAATATTGCATTTTATATTAAGCTGGAATCTCTTTAGATCCTTCAGAACATTGATTGGCTGATAGGGGATATTGGTTGTATATTCCTTCTTAATTTATTCAAATGTATTTGCGTCTTTCAGAGGAGGAGACAGAGAATACATGTTTCATCATTGTAGTTGGGGAGAGTTAATGTTACTGTGAGTGCAGATAATGTGGAGACTATTGTGAAAGGGGGCACAGTATAGCGAGAGGCAGTTAGGGGAGGAGGGGTACTTTAAGAAAAAAAGAATAATAATAGTGTAGGAATCACTAATCAAGGCAGGAGAACATATAATCCCTATAAAAAGCTATTTTATTTCATAATATTAAAAAAAACACCATTTTCCCAGTGAAAAAAATGGCAAATGCCACAATACAGAAAAAAGACCTGCACTGAGATGCTGCAAAAACCCTGCATTAGACCTCTCTGACACCTTCCTATCCGTGGAGGTTGGCACCCTAAAGATCACGATTTTTTGGCGCCCCCACTCAACGAGGACTATCCCTCGCTCCCCTACCGGTCCCTGATATCACAGGTGTGAAAACAATATCCGATAGTGCAGAGATGAATTGTAAAAATGCCCTAGAGATAATGCAAGCAGTCTCCGAAAAAAATGCATAAAAACAAATTGCCACAACATGACAATCAAAGGTCCACCATATATCTGTATTAGATGAGATATGCCCTGACAATGGAGCATACATAGAGAGTAAAGATTAGAGGAGTGACCACTTATCATGCATGGTGTCACCCCAACGCGTTTCCCCGCACCAGCGGTTCATCAGGAGGCATAGAAGATGAATATGATGTCGGTCATGTCAGATACCAAGATGCAAAGTGATGGCTACAGCGGTCAGAAGAGGCCAAACTTATAAAGCCCCCAGATAGTTGCTACAATGAGCCCCGCCTATCTAATCGCAGGCATTTTAATCACGGAAAAAATCATGGCTAGTTCCACATATACCAAAATAGTCACTCACATGGGTGCATCCGGCTGTACCATGCCGTCAGGACCCAGCGTGCGCTCCAGTGAGGAACGCAAACAAAGATGACCGCGGGAGCTTCCGGTCGCCGGTACACGTCACCTCCAGGTTACGCATGCCCGGAGGCCTATACAATATGATTATCACCATGAAGCCAGAAGCAAAGATGGCAGCGGGAGCTTCCGGTCCCGGAAACACGTCACGTCCAGACTGCGCATGCCCAAACACTTAGATATCATGCGTCTTGTGCCGAGCCTCTGACTCAACAGGATTAGATAGCGACAATATAGCTCCATAGATGGGCACTTAAACATGGTGCACACACCGCATAGTACTTGTTAGATGTATGTGACCTTTCATAGAGGGCACAGATGTTCTTATAACGCTGTAAAAGTGGAACAATTAGACTCCAAACAGAACAGATTATTAAAGAACCAATGTATAGCTAACGCCACACAGTATGGCACATGTATCAAACATACTCTGACATGCCATTATGATCCCACATATTGCTCAAAGAATACTGGGCACAGTTATTCAATCAGGAAATATTAAATAAAACAGGTATAGGACATGCACTCGTTCATCCCATCAGGGGAAAGGGACCGTAATCTAAAGATCCATTCACATTCACGTCTCAAGATGATTTTATCCAAATTCCCTCCCCTCACTCTTGGTTTCATTAATTCAATCATATTGAAAGTGATCTCATTCAGGCGGCCCCCATGGACAGCATTCATGTGTCGTGCAACCGGGGTATCCCATTTGTTCTTAATATCCCCCAGGTGCTCGCCCACCCTAACTCTGAGCTCTCTAGTGGTTTTACCCACAGTCCATGGGGCTTTATACACCAAACCTGTTGATCTGCAGTTTCCAAAATCCCTTAGACAAAAAACCTTTCCATTGGTCGCGCTGGTAAACGTTTTACACTGAGTCATTACACTACACCTGGAACAATTGCCACATTTGAAGAAGCCCAATGGCTTCCTATCCAGGCAGGTACCCGCACCAATCGGCCTCTGATAGAGACTGTGCACGAGTCGATCTCCTATTGATCTTCCCTTTCTGTAGGTGACACTTGGTTTCTGTGAGATAAGGTCTCTCAGATTAGGGTCAGCCAGTAAAATACCCCAATGTTTTTTAATAACCTGATAGACCCTATCCGACTGGCCATCAAAGGTACCAATAAGTCTAAACAGACCATCATTGGCCAGGTCCTGCGTCCCTTTCTTTTGAAAAAGGGAAGATCTCTCAACACGAAAGGCCTCATTACGTGGTCCATTTAGCACATGTGCGGGGTAACCCCTCATTCTGAATCTATCATAGAGGTCATTAGCCTATGTCCTAAAGGTACCAAGGTCGGAACAGTTTCTACTAATCCTCAGAAACTGGCCCCATGTTATTCCTTTTTTGAGTGGTACTGGATGATGGCTAGTCCATCTCAACAGGCTATTTGTTGCAGTTGGCTTCCTGAAAGTGCAAGTACTAATACCACCATCAGGCCTTTTTGATATAGTCAGATCCAGAAAATTAATATTAGTAACCTGGCATTCAGACGTAAAACTCAGACCAATGGAATTCATGTTCATACTCTCAATGAAACTGTGGAAATCAGCCTCTGAGCCAGACCAGAAAATCAAGATGTCATCGATATATCTGACCCAGAGGATAATATATGGATTCCACCATTCCTCCTCTTCCCCAAAGATATGGGTTTCCTCCCACCAGCTCAGGAAGATATTTGCATACGAGGGGGCACAAGGGCTCCCCATCGCAGTCCCCCTGAGCTGGTGGAAGTATTTTGAGTCTATGAGGAAATAGTTTCGCGTTTGAAAATTACTCACATTTTTTCTAACAAAATGGTTATGTGCCCAGCACTCCACTGCTCTCGTTTGTATAAAATGGGTCACAGCTTTCAAGCCGTAGTCATGTGGAATACAACTATACACCGCTTCCACGTCAATAGATGCCAATAACGTGTTCCTTTTGACCGTAACCTCATCAAGGAGACTCAGTAAATGTGATGTGTCACGCACATATGAGGGTAGCGAAATCACAACGGGTCTCAAGATCTTATCCAAATAAAGGCCGCTGTTCTGGGTTACGGAATCAATCCCCGAGACGATGGGACGACCCTTCGGTTGTTCAAGCCCCTTGTGTACCTTGGGTAAGGAATAGAAAGTTGCTATAACCGGAGAATTTGGCATCAAAAAATAAAATTCATTATCGGAAATTAGCTTGTCATCCCTTGCCCCATTCAAGATTGACAACAATTCACTTTTATATTCAACAGTTGGATCGCTACCCAAAATCTCATATGTGTCCTTATGATTTAAAAGGGAGTAACACATCCCACGATATTTTTCATGATCCATGAGCACTAGATTACTGCCCTTATCAGAGGCCTTAATAATTTTGGCGTTTTTTCAAGCCTCTCCTGAGCGAGTTTTTCACCAGGTGTGAGATTAGACTGACAGTATGGGTCAGCATGCGGGATCTTACGCAAATCTTCCTCCACCATTTTGGTGAAGATGTCCACGCTCGTAACTTTCTTAATGGGCGGCATTCTAGTGCTCTTATTCTTCAAAGAAGTGAACGGGCCTATTCCCCGCTGTTGTTCATTCTCCCTCAGGAGACCAGTCAGGGCTTCCAGGCCCTCCATGTCCTCCTCCGATAACCCTAAACGGAGACATTGTTCATGGTCATATTGTTTAAAAAAGAGTTGCCACTTAAGACTACGTCCAAACAGGTTAGCATCTTTGACCCAATTGAAGCAATTCAAGTCATTAGTGGGCACAAAATTAAGCCCCTTCTGTAATATAAGAAATTCATCCCCAGATAGCACAAGTGATGATAAATTAATTATTTGTCCTTGGTCTATCACAGCCTCTTCCTTAGGTCGTACCCCACCGTCGGACCCTTGTCCAAAAAAGATTGTTGTACTGATGAGGAGGAACCCGAGGACAATTGTTGAACACCCCTTCCAGCACCCCTTTGCCTGTACTGATTTCTCTGTGGGCGCTATCTCGTTCTATTGTGCCCACCTCTCCCCCGAAGAACACTCGAATTTTCAGGGCATTCGGTATTAGAGGTGTCGATGTCAGAAGACACCTCTGTAGAATATCCCCCCTGATATTCGTATGCCCTGTTATCTTTGAACTCCGCAAGATCTCGAGTGAACTGAGAATGCTTTCTGTCCTTTAAATTAATCTGGAATTTTACCACTGATGTTTGAAGACTCGTTTCCCTTTTAACAAACTCAGGGTCAGATTTAAATTTTTGGACTTTTTCAATCAAATAATTTAATCTTTTTGTAGAATCCTCAAAAAGCTTTTTTTCTTCAATAAGAAGAAGTTGCATAAAGGGAATAGATGATTCAATGGACTCTTTTGTCCAGGCCAATAATAAGTGGGAGTTTGCAGTTCTAGGTGAGGGCTGTATATTTATTCGTAGGCCCTTAGGCACTATTTTATTTTTGATGTAACTTTCCAGGCCTCGTATTTCCCCCCAGGATTTAATATTCTCCTTATATGCGAGATATAGTTCTTTGAACAGGGTTTTTAGGGAGGGATTTTCTGTGCTATTTGTAATAGGATTAGTGGAAAACACCTGAGTGGCATCCTGTGCCCATAAGTCTATGCTAATGGGGGCCGACAAAAAACTGGCCATGTCAATCTAAATCACAATTTTAAGGAAAGAATAATAATAATGTAGGAATCACTAATCAAGGCAGGTGAACATATAATCCCTATAAAAAGCTATTTTATTTCATAATATTAAAAAAACACCATTTTCCCAGTGAAAAAAATGGCAAATGCCACAATACAGAAAAAAGACCTGCACTGAGATGCTGCAAAAACCCTACATTAGACCTCTCTGATACCTTCCTATCCATGGAGGTTGGCACCCTAAAGATCACGATTTTTTGGCGCCCCCACTCAACGAGGACTATCCCTCGCTCCCCTACCGGTCCCTGAAATCACAGGTGTGAAAACAATATCCGATAGTGCAGAGATGAATAGTAAAAATGCCCTAGAGATAATGCAAGCAGTCTCCGAAAAAAATGCATAAAAACAAATTACCACAACATGACAATCAAAGGTCCACCATATATCTGTATTAGATGAGATATGCCCTGACAATGGAGCATACATAGAGAGTAAAGATTAGAGGAGTGACCACTTATCATGCATGGTGTCACCCCAACGCGTTTCCCCGCACCAGCGGTTCATCAGGAGGCATAGAAGATGAATATGATGTTGGTCATGTCAGATACCAAGATGCAAAGTGATGGCTACAGCGGTCCGAAGAAGCCAAACTTATAAAGCCCCCAGATAGTTGCTACAATGAGCCCCGCCTATCTAATCGCAGGCATTTTAATCACGGAAAAAATCATGGCTAGTTCCACATACACCAAAATAGTCACTCACATGGGTGCATCCGGCTGTACCATGCCGTCAGGACCCAGCGTGCGCTCCAGTGAGGAACGCAAACAAAGATGGCCGCGG
Source organism: Dendrobates tinctorius (assembly GCF_039654945.1). Classification (NCBI taxonomy): domain Eukaryota; kingdom Metazoa; phylum Chordata; class Amphibia; order Anura; family Dendrobatidae; genus Dendrobates; species Dendrobates tinctorius. Next base: position 10,545,351 of record NW_027361727.1, on the reverse strand, counting down.
GAGCTTCCGGTCGCCGGTACACGTCACCTCCAGGTTACGCATGCCCGGAGGCTTATACAATATGATTATCACCATGAAGCTAGAAGCAAAGATGGCAGCGGGAGCTTCCGGTCCCGGAAACACGTCACGTCCAGGTTATGCATGCCCGGAGGCCTATACAATATGATTATCACCATGAAGCCAGAAACAAAGATGGCCGCGGAACTTCCGGTCCCGGAAACACGTCACGTCCAGACTGCGCATGCCCAAACACTTAGATATCGTGCGATTTGTGCCGAGCCGCTGACTCAACAGGATTAAATAGCGACAATATAGCTCCATAAATGGGCACTTAAACACGTTGCACACACCGCATAGTACTTGTTAGATGTATATGACCTTTCATAGAGGGCACAGATGTTCTTATAACGAGGTAAAAGTGGAACAATTAGACTCCAAACAGAACAGATTATTAAAGAACCAATGTATAGATAACGCCACACAGTATGGCACATGTATCAAACATGCTCTGACATGCCATTATGATCCCACATATTTCTCAAAGAATACTGGGCACAGTTATTCAATCAGGAAATATTAAATAAAACAGGTATAGGACATGCACTCGTTCATCCCATCAGGGGAAAGGGACCGTAATCTAAAGATCCATTCACGTCTCAAGATGATTTTATGCAAATTCCCTCCCCTCTCTCTTGGTTTCATTAATTCAATCATATTGAAAGTGATCTCATTCAGGCGGCCCCCATGGACAGCATTCATGTGTCGTGCAACCGGGGTATCCCATTTGTTCTTAATATCCCCCAGGTGCTCGCCCACCCTAACTCTGAGCTCTCTTGTGGTTTTGCCCACACAGTCCATGGGGCACGTGCATGTCGCTTTATACACCAAACCTGTTGATCTGCAGTTTCCAAAATCCCTTAGACAAAAAACCTTTCCATTGGTCGCGCTGGTAAACGTTTTACACTGAGTCATTACACTACACCTGGAACAATTGCCACATTTGAAGAAGTCCAATGGCTTCCTATCCAGCCAGGTACCCGCACCAATCAGCCTCTGATAGAGACTGTGCACGAGTCGATCTCCTATTGATCTTCCCTTTCTGTAGGTGACACTTGGTTTCTGTGAGATAAGGTCTCTCAGATTAGGGTCAGCCATTAAAATACCCCAATGTTTTTTAATAACCTGATAGACCCTATCCGACTGGCCATCAAAGGTACCAATAAGTCTAAACAGACCATCATTGGCCAGGTCCTGCTTCCCTTTCTTTTGAAAAAGGCAAGATCTCTCAACACGAAAGACATCATTAAGTGGTCCATTTAGCACATGTGCGGGGTAACTCCTCATTCTGAATCTATCATAGAGATCATTAGCCTGTCTCCTAAAGGTACCGCGGAACTATTTCCTCTTTGACTCAAAGTACTTCCACCAGCTCAGGGGGACTGTGATGGGGAGCCCTTGTGCCCCCTCGTATGCAAATATCTTTCTGGGCTGGTGGGAGGAAACCCATATCTTTGGGGAAGAGGAGGAATGGTGGAATCCATATATTAGCCTCTGGGTCAGATATATCGATCACATCTTGATTTTCTGGTCTGGCTCAGAGGCTGATTTCCACCGTTTCATTGAGAGTATGAACATTAATTTCATTGGTCTGAGTTTTACGTCTGAATGCCAGGTTACTAATATTAATTTTCTGGATCTGACTATATCAAAAAGACCTGATGGTGGTATTAGTACTTGCACTTTCAGGAAGCCAACTGCAACACATAGCCTGTTGAGATGGACTAGCCATCATCCAGTACCACTCAAAAAAGGAATACCAAGGGGCCAGTTTCTCAGGATTAGGAGAAACTGTTCCAACCTTGGTACCTTTAGGAGACAGGCTAATGACCTCTATGATAGATTCAGAATGAGGGGTTGCCCTGCACATTTGCTAAATGGACCACGTAATGAGGCCTTTCATGTTGAGAGATCTTCCGTTTTTCAAAAGAAAGGGATGCAGGACCTGGCCAATGATGGTCTGTTTAGACTTATTGGTACCTTTGATGGCCAGTCGGATAGGGTCTATCAGGTTATTAAAAAACATTGGGGTATTTTACTGGCTGACCCTAATCTGAGAGACCTTATCTCACAGAAACCAAGTGTCACCTACAGAAAGGGAAGATCAATAGGTGATCGACTCATGCACAGTCTCTATCAGAGGCCAATTGGTGCGGGTACCTGGCTGGATAGGAAGCCATTGGGCTTCTTCAAATGTGGCAATTGTTCCAGGTGTAGTGTAACGACTCAGTGTAAAACGTTTACCAGCGCGACCAATGGAAAGGTTTTTTGTCTAAGGGATTTTGGAAACTGCAGATCAACAGGTTTGGTGTATAAAGCCCCATGGACTATGTGGGTAAGACCACAAGAGAGCTCAGAGTTAGGGTGGGCGAGCACCTGGGGGGATATTAAGAACAAATGGGATACCCCGGTTGCACGACACATGAATGCTGTCCATGGGGGCCGCCTGAATGAGATCACTTTCAATATGATTGAATTAATGAAACCAAGAGAGAGGGGAGGGAATTTGGATAAAATCATCTTGAGACGTGAATGTGAATGGATCTTTAGATTACGGTCCCTTTCCCCTGATGGGATGAACGAGTGCATGTCCTATACCTGTTTTATTTAATATTTCCTGATTGAATAACTGTGCCCAGTATTCTTTGAGCAATATGTGGGATCATAATGGCATGTCAGAGTATGTTTGATACATGTGCCATACTGTGTGGCGTTAGCTATACATTGGTTCTTTAATAATCTGTTCTGTTTGGAGTCTAATTGTTCCACTTTTACAGCGTTATAAGAACATCTGTGCCCTCTATGAAAGGTCACATACATCTAACAAGTACTATGCGGTGTGTGCAACGTGTTTAATTGCCCATCTATGGAGCTATATTGTCGCTATCTAATCCTGTTGAGTCAGAGGCTCGGCACAAGACGCATGATATCTAAGTGTTTGGGCATGCGCAGTCTGGACGTGACGTGTTTCCGGGACCGGAAGCTCCCGCTGCCATCTTTGCTTCTGGCTTCATGGTGATAATCATATTGTATAGGCCTCCGGGCATGCATAACCTGGAGGTGACGTGTACCGGCGACCGGAAGCTCCCGCGGTCATCTTTGTTTGCGTTCCTCACTGGAGCGCACGCTGGGTCCTGACGGCATGGTACAGCCGGATGCACCCATGTGAGTGACTATTTTGGTATATGTGGAACTAGCCATGATTTTTTCCGTGATTAAAATGCCTGCGATTAGATAGGCGGGGCTCATTGTAGCAACTATCTGGGGGCTTTATAAGTTTGGCCTCTTCTGACCGCTGTAGCCATCACTTTGCATCTTGGTATCTGACATGACCGACATCATATTCATCTTCTATGCCTCCTGATGAACCGCTGGTGCGGGGAAACGCGTTGGGGTGACACCATGCATGATAAGTGGTCACTCCTCTAATCTTTATTCTCGATGTATGCTCCATTGTCAGGGCATATCTCATCTAATACAGATATATGGTGGACCTTTGATTGTCATGTTGTGGTAATTTGTTTTTATGCATTTTTTTCGGAGACTGCTTGCATTATCTCTAGGGCATTTTTACAATTCATCTCTGCACTATCGGATATTGTTTTCACACCTGTGATATCAGGGACCGGTAGGGGAGCGAGGGATAGTCCTCGTTGAGTGGGGGCGCCAAAAAATCGTGATCTTTAGGGTGCCAACCTCCACGAATAGGAAGGTGTCAGAGAGGTCTAATGCAGGGTTTTTGCAGCATCTCAGTGCAGGTCTTTTTTCTGTATTGTGGCATTTGCCATTTTTTTTCACTGGGAAAATGGTGTTTTTTAATATTATGAAATAAAATAGCTTGAGGAGTGGGGTACTTTATTCAGAGGGGAGTATTTTGCAGAGAGGCAGTGTTGGGGACATTTTGCAAAGGGGCAGTATGGGGGAATATTTGTCAGAGGGGCACTGTGGATGGAATATTATGGAGAGGGGCAGATTGGGGGGATGTTATGGAGAAGGGCCGTCTGTGGAGGTTCCTTTATTTACCTTTTTGGGTAGGGGAAAATAGTGGCTGTAGGGTGCATCTAGGGATCCCAGGGACAGCCATCATGGAGCGGGGGCGCCAAAACGCTCTCTCCTAGGGTGCCAACCCCCGCAGTCAGGAAGGTGCAAGCATAGACACCATATCAGGGAACCTAATATGCTCCAAGTTTTTGGGTTGTGGTTTTTCACAGTGTTTGTTTTTTTTGTGGTGTGAAAACACTGGTTGGTGGTGTTTTAATATATTTAAATAAAATTGTACTTTTATGGGGTTTGTTATGATTTTTGTACTTTTATTGATACCTTAATTGCAAATTGTTTTTTTTTTTTTTTTTTTTTTAAAAAGAGGGATAATTTCTGCAGTAAGCACAGCAATTATTCTGCAATTATTCAGGGGAGCAGCATGGGAGATAGTGTTATTTATGGAGCAATATCATGATACTTTTATTTTTAAGGGCACGGTGTCGTGAAGTGCTGCTGAAAGACGGAGAAAAGGGAAAGCTGCAGATATGAGTTCTGGGCGTGGAATCTCATTATGGCAACTGTACTAAATGGGGACAAAAGGGATGGGAATAACTTCAATTAGAGAAGATATCACTTATAAGATACCTGGATGTAAATGTTTATTTGCCATACTGCCTGCATTTCATCCGTACTGTGATTCCTGTATGGTTCGCAGTCTGATAACGACTGGTAATAACTCCCAGTATCTCCTTACCATTGTTCAGGACATACTGATAGTTGTATGTTCATGCAACACAATTGTATATGGGGCTGATCTCACACTGTAATTGATCTCTGTACTAAACTTGGTGATTATGTATGGACGGTGGTTCTGGCACCACACTCATGTTCTGACGATGATGCTGTTGCGGCATTCATGTACTAACAGTTGCTCTGGCACCTCATTCATGTACTAACGGTTGCTCTGGCACCTCATTCATGTACTGACGGTGATTCTGGCTCCACATTTAAGCACTGACGGTGGTTCTGGTGCCGCATTCATGAACTGACAGTGATTCTGGTGCCGCATTCATGTACTGACAGTGGTTTTGTCTCCACATTCATGTAGTGAGGGTGGTTCTGGTGGTTCAGTAATGTGCTGTTGGTGGTTCAGGTGCTGCATTCATGAACTGACAGTGATTCTGGTGCCGCATTCATGTACTGACAGTGGTTTTGTCTCCACATTCATGTAGTGAGGGTGGTCCGGGTGGTTCAGTAATGTCCTGATGGTGATTCTAATCTTGTACACATGTAGCAATCCAAAACGTGCTTCATGGCTATGTTAATGCTTAAAAATCCTCAAAACTTTGAGTTTTGAGATTATGAGAAAGACTCGGCGAGATTCTACTCGGTTTCTGCTCCAAAAACGTGTTCTGGTGATGTATTAATGTACTGATAGTGGTTCTAGTGATGTATTCATGTTGCTACCCCTTAAAACATTTTTGCTGCCCTTAGGATTTGTTGAGTACTCTATGCTAATGTGGCCCTTGGACCAAAAAATGTGCACCCCTGCTTTAAAACATCATTTATTAACATAAATTATATGTAGAGATGTATTGTGTGATCCTCGTAGATCTGATCTCTTTAAATAAAACCCACTAAAGCATTATTCTGCCCTAACTTATTGTTTAAAATACTTACCCTGAAGTTTTTTCCTTTCTTTATTTGGCATGGAGATAAATCATGAGAAGCAACAATTCTCTTTCTACACCACTGTCTCTCCTCCTCCTTGTTACTTTCATCTCTTTACAACCTCAGATTCTGCATCTTCCAGCTAAACAATAGCTTCTACTATTGCTGTGACTCACGCAGAAACTATCTGAAGTTCTGAGCTGTGATGGGACATTTCATACCATCCATTTGCCAAGGAGAAATCAAGACGATAATTGTTTACATCTCGACCCTCTGGATCTGAACTATTTCATTCCGGCAAGAGAAGGATGGAGTTTTTCTTTATGGCTGCATGTGAAGGGTACAGCTAGACTGCTACAAGCCCGGCCGGTGTTGGCATCGCAGGGCAGATCCAGGGGTGAAGTGTCCACAAAATGCACAAGATGACATTATAACAAGTGTCAAGCGAATGAGGCCATAACTGTAGTGATTGACCCAGTGTTTTGGGATTGACTTAAGATGTTTCTGTGCAGGAGAAACCTGTGGAGGAACATACGTAGTGTAAATGAGGGTGAAGTCGTCAGTGGATGTTTTTTTAGCAGGGAGGTTAGAGGGAGACCCCCAAAATCCACATCAAAAAACTTTTGAAGAGTCCGTCTCATAAAATCCGCTCCAAATTTTACGGCAAAAGGCTACAGAAACGACATAGAAAAAAAAGCTTGAAAAGGGCTCAAAATCTGCTTCAAAACCTGTATCAGAATCTCATTGAAAAAAACAAAAAACGACTAGGTTTCTAATGTGCATTTCTTTTGAAAATGATATTGGGCTTTTCTTCCTGAAAAAAAAGGTCCACTTGAACATTCCCATGGGATACGTGCACAAGGAGCTTCAGGAGGAGTTTTTGGATAAGAAACTGAAAAGAAACTCTTCAAATCCTCCTCCAAAAATCTTCAAAAACTTGAACATTCCGCTCAGTTTCTTCTGTCCTGAAAACTCTGCAAAAAGGCTTAGGGTAGATTTGCACAATGAACACTTGTTGCAGAATTTCAGTTGCGAAATTTGTGATTCATGGCATAAAAAAAAATGGGAGCATGTACTCTCTGACGTGGACATTTAACAATTTTTTTTTTTACCACGGATTTCATTCATTGCTATTCATAGGAAGGGTGTCATCAGAAAATGACCTATAGTCTAAATCATGTTTTTTTGTTTATTTTATTTTTCCAATGTTAATTTTTTTCATTCTGCATAAAAATCTAGATGAGAAATGTTGCAATTTTCACACCGGCTACATGCATTATTCTAGACTCTAAAATCCTGTTGTTTCAGGAAATCCACATGTACATTAGTTGCATGGATCAGACTCCGTCCCTATCTTTTGCATTATTCTAATGAGCGTGTACAAAGGTCATCGTGAAGGGAGAGAGAGGAGGTGAGCTGTAACATTGCCAATTGTGATTGGTGGATCCTGTGCTATCAGAGGTGTTACCTGTCATAGTAATCCTGCCTCTGATGATAACGAGACTGCTGAAAACTTTCTGAAAGGACAATGCATATGATCTAAAAAATAGCAAGGTTACTAATTTTGTTTTGTTGTACAGACCGCGAAATGAAAAAAAAGTGTCAATTTTTTTAAAAAATACTTGTCACGCAAAAACCTGATTTAAACAAGAAGTCATTCTCAGATTACACATTCTCTTTAAGAAATGAAGCCATAGCTTTACCTGCATTAAAATCTGCTAAGGAAACAAATGCAGATTTTTTGTGAAGTTTTTGGTATCAGATTTACATGTGTCAACTTACCCTTACACTTCTCATTGCTCTAACTTTGGTGCTATATAATCCATCATGAACATATGTCACTTTTGCATTTTACTGCTTGTTAAAATCTGCATCCGTTCTTAAGATATTAACATTTTCCTTCTCTTTTGTTTACAGCTCGTTGCCTAGGACACCGACCACCGATGCTGTCTAGCTTGTAAGCCCCGTGCTGAAGCTGGGAGGGATTAGGAGGCAACAGTATTCTTCAGCAATCCTGGAAAACTTCAAAGCAGTGCGTAGTAGAAATGAATTTGTAAGCACTGTGCATGTCCTGTTTTCGAGTAGCGGTGGTCGGTCTCCAAGACAACGAGCTGTAAACAAAAGAAAAGTAATACAGTAATTTCTCAAGAACGGTTGAAAATTTTAATAAGCAGTAAATTGCAAATTTGCTAGTTTTTACAAGCTCTATCCAAAAATATCCATACATTAAGATGGAAATTTAGCACACAGACAGCTTTACAGTCCAGATTCGACAGGTTGAGAATTCACTACTTACTGCAGTTAGCAATATTATGAATAAGATTTCTCAACTCCACAATGTTGGGACAATTTACACTATAGATTTTCTCTGCAGTTTGTGGGTGAGATTTTGGGATATCCTAGTACAATAATATTCAGCGAAATGTCACGTGGGAACATACCCTAAGGATATGATCACATACGGCAGATTTATTGCAGAAATTTCTGCAATTGAAATTTCCTTTCATATATCTGAATGGGATTGATTTGGTGTCAGGCTGATTGATCTCTGCAAACCTCATGTGGATGATTGGGGCTGTGAAAGAAATTTCCGCAACACCTCTGCTGCGTGTGAATTCAACCCAAAAGCTTGCTCACGGGTTGATTTCCATCCAGATACAGTGCTGCAGAGAAAATCTGGAAATCTACAAACACACTGTGGATTTCATTTCTGCAGCATGTCAACTTTAGCTGTGGTTATTCATTAAGGATTGCAACCGTGCAAAAGTTGAAATCTACAGAAAACCTACAGTATTTTTGCTGTGTAATCTGCAGTAAAATTTGCACAATATATTGTGGAGTTTGAACTTCTACAGCGGAAGTTTTACAGCAGGTGCTTCCTATGTGGCTGTACCCCAAGGGTATGTTAACATTGGATTTGCTGCCCAAAATTTTGAAAACAAATCTGCAAGAATCGGCAGAAGTATTTGCAGCAGCTAATCCGTACCAAGCTTTGCTGATTTTGGTGCAGATTTTACACTGATTTTCCTGACAAAAACAGCACCACATATTTTATTAAAATCCCAATACTCAACTCGACTGGCACTTCCCAGGCTTCCATAATCCTTACCTATTCCCAGCTGGTCTCAGTATAAAAGCCTTCTGGGATGACATGACTGATGTAGCCCCTGACCAAGACTTCAGCAATATGTTAGCCAGGACACCAAATTAATGCATGGAGACCAAATCTGGATATTGCAGCCTAGCCACCATATCGCATCCAGAACTTCCAGCCAGGACCCCATACCAAAGACAGGACATCATATCACAGCCAGGACATCAGGGCTCCATATCTTAGTCAGGACATCAGGACTCCATATCTTAGCCAGGACATCATATCTTATCCAGCACACCAGGACATCATATATTATCCAGCACACCAGGACATCATATATTATCCAGCACACTAGGACATCATATCTTATCCAGCACACCAGGACATCATATCTTATCCAGCACACCAGGACATCATATCTTATCCAGCACACCAGGACATCATATCTTATCCAGCACACCGGGACATCATATCTTATCCAGCACACCAGGACATCATATCTTATCCAGCACACCAGGACATCATATCTTATCCAGCACACCAGGACATCATATCTTATCCAGCACACCAGGACATCATATATCTTATCCAGCACACCAGGACATCATATATTATCCAGCATACCAGGACACCATATCACAGCCAGGACTTCATATCTTAGTCAGGACATCATATCTAATCCAGCACACCAGGACATCATATCTTATCCAACACACCAGGACATCATATCTTATCCAGCACACCAGGACATCATATATTATCCAGCACACCAGGACATCATATCTTATCCAGCACACCAGGACATCATATATTATCCAGCACACCAGGACATCATATATTATCCAGCATACCAGGACACCATATCACAGCCAGGACTTCATATCTTAGTCAGGACATCATATCTAATCCAGCACACCAGGACATCATATCTTATCCAGCACACCAGGACATCATATATTATCCAGCATACCAGGACACCATATCACAGCCAGGACTTCATATCTTAGTCAGGACATCATATCTAATCCAGCACACCAGGACATCATATCTTATCCATCCCACCAGGACACCATATCACAGCCAGGACATCACATATTATTGAACACATCAGGACACCATATCACAGACAGGACATCATATCTTAGTCAGGACACAATATCACAGCCTGAGTACCAGATCATTAAAATGACACAAGGCCACCACATCTGGATATTGTAGACTGGAAAGCATATCACAGCTAACTGGCCCAGTTCATAATATTACACCTACGATATAAGGATACCAGCACCATATCACAGCCAGGACACCAGGATATCATATAGCATCACAGTGAGCTCACCAAGCTACAATACCACAGTCAGGATACCAGCAAGGACTCCATGACACCATATGACAGCCAGGAGTTAGGACAACAGGACTTCTTATGACAGTCAGGGCATAATAATATAGCTAGGAAACCATATCATAGCCAGTACACCGGACCTTCAAATCACAGACAGGACACCAGGACAATGTATCACAGCCCACACACTATAATTCACAGCCGGGACACAATATTACAAGCAGCACACCAGAACACCATACTACAACCAGGACACCAGGACACTATCACAGCCAGGACACCAGGACACTGTATCACAGCCAGGACACCAGGACACTGTATCACAGCTAGGACACCAGGACACTGTATCACAGCCAGGACACCAGGACACTGTATCACAGCCAGGACACTGTATCACAGTCAGGACACTGTATCACAGTCAGGACACCAGGACACTGTATCCCAGCCAGGACACCAGGACACTGTATCACAGCCAGGACACCAGGACACTGTATCACAGCCAGGACACCAGGACACTGTATCACAGCCAGGACACCAGGACACTGTATCCCAGCCAGGACACCAGGACACTGTATCACAGCCAGGATACCAGGACATTGTATCACAGCCAGGACACCAGGACACTGTATCACAGCTAGGACACTGTATCACAGCCAGGACACCAGGACACTGTATCACAGCCAGGAAACCAGGACACTGTATCACAGCCAGGACACCAGGACACTGTATCACAGCCAGGACACCAGGACACTGTATCACAGCCAGGACACTAGGACACTGTATCACAACCAGGACACTGTATCACAGCCAGGACACTAGGACACTGTATCACAGCCAGGACACCAGGACACTGTATCACAGCCAGGACACCAGGACACTGTATCAGAGCAAGAGGCATATAAACTTAGCGGTGATAATTATGATAACACTGCTGAAATCTCTGATGGATATTAATAGAAAGTAGTCAGCAATTTACCAAAATGTGCAGCTCAGCGTGGGAGAACAGCAGGAACCAGCAGGGACTTAGGATAATTTATCTTTCTAGAATGTGATGTTTGGACTGGATCCAGAGGGGGAAATACCGAGAAATACAAGTGTAAATTTCCTCAAACCTCGTATAATTCAGTCTGCTGTTATGATTATAAGTCAGTTTTGTATATAGACCCCGAGAACACAATGTGATGTTATCCCGATACCACAACAATAGTATAACCGGAAACCCTGGGACAGCGAGACGGATGATGGGATTCTATGGGACTGGTTAGCATTCTCAGGCTCACGATTGCTGTTTTGTCTTAACCATGAGAAAATATGTTTCAGTTCATCTTAACGGCACTGATACATTGTAACAAACGATCTGAACACTGCTGATGTCATTAGCTCCACAAGGCTGAGCTGCACAATAGTAGCAAATACTTAGCCATTTAGGATATTCACCTATTGACTTTATAGTAACGTCAGGCCGGATGATACATAACCTTGAGTCGCACCAAGTATAAGTTTTCCCTCATTATTAAGACAGGTGGTAACCTATTGATCGATGGGTGTGGGTCTGAGCACTATGGCGACATTATTTGGGCACTGTGGGGATATATGGTAGCATTATATATGCAGTAATGAAGTAATATATGGACAGTAAAGTATTATTACAAGAGTACTGAAGTATCTAGCACCATAGTGGTATGATTTGGGCACTATAAGGGCAGGTGCAGACGGCCGTATATTCTCTCATCCAAGAGATTCGGGTTGATTATGCTAATCACACTCGGATCAAACTCTGATCATAGTGTGATTCGATTCTCTCGGATGAGTAGAAGGAGAAAAAAAATTGCTCCATCTTCTCCATTCTGTCAGTCCGCCGAAATCGGACTGCACTCGAATGTCATCTGACGCTTTCCATGGACTTATTCCCTTGTATGTGATCGAATATCGGATCAAACTCGGGCATGCTGCGACTTTTTCTGCAGACAGGCTCTACCCAGGAAAAAAAATTGGGCATGTGGCCGGCCCCAAATTGGTCCGAGCGCGATTTGATGTTTTGTCGGATCGCACTCAGACTGAAAATCCGGTCATGTGCACGAGCCCTAAGGATAATATACGGACCTTGGGGCAATATTATAAGTGAGATCTTTTGTTATGGAACACATGGTGGTAATATTAGACCATTGGGGTGGTATTATTACAGCAATGTTGTAGCTTAGACACCATCTTGGTATTATTTCACCAATATCTAATAGATTATGAAGGATTATTTTCATTTCTCTGCTGTTTGCAATATTTTGATATCTTGTATCCATTGTATTTCTACTGTGGAATATTGTTTTACAAAGTTACATTTTGTTGATGAAGAAATCTAATTTATAGATTGTGATACAGCTGATCCGTGAGACCGCTGCGTCAGCAAGAGGCTCTGGCTGCGTAAAGATGATCTTACTTCATTCCCACGGGGCGAATCTGCTGAGGAATTTTCACGGCAAGAATACACAGAGGCAAAAACCAGTGCAGATTTTGTAATGGAAATCTGATCGCTTTAAAAATACAGAAAGGATTGTACAAGGTGGTCATAGATCCATCATGGTGGCCACGATGGATTCTATAGGACTAAATAATACCCCATGCCACAAAATAGTACTCATAATAATAATTGTCTTCTGCATCACAAAATGATATTCTGTATCACTGTATCTACTGCCAAACCATGCACCCGATGTCACTAGATAGACACTATATGTTACCTACCAGGTAAAGTACGATCGATGGGATCTCGTAAGTAATGACTGCCATTAATGAGTTGTCTCCAACGCTGGAAAAACCGCTAGATCACACACTAATCAAAAGCCGAACATTATACTAATGCCTTCACAGAGCAGCAAGACTCCTTATATCCCAGTTATAGGGTGCCGAGAACTAAGAGAACCCCTCAAAGGAGTAAGTCATGATCCATAAGGGGGCTACAGCACCCAGCATTTTGTAGGGTGCAACAGTCTGCAGGGATGTAATGAGAATTATAATCACGACACTGAGATATTGATAGATGCTACTAAAAGCTGAAAATGCCGTAAAGATTTCCCATGATAAAATATTATGGTGCATTTATAAGACATGCCATAAAAGACTGATTGAATCCATTTTTCCGGTCCATGGTTCCCAATAGAGAGGTTATTCTTGGTACAGGAGGTTTATGGTTAATGGTTCCCAATAGAGAGGTTATTCTTGGTACAGGAGGTTTATGGTTAATGGTTCCCAATAGAGAGGTTATTCTTGGTACAGGAGGTTTATGGTTAATGGTTCCCAATAGAGAGGTTATTCTTGGTACAGGAGGTTTATGGTTAATGGTTCCCAATAGAGAGGTTATTCTTGGTACAGGAGGTTTATGGTTAATGGTTCCCAATAGAGAGGTTATTCTTGGTACAGGAGGTTTATGGTTAATATACCATAAAAGCCCTAGAAAACAAACTTTAAAGAGGTCTGTGCTAAGAGCAATAGTTGATCTTGAGGGGGTCCATAGATGGTCCAACTGGCAGCGCCAACAATTGGCAAACTATGATTAAAAGACTGTGACTCTTTGATTGCAGAGATGATGATCTGTTGTCGGACACTTGTATTAATGATCAAGTATTGCCAAGAATAGCGAAAGCTAAATAACCATTAAAATAAATGTGTGATGGATAAAAGTGAGAGTCACTTCTACCAGGTCTGAGAAAAGGACCCTTGTTGTCTATTATAATAGTTAAAGGGATGACAGTCACAATGGAAAAGTACCGTAATTGCCATCCTAGGGAAATATCTGTGTAAGGCCGGTTTCACACGTCTGACATTGACAGTCCGGGTATGGGCCGTGATGTTCGGACTGGCCGCTGGTCTCCGGACCTGAACTCAACAGTCTTATAGGCATAAATAAGGTTGTGGGGTGAGGGTCAGAAGACTCACGGATGGTCCCGAAATCACAATCCGTCCTCGGACTGTGGATGTCGTATGTGTGAAACCGGCTTAAGTGTATCACCTCCACAGTAATATCCTGACACTGAAATATATAGGCACATCCGCCTGCTTGGACCTTCCCCTTCTTAAAAGTATTGCATGTGAGTTGGTGCTGCACCAGATCACGTCTTGCATGCAATAAGCCGCCATAGAGACCCTGCCTAATACCTAGTGACCATGACAGTATTTTCAGTCCGAGTGCGATCCGACAAAACATCAGACCAATGTTACTCCATGGGGCTGTGCACATATCCGAGTTTTTTCCTTGAACCAAGTCGAATCTAGTACTTTGTATGAAACTGAAATAAAATGGTTTTCTTACCTGCCTTATGTTCCATTACATTGAGCTGTCTCCTTGATGTCCGACCAGGACCTTCTACTTGTGGAGCAGCATTTAGTGCATCAATGGACGACTCCTCTGCACGGACTCGCGTCCTCATTACATGGAAGGCTGCAGTCCTGGCTCGTCCCTGAAAATGCAGTTTATTCTTGGTTATGCAGATTACCATCCAAAAAAGCAAATTACCCTTTTTTTTTCCCCTCTCCCTCCTCCGGCCGCCCTCTCAATCACTCCTGGGAGCTTTTACCATTTAAGGTCAATGCTGCATTTGGCTGAAGAAACTCGTCTCTAAATTCTTTGCTACATGTAATGCTCAGAGTCCGGGTCTTCCGAGCAAAATAAATAAACTTTTAGAAAAGAGGAAAGGGAAAAAAAATGTCTTGTTTCTTCTTGTGGCAGTTCTTAAAGGATCTTCCCCCCTTTCTCATCTCCTGCAGCCAAGACACATATGTGAAGAAGACACCTCGCTGGGAAATCTGTTCTATGTCAAACCTGATGCTTGTATATATCTAAGGCCAGGACCCAAAGCAACATGGCGCAGTTCTCCAGGGGGACCCGGCAGTTATTTATAGTGCGCGGCGCGGTCATTCCCATCATAGACTCCATTACTGTAATGTTATTTATCAAGAAATACAGTTACTGTACGTTTGTCACAGCGTTGAATGTGTGATGCTGTGTGCTGAACTGTCGGATCTAACCCTATCCTGGTGGTACCATCTACTAATCCGTGCAAATCGGATGCACCTAAGCCTTCCATGTGTGATACTGAGCGGTTTCAAACACAACAGTCATAATTAATCATGTCATAAGTAATACTGTCCACTTAAACATTGTATCTAAGGTTATATGTGATACTGTCAGCAGAATCAGTGTATCTAAACCTATGATATATATATATATTTATTACATATAAACCTATTATATAATATATATTACTAATAATAATAATAATAATAATAATAATATATATTATAAGTAATACTGTCTGCTGAGCTACTGCATCTCATCCTGTCATGTGTGTGACACAGTCTGCTGAATCATTGTATCTAAGACCACCATATGTAATATCATCTTCTGAGCTGTTCCATCGTGTGGCACCATCTGCTTATCTGATATATCTAAGACTATGTGTGTGATACTGTCTGCAGGATCAGCGTATTTGAACCCATTATATGACTGTTGAGCTTATGTATCTAATCCTATGTGTGATACTGTATGCTCTTACGCTTATTCGATGCATTACTCTTATATTTTTAAATGACGAGACTTTCATGGGTGTGGGAATACCAGATATATTATTTATTTTTACTTTCGCCTGTGAATAGATTTTATATCTTGTTACTTTTTTTTTAGGTTTTTAAAAACATTTTTTAATTGATAATCCCATTGTCAGGAACACCGCACTGAAGTTGCTCACTGAGCCAGTGCGCGTGTCCTGAGTAAAGCGAACTGTGCTCAAAGATACCTGTGGAGCGGGCAGCAGCCAAGTAGGTGCGTACTTCAGAACAGCAGGACCTGAAGCACGTGACTGCTGGGGGCGTGGCCTAAACTCCAGAGAGCTAGGAGCTGCAAGAGAACTCCTAGCAGGGTAACTGCGACACAAAGTTACCAAGGGGCATAGACAGGGAGAATAGTCAGGACGTAGCCAATGAGTCACACACAGAGATAGCTGCAAGGTACAAGAGGGGCGAGCAGAGAGTAGTCAGGTCACAGGCAACGAGTCATACACAGGGAGGGTAGCGCAGTACAGAATCAACATGCAAACTCACAAAGGGGAACAGAACCGGGTCAGAACCATATAAACAAGCTATAACAACGAACAGGCACACAGAGGTCACCACACTCGGCCAAAGCAAAAGTATAACTGGCAGGGATTGGAGCTTCCTGGGGTTTAAGAAGCTCTCCCAGAACCAAAAAGAGGCCACAATCATTAACCCCAGGTGTGCAGGTCAAAACCTGCACTGAGCTCCAGACATTAACCCCTGACATGCAGCTCAAAAACCTGCACTGGGATCATGACAGTACCCCCCTCTCAGAGGGGGGCCTCTGGACCCCCAGGCTTCCCCGGGTACTTGGCATGGAAAGCTCGAACCAGGCGATCTGCATGTACAGAGCGAGCAGGGACCCATGAGCGCTCCTCTGGTCCATATCCCTTCCAGTGGACCAGGTACTACAAAGAGCAGCGCACCCGCCGAGAGTCCACAATATGTCCGACCTCATACTCCAATTGGCCCTCCACCAGCACTGGAGGAACAACAGGCTCAGAGTCCTCTTTGACAGATCCTACGGATTTCAACAGAGATTTATGGAACACATTGGATATTTTTAAAGAGGAGAGGAGACGCAACCTATATGCCACTGGGTTGACTATCTCCATAATCTCGTACGGACCAATGAACTTTGGTCCCAACTTAGCTGATGGTACCTTTAAGTTGATGTTACGTGTGGAAAGCCAAACCTTCTCTCCCACCTGAAACATGTCTCCCGAGGCTCTCTTTTTGTCAGCAAAATATTTGTACCTCCCCTGGGCCCGAGAGATATTATGCTGGACTTCAGCCCAGAGGTTTTTTAACCGTTGAACGGACCCCTCTAACCCCTGGACAACCGGAATCCACCCGTGTAAACTCCCCAAAATGCGGATTAAACCCATAGTTAATCAGGAATGGGGACATGTTGGTGGACTGACTCACGCGGTTGTTAAAAGTGAATTCCGCAAACGGTAACGCATCACACCAATCCTCCTGTCTGGCGGAGGTCAGACACCTGAGAATTTGTTCCAGGGATTGATTGGTGCGTTCGGTCTGACCATTGCTCTCCGTGTGATATGCCGACGAGAAGGAGAGTGAGATGCCCAATTTCATACAGAACGCCCTCCAAAATTTGGCCACAAACTGCACACCTCTGTCAGACAAAACATTCAGGGGTACCCCATGCAATCGGACCACATGCTGCACAAACAACCTTGACAGTGTTTCTGCTGAGGGTAATGCTGCCAAGGGAATGAAATGGGCCTGTTTAGAAAACCTATCCACCACCACCCAGATCACGGTATTGGCCCTGGAAGATGGAAGGCCAGTAATAAAATCCATGGAAAGATGAGTCCATGGCCTATCAGGAACCGGTAAAGGTATGAGTTCCCCAGCTGGCCAGTTATAATGTCAGGAACACCGCACTGAACTTGCTCACAGAGCCAGTGCGCGTGTCCTGAGTAAAGCGAACTGTGCTCAGAGATACCTGTGGAGCGGGCAGCAGCCGAGTAGATGCGTACTTCAGAGCCGCAGGACCTGAAGCACGTGACTGCTGGGGGCGTGGCCTAAGCTCCAGAGAGCTAGGAGCTGCAAGAGAACTCCTAGCAGGGTAACTGCGAGACAAAGTTACCAAGGGGCATAGACAGGGAGGATAGTCAGGACATAGCCAATGAGTCACACACAGAGATAGCTGCAAGGTACTAGAGAGGCGAGCAGAGAGTAGTCAGGTCACAGGCAATGAGTCATACACAGAGAGGGTAGCGCAGTACAGAATCAACATGCAAACTCACCACGGGAAACAGAACCGGGTCAGAACCATATAAACAAGCTATAGCAACAAACAGGCACACAGAGGTCACCACACTCGGCCAAAGGCAAAAGTATAACTGGCAGGGATTGAAGCTTCCCAGGGGTTTAAGAAGCTCTCCCAGAACCAAAAAGAGGCCACAATCATTAACCCCAGGTGTGCAGGTCAAAACCTGCACTGAGCTCCAGACATTAACCCCTGACGTGCAGCTAAAAAACCTGCACTGGGATCATGACATCCTTTAGGGAGTGAGGCTATTAAATGGTTAAAAAGCAGCGATCTGAGCGAACTCGGGCATTTATAAAAGGGTCGCCTTCAGTCACACATAGGAAACAAACAGGTTTAGATGCTGCGCCTATCACGTCCGATACGTTCTGCTCAGCTACAGTAGCTAATCCTAGTATGTGCGATACTGCCTGATAAACCACTGTAGCTAAGCCTAATATATTATACTGCCCCCTGATCCAGTGTATCTAAGCCTACTATATGGTACTGTCACCTGATCCAGTGTATCTAAGCCTACTATATTGTACTGTCACCTGATCCAGTGTATCGAAGCCTACAACATTATACTGTCCCCTGATCCAGTGTATCTAAGCCTTTTGCCTGTGATACCGCTTGCCGCCATGTCTCAGAAGGCAATGCGGCACCACAGAAGCATGGACTGTGACTGGTTGCTACGGGTGACAGGCTTCTCTTCCCTCAGGCCTTGTAGGCCTCGTTGTCTATGATAAGAATATGGAGGTATCACTATAGCAACAAGCTGCAGTCTTTCAGATTTCTTTCACAAGATGTCTGGTTGTTACAGACAACACGTTCTCCATTAAAGATCCGTTCCCTCAGAACAAAAGGTGGAAAGGAAAGGTGTCAGTGGAAAGGTTACGATGGCGTGCACGCGGTTTACTAAATCTTGCCCGTAGTCTGTAATAAACCTCTGTCATTGCTGACATGGATCCTGGGTGGTCTGTATATATGCAGCAAAACACTGGAGATTTCGGCGCAGATACAGTAAGCTCCTCTTATCCCCCTCTACAGATACGTATCAGTTTACATGTCCAATCACATCCATATGAAGGTTTAATTATGACGTTATATATAACTGCAGCCTGTACAGCTCTGGCAAAAATTAAGAGACCACCACATCAAATCCCTGTCATGGGCAGCCCAGTCTCCAGACCTGAACCCCATTGAAAACCTCTGGAATGTAAGGTCTCTTTCACACATCCGTTTTGCGCCGTCAGGCGAGATCCGGCTTTTTTTTGTAAAACCGGATCCGGCAAATGCAATGCTGGATCCGGTTTTTCCCATTGACTTGTATTAGCGCCGGATCGCGCCGGATGGCATTGCGGTTCGTCCGTTTTTTGCCGGATCCGGCTATTTGTCTCATTCCGGCGTCTGGAAAAAACGGCTACTGTAACGTTATTTGTCTCCGGCGAAAAAGCCGGAAGCCCCGGATCCGACGCTTCCGGCTTTTTGCCACAATGAAAGTCTATGGACGCTGGAGTGCGCCGGATCCAGAAAAAGACGGATCCATTTTTTTAAGTCTGCGCATGCTCAGATCCAATTGGCCAGCCCCCAGGAAACAGATATAACCTGCTAGACGGATCCGGCAGAAAAACGGATCCGTTTCTACAATTCTCCAAAATTTACGCCGGATCCGTTTTTTGTAAAAATAGCCGGATCCTGCCTGACGGCAAAAAACTGATGTGTGAAAGTAGCCTAATCAAGAGGAAGATGGATAGTCACAAGCCATCAAACAAAGAAGAACTGCTTACATTTTTGTACCAGGAGTGGCATAAGGTCACCCAGAAGCAGTGTGAGAGACTGGTGGAAAGCAGCCAAGACGCAGGAAAGCTGGGATTACAAATCATGGTTATTCCACAAAATATTGATTTCTAAACTCTTCCTGAGTTAAAACATTAGTATTGTTGTTTCTAAATGATTATGAACTTGTTTTCTTAGCATTATTTGAGGTCTAAAAGCACTGTTTTTTTTTTAATTTTGACCATTTCTCCTTTTCAGAAAAAAAAACAAAATTTATTGCTTGGAAATTCGGAGACATGTTGTCAGAAGTTTATAGACTAAAAGAACAATTTACATTTTACTCAAAAATATAAAGAGAAAAATCAGACAAACTGAACATTTGAAAGTGGACTCTTAATTTTTGCCAGAGCTGTATACATCTACACACACCTTGGACATCAATGGCGGCAATCAGTATGTCTAACCCCGGGAATTGTACTACATGTCTGTTACCCCAAACCCTATTTTACAATTTTTATAGATGATCTATGTAAATGGCAAAATCACTGTACATACAGTACATTACTGATACCGGGTACTGATCCTCAGCTGCATCCCGTATTATACCCCAGAGCTGCACTCACTATTCAGCTGGTGCAGTCACTGTGTACATACATTACATTACTGATCCTGAGTTACATCCTGTATTGTACCCCAGAGCTGCACTTGGGTCGCCCCGTCCCAGGCTTCACCCAGGGCTGTGGGGTTACTCGGTACCGGGCCGGTGTCAGGGGGAGATGTGTCACAGCAGCGGTGACCCGATCCGTGGCCCTGGGCGCCCAATATCAATGGCGGATGATGTTTGTAATGTAGTTTATATGGAAAGTTCGTGACGACACCCGTGGTGTTTGGCAAGTAAGATGTTAAGCCAACGCTGCTTGCAGATCCACTGGGACTGATGGTGTGATGCAGCAAAAATGGTGTAGCTCCCCACAGGTGGAGCTGTAGTCCCAGGGCAGTGTAGGCGCTATGGATGAGGATAGGTGCAGGACGGTGTGGATGCTGGTACCCAGATGTAGCGGTGCTGAAGGTGTTAGTGACGAATGAATGGAGGACACCAGAGCTTGCAGTTTCAAAGCTTTACTCACAGTTCGTGGTGCACACTGGTGCCTGCCTCCGTGCCGTGTCCTCCGGGGTGGAGACTCAATCAACCTCCCAGGCAAGTCAGGGCTCTCCTCTCCAACACTCCGCCAACATGTGCCTTTCCTGAATGACTCCTCTATTGCGCCTTTTAGTGTGAAGAACTCCAGTACCGTGGATCCCTGAAGTTCCTCCTGTCAGATGTTCCTAACAACTCTACTTGTATGACAGACAGCTGTAGCCTGCTTCATGGACTCCCTTCTCCTGAATCCCGGCTTTCCATTCAGTTGCTGTTGTGTCCTAAGTCTTATATGGGAGTAGTGCATTTACAGCCAACTACTCCACCGGTGTCTGCTGCAGAACCATAAGTGTCCATACAACCTCGGGGACCGGGCCCCGGCCTTGCGCTGAGAACCTATAGGCAGGGTTCCTATCCAACCCACTCCTCCTCTCTGTTCTCCTACTCCATCGTTCCGCGCTGTTCCTTCTCTCTCTTATGGAAGCTTAGGTTGCAGTCCTATGTCTCTCCACCTTTCTTACTTTCCCGTGCCAGCTGGCTCAGGTAACTGAGGCAGCTGCAGCACTCCTTCCTCCATCCCTTCTTCCAGGGATCCCCCCACTCCTCACTGAGTGGCTTCCTACTCTGCCGACCTTCTGTCAGACTAGAACTTGAACTCCAAACTTTCCCACTCTTTAATATGAATCTCAACTCCACCCACCTCCCAGCACATCTCGTGTTACGAAGCAAGGAATCACCAGAGTTGCTCTGCTACCCTCTAAGCATGAGCTGCAATGTGATCAGTGCTGAACTATCCTGTGTGTGGGATGCAGGTGTTGGAGTGCAGAAAGGAGCTCCCAACTTACCAGGATGGTGGGGCACCACACCTTAGGAGAAGGTGCAGTACCTCTGTGGCGACAGCCTCAGGGGCGCCATACACTCACTATTCTGCTGGTGCAGTCACTGTGTACATACATTACATTACTGATCCTGAGTTACCTTCTGTATTATACTCCAGAGCTGCACTCACTATTCTGCTGGTGCAGTCACTGTGTACATACATTACATTACCGATCCTGTACTGATCCTGAGTTACATCCTGTATTATACTCCAGAGCTGCACTCACTATTCTGCTGGTGCAGTCACTGTGTACATACATTACATTACTGATCCTGAGTTACATCCTGTATTATACTCCAGAGCCGCACTCACTATTCTGCTGGTGCAGTCACTGTGTACATATATTACATTACTGATCCTGAGTTACATCATGTATTATACTCCAGAGCTGCACTCACTATTCTGCTGGTGGAGTCACTGTATACATCCATTACATTACTGATCCTGTACTGATCCTGAGTTACATCCTGTATTATACCCCAGAGCTGCACACTCTATTCTGCTGGTGCAGTCACTGTGTACATACATTACTGATCCTGAGTTACATCCTGTATTATACCCCAGAGCTGCGCTCACTATTCTGCTGGTGCAGTCACTCTGTACATACATTACATTACTGATCCTGAGTTACATCCTGTATTATACTCCAGAGCCGCACTCACTATTCTGCTGGTGCAGTCACTGTGTACATACATTACATTACTGATCCTGAGTTACATCATGTATTATACTCCAGAGCTGCACTCACTATTCTGCTGGTGGAGTCACTGTGTACATCCATTACATTACTGATCCTGTACTGATCCTGAGTTAAATCCTGTATTATACCCCAGAGCTGCACTCTCTATTCTGCTGGTGCAGTCACTGTGTACATACATTACTGATCCTGAGTTACATCCTGTATTATACCCCAGAGCTGCGCTCACTATTCTGCTGGTGCAGTCACTGTGTACATACATTACATTACTGATCCTGTACTGATCCTGAGTTTCATCCTGTATTATACACCAGAGCTGCACTCACTATTCTGCTGGTGGAGTCACTGTGTGCATACATTACATTACTGATCCTGAGTTACATCCTGTATTACACTCCAGAGCTGCACTCACTATTCTGCTGGTGGAGTCACTGTGTACATACATTACTGATCCTGTACTGATCCTGAGTTACATCCTGTATTATACTCCAGAGCTGCACTCACTGTTCTGCTGGTGCAGTCACTGTGTACATACATTACATTACTGATCCTGAGTTACATCCTGTATTATACTCCAGAGCTGCACTCACTATTCTGCTGGTGAAGTCACTGTGTACATACATTACATTACTGATCCTGAGTTACATCCTGTATTATACTCCAGAGCTGCACTCACTATTTTGCTGGTGCAGTCACTGTGTACATACATTACATTTCTGATCCTGAGTTACATCCTGTATTATACTCCAGAGCTGCACTCACTATTCTGCTGATGCAGTCACTGTGTACATACATTACATTACTGATCCTGAGTTATATCCTGTATTATACTCCAGATCTGCACTCACTGTTCTGCTGGTGCAGTCCCTGTGTACATACATTACTGATCCCGAGTTACATCCTGTATTATACTCCAGAGCTGCACTCACTATTCTGCTGGTGCAGTCACTGTGTACATACATTACATTACTGATCCTGAGTTATATCCTGTATTATACTCCAGATCTGCACTCACTGTTCTGCTGGTGAAGTCACTGTGTACATACATTACATTACTGATCCTGAGTTACATCCTGTATTATACTCCAGAGCTGCACTCACTATTCTGCTGGTGCAGTCACTGTGTACATACATTACATTACTGATCCTGAGTTACATCCTGTATTATACCCCAGAGCTGCACTCACTATTCTGCTGGTGCAGTCACTGTGTACATACATTACATTACTGATCCTGAGTTACATCCTGTATTATACCCCAGAGCTGCACTCACTATTCTGCTGGTGCAGTCACTGTGTACATACATTACATTACTGATCCTGAGTTGCATCCTGTATTATACCCCAGAGCTGCACTCACTATTCTGCTGGTGCAGTCACTGTGTACATACATTACTGATCCTGAGTTACATCCTGTATTATACTCCAGAGCTGCACTCACTATTCTGCTGGTGCAGTCACTGTGTACATACATTACATTACTGATCCTGAGTTGCATCCTGTATTATACCCCAGAGCTGCACTCTCTATCCTGTGATGGAGGCATTGTGTACATACATTACTGATCCTGCTTGTTTAGTGTCTATGAGATTTTTCTAGAAAGTAAATAAATATGAGAAGACCATGAAATTGTCATCATAACTGACTCTGACATTGTCCATCAGTCCTGTGTAATGCATGGATCACCTCTCCGTCGTCATCCTCCACTCCAACCCCCACCCCTACTAATAACCCCAACTAAGACATGACACATGCTGTACATTTGGATAATTTGGCCATAGCAGTCTTTACCTAAATAAACAAATAATTAAACTTCAAAACATTCAAAGAAAACATTGGTAAGATCCTTGAAGCTACCAAAATCTGGTGATTACCAAAACAAATCCATAAACTATAAATACTCCCAGCCGTTACCTCACTGGCTCGGGAGCACCATAGCCCAAAGGGTTCCTTTCAATATCAAAACTTCTGGGGACCGGATATTCCTTTGCCGCAAGTCCTCCCAAAAACCACCAGACCAAAGACAAGCCTTTGCCAATTGAGTAATCCACATCATAATGAATCAACTGGACCAATTTAGAACCAACTTCAAGCACCCTCCAAACCGCCACAATGAGAGCACTTTGAACAAATGATCAAGTCCTCCATTCCCCCAATGCTATGGCCCTTTCAATCCCTTACTGTAAGACTAAAATCCAAAGATCAAAGCCCACAGCATTTAAATGAACTTTGTCAGCTAACCAAAATTCCTCTTCTTTTGTTTCCAAGTTGAAGTGCCGCACTGCAATGCCCCCGTTCCGAATTACAAAACTGGAAACCACCCAATTCACCTTTATGCGAGCATTAACCTTCTCCACTGAACGAGTAGTTCAGTCTGCAAGGAAACAACTCTCTGTCCATTCCAAGAGCAGCCTGGGACATCCACGTTCAGGCTCGGACTGGCCCATAGGGGAACAGGGGAATCCCCCGGTGGGCCCCTGTGCAGATCTGGTCCCCCAACCTTACTATATGGGTAGTACTTGTCATAATTCACTTGATTCACTCTGTACAGAAAAAAAGCAGCAGCTCATCATTCATTAACCAAACTACCCCTATCTAAAGGGCTGTCACATTGTAGAAGGATCAACTTTATTCTCATTTGCACAAGGAAAGACTAGAAGCAATGGGATGAAACTGAATGGGAGGAGACACAGATTAGATATTAGAAAAAACTTTTTGACAGTTAGAGTGATTAATGAGTGGAACAAGCTGCCAAGAGAAGTGGTGAGTTCTCCTTCAATGGAAGTCTTCAAACAGAGGCTGGACAGACATCTGACTGGGATGATTTAGTGAATCCTGCTTTGAGCAGGGGGTTGGACCAGATGGCCCAGGAGGTCCCTTCCAACTCTACCATTCTATGATTCTATTATTATATAGAGATAGAGGTAAATTTGTGAACCAGGGTCGTGTAATATTTGTTTGCAGGTGAAAAGTGGGCCCCCAATTTCAATTTACTGGTGGGCCCTTGGCACCCCAGTCCGACACTGTCCACGTTGTACAAATGGAATCCGGAGGGAAGGATAAGGAGATGGTTTAGTGTGCCGCACATGTGCCAGGGCCCCCCGGAAGCAAGTCACTTTCCGTAATACTTGAGGCCTGGGATATCCTGATGTCATCGAGGGAAGCAGATGAAGGCTTCCCGTCAGGTACATCTCCATGATGGCCCACCGTAACATCACCGGAGTAGGAGGAACTGGTGCGCGCAGACCTCGCCTTCATCTCGGGCTGAGGCCTACCAACTGCTGCAGGGCTCAGCAGCAAGCGAGGTTTCCTCCCAGGTCGGGGTTTACTCACTAATTTACGCTGTCTCCGTTCTGGATCATCCCCAGAGGGGCTCCTGCGCCAACGCTGAGTCCAGGGAGCCATATCAGGTGAAAGCCTCGTTGGAGGCCAAGATCTGCGAAGACGTTGCTCGAGCAGCGATGACGTTACCGCCGTCCCCGCCCCCCCACCTACGATGCTCAACTCCTGCGCTTCCAGCCTGTGAGATGTGCTCTGTATGCCGTACGCAAACGCTCCAGCAGATGATCGATGGACGCCATCATGAGGTAATCTCTGTGGGTCACTGGAGTCACTGTTAATTGGCCAACAAGCGGGATACTGTAAATTCCCACCCACTTCTCCTCCATATAAACCCCTTGTAACCTGACAATGTAATAAAGGTGACCGGATGCCACGCATAGATAACGGAAGGCAAGATCAGTCCGTGAACGATATAATTCTGTATAAATACAATAATAATTTACACTAATTCTAAACAGTCGGTGATAATAATAAGGCAAATCAACAACAAACCAAATAACGATACGCGTGCAATAGCAGCGAAAGTTCTCCACTATGTAACACTAATGTCCTCTTCACGAAGGTGGGACGCCCATTCACCAGTGTTACCACGTAGATTCTCTGTCTTTAACGCCGGCCGTTTCGGGGGTCACTGGGTTTTCCCGCTAGGCTGCAACTCTTTCTGATGAAGCCTATTAAAGCGCGTTGAGCCTTCCAAGCACCAACTGGCCTCCTCCCAACCCGTTGTTCTGACCCCGGCCCCGGCCGGTACTGTATGTTAAAACTGGAAGTGATGGTCCTGCTCACTCGCACCATCCCTCTGCGATCGCAGGCGTGCCTCTCTTGTCGTCGTCTCCTCGGGGATGTTCACTGCTTGACCGTCTGCTAGGTCTGGAGCAGAGAAAGCTGGGACTCCGCCCTTGGCAAGGTGACGTCTGGTCTCTGGGTCTTGACCGGCGTCGGGCGCAGCTCCTGGTCTTGACTGGCGCAGTCGGAACTTGGGGTCTTCCCGAACATTGTCTGAACTTTGTCAGGCGGTGACCGGCACCCTGATGGAGCAAACTTCCTGCTGAGGCCTCTCACGCTGGCCTCATCACCATCCCTGGTCTGCGTCTGCTCCTCTCTTTCTCTTGGCACCAAATCTGCCTTGCTGTCTCTAATAACAACTAGCACATGCCGCTCTGTAAAATATACTGTAGTGATATAATGCTTTGATTCTGAATGAGAGCCATGGCCATTGGCGCTGTCTGGTTTCTATTCCAATCATTGCGAGGATCGGTGGCTCCATTTTTGCAGAAATCTCGATTCTCCACTGTTGCCTGACTGATCTGTATGAGAGACGAGCTTCATCTTGGCAGGTACGGGTCTCCTCTTGGCCCGCAGGCGTCAGGCAGTTACATAGTTGTAAAAATTCCAATTCAGGCTTGAAAAATGGAAACACTTAAATGTGATTTTAATGACGATAATTCATAAATGTTGGAGGTTATCGGTGTGATACAGAACAGAGGATGGATGTTCTTCACCAGAATTTCTCCTTTTTCTTTGTGTTTCAAGGTTGGTGCCAACACTTATAAGTTAGGGAGCTGCATAAATATTAACTCTCGCAATCTATAATCTTGTCAGGAAAGCTCGATGTACAAGTGAAAATAATCTGAGTGTTCAGAAAGGTTCATGTTGATGGACCTAGGTCTTTTTTCAACCTATGTGTCTATCGTGACAGTGTTGTGGTGGATTAAGCCCCCATACACTTTGAATAGCTGTCGGCGGAACGATGGTTTGGCCAGTCATTCAGCCAGCAGCTATCTTGTCTGACTGTCCTATACACTACATCACGTAGTCAGCCGAACATTGCTGTGTTCTCTATGAGGGCCACTGCCAGACATCCTTGGCAGCAGCTTATTTCAGAGAGAACAGAAGGATCGGAGTCTAAAATCAGACATGCTGGCTCCTCATCTTCCCTACATCGTTTGTCAGGGCACCCACATACACATTGGACAGCTGTCCGTACCTGTTGATATCGACAGGTTCAGCCGATGTTAGGTTAATGTGTATGGAAGCCTTGTAATTTTTGCATTTTTTAGATGCAATTTAAAGTCCTTTTCTGGCTTTATGTACATGCATAAAGAACATGTGAGTCACCTGTAGATGAAATGCCTTTGTGAAAACTCAAGCAGTGTATTAGTCGCAGTTAGTTTAGGGTCACACGAGTGTATATTCTCTCATCCGATAAAATCGGGTCAATTATGCAAATCAAACGATCACCAGACTCTAATCAGAGTTTGATCACAGTCTAATCCGATTCACTCAGATGAGGAGAAGATGGAGAAAAAAAAAGCATTTCTCCATCTTCTCCATTCTGTAAGTGCACGGAAACTGGACTGCCTTCGGATGTCATCCAAGTGCAGTCTAATGTGTTTCACGCACGCATTGATCTGCATGGCGAATATCAGATCAAACTCATGCATGCTGCGATTTTTGTCCCTGGACCGACTCCGTCCAAGGAAAAAATAAAAATCGTACATGTGCACGGCCCCATATGAATAACATGGGGTTGAGTGCTATCCGTTAAGGGTGTGTGCACACGCTGCGGATTCTGCTGCGGTGTACAGTACCATTAAAATCTATGTAAAATGATAACCGCAGTGCAGACATTGCGGATTTTTCCGCGCCGATTTTGCTGCGGTTTCAAATCCGCAGAAAGAATTGACATGTCATTCTTTTCTGCGGATTCTGCTGCGGTTTACCATCTCCTCCATTTTAGAGATGATAAATCGCAGGGTAATCCGCAGGTAAACCGCAGGTCTTCTGACCTGCGGATTTACCTGCGGATTTTACTAAATCTGGGCGGAAATATCCACAGAGCGTTCTGCAGCGTGTGCACGCACCCTAAAACGGCAGATAGCGCTCGTCCGATTATTACAGCCGTCCGCACGAGCCCTTAATCCGCACAATTTACCCATTGAATAGCAAAAGGTAAAATCTGCAGTGACTTCTTCCACAGCATAAACGATCTTCCTCTAGATTTCAAATCGGCAGCGCTGGATAAGTTTTGGCTTATTCTCCAGAACATGTGCATGACATTTCTAAAAATCTGATTCACAACGCTGGTACTGTAATATGCATAATATGCAGCAGATGTTCTGCCGGATGTCTGCTGAGCAACCTAAAGGTTAAAAGTTATAAGTTTTACAAGTTTTCTAATAAACTTTGGATGGAATTCATCATGAGAAAAAACTTTTGAAGTCAGTTTTTTGTTTACTTGAGGCAGTGCTGCCACTAATTGCCCAAAATATTACAAATTATCGCCCAATTGGGGGTAATTTTGCTAAATCTCACCTACTTTTTTAAAATGTATCGGGGCTGATGCAAAAAGGCTTGTTGAGAGTTTTTTTTTTTAATTTTTACACAGAGGGAATGATACGGTAAATTCCTTGAAATGTTTGATCAATTTCACCCATCTTTAAAATGTAAAACTGAATTTCCATCTCTTAGGAACCCCCCCTATCCCTATTGGAATAATTTAGGAAGTTCTTGCGACTTTTTCACAATTCATAAATCTGGTTTAGAATGTATTTGCGTAGCTAATCTCACCCAGATTCCACTCACTTTTTAAAAGTAGCAAGGATGTCATAATGTAATAAAAATTTGCATGTTTTTTAATGCAAAATCAATGTGCAACAAAATATGCAGCGGAAAACTGGAGCAAAAGTTTAAAGAGCGTCCCCCCCTTCTGTTTCATTTCCTCACCACTTTTTAGATATTTTCACTGTCCATGGATGGAAACGCTCTTTCTTTACATTTATATGTAGCAAACTTACAGAATTAGTCCTGCTCTTACCAGAGAAGCGGGTACAGTTGTATCCAGTGTAGACAATGCTCCCTGAGCTAAATGTATCAGCAAAAATGCGTTTGCTACAATGTATCCATCTGGAGCCCAAACTTCGAGCACCCTGGATATCAACTTATGGTACTCTGCGTGATGGAGCCATCTGGATAGGCGATGACTATCCAAAACAGAAAACCTGTTTCTCCAGAATGTATATATTTTGAGGGCGCAGCGGATTCGTTGGCTATAAACAATCTGCGAAGTTTTGAAACTCGAGTTCGTCCATTTCCTGAATGAGTGGGAGCTAAATGTGACTCACATCTTGTAGTGAATGTAATCCAAGATGGCGGGTCACGTGCCAGGAGTCGTTTACACTTCTGAATCCAATCAGATTAGTCAAATATGAAGAAGGCATTAGGTTCTATGTAAAGTAAATGCCTCCCCTCTAGAGATGAGCGAGCGTGCTGGGATAAAGTGTTATCTGAGCATGCTCAGGTGCTAATAGAGTAGCGCTCTCGACGTGATACCAGTGCCAGACACCAAGAGCAGTGATGGACACTCGTCAATGGACCAAGGGAAGGCAAATATAGCTTGTTCTTTTTTTTTTTTTTTTTTTAAACAAACTGTAGCCAGGGTTGAACAATTTCTGAAAGGGAACAACCCCTTTAACAGTTGCACAACAGAACTCAGTGTGGCTGCAGCCGCCACTATGGGCAGCTCCATGCAAAGTGCTGTAGATTGAGTTTAATGAGTACACAAAGCTCCTTAGCTCCCCCTGGTGGTGGCAGCAGACAAGGCAGAATTTCAAGTAATTGTCCACTACATTAATCGTGTATCTACGCACCTTATTTGGAGCAATCTTAGAAAAAATGCATTCTAACTGAGCCTCCTAACTTGACACCATTTTCTATACCACTGCTTGCTGTCAGGGGCTGTAAATATTCTTGATTAGATCCAGAAGCTGGAAACCAGTGCCTCTATATAGGCTGTAAACGCAAGGAATCCACGTCACAAAGCTAACAGAGGATTGTCTAGAATGGATGTAAGTGTATTTACAGACAACAAGAAAATATTAAGAAAATGGTGTTGAATTAAACCCGAAGGACACACAAAATGCCATTTGTGATGAATCAGTGTCAAAGTCTATTAAGAAATCGCAGAACTTTTCGTGGCACATGAACTTTTCACATGTTGTACTCATGTAACCTTCGCTATGTTTTCATCTAATATCGACCCGCACACTACTGAAATTTTGCTATTTATTCTCGTCTTAAAGATCAGAGATAATAGAAAATGTCAGAAGTCTGGAAAACTCTTGATGCAGAATTAAAGCAACAAATAAAATTTCAGCATGTCACCAGAGCGGCGCAGCCGAGCTCGTCCAAGTGAAACCTCAAATCTTTCTCTTTTACAGGCCGCCAGCTAGCGGCAAGGGTCACGGCTATGGATTACATATCGCTCTAGTTATGTGACATCGGACTAACCACCAGATGTTATCTCCTTAAAATAATAAATGAACTGACTGGTGAGAAAAATTCTCATCGAAATCACCTGGGGCTCATTCACACAAGTCCAGGACACCAAGCACAAGGTCATAAGAAGAGTAATACAGATTTAGTATTCATTCCTACTGAACCCCTGGATGTTCGGATCTGGCAGGTTCGGCCGATCATTTAAAAAAAGTTTTGCGCCGGGCCCGAACATCCATTGATTACCACGCTGTCATGTGCATGACAGAGCGACAAATACTACCTCTGATCAGCGGTATTACCGCTGATCAGAGAGCTGCAGTTCCCACGCTGTCAAATGATAGTGTGAGCCCGCAGCTGTTATCGGAGGTAAAAAGTTTACGTCCGGTCACTGGAGTCAGCTGATGGGACTACTATTTCCATCAGCATACACCTGCTGCCGCTAATAACAGCGAGAGCAGGCGGCGGCTGATCGGAGCATTCATCAGCCGGCGCCTGCGCTCTAAATAAATAATTACAAAAAACGGCGTGGGTTTCCTTGTATTTTTAATAATCAGCCAGGCAAAACTCAGATCTATAAAAAACGAATCTGAACTGAAAAAGTAAGTTAATGTGTATGCACAATGTAAGTGCATATTAACACATGACCATTAACCAGAGAAAACAAAAAGCAAGAAACACAAATGTCCTGAACTAAAAAGTAAAAAATAAACTGCAAATAATGCATAAAGGTAATAATAATAAGGGTATTTAGTAAACATAATTTTGATCAAAATAATGTACAAGCCATCCCGCCACGTCACGGCAACCCTTGCGATATCTACAGGCTGCAACCCTCAGCTGTCAGTTGTAGCAAGGTGTCACGATCCCACCAGGGGTTCGGTCAGCGGACAGCATGACACACACAACGCGATGGTAATGGGGTGAGGAAGGCCCTACCAATAGGGAATGAGGAATGTGTATGCACTCCTCTAATGCCCCAAGCGGGTCCTTCTCCCCCACTGCCATCACGAACCTCGTCCTTCGCTGTCACCTCGCACTGCCCTGGCTAGTACAGTGGCCGTCAAGGGCGCTAGCCTCATCACTGCAGATGGTACAACACAGGGGACAGGGACCAACATGGCACAGACAAGGCAAAAACACCACACTTAGCTTCCAGACTCTGCTGTCAAGCTCCACACCGCAGAAGACACAGAAACAAAACTCCAAACTCCAGAAGTAGCTGACACCAGAGAGCTGCAACTGCAAGGCTGGTCTCCATAGAATAACTCTATTACCAACAGCGAGCTGATTTATCAGGTGACCATTTAAAGGAGGGTGGGAGTGGCCACCACCCACATCAGCTGACCTAGCAACTCTACAGTTGCAGCAAGCTGCCAGCTAGGGAAACTGACATTAACCCCCGGTGGCCTGAAAGGATAAAAAAGCTACATTTAAATCATAGTGGAATCAGAGCTACCACAAATCCAAAAATGGATCGTGACACAAGGTTGGCTATCAAGAATAGAGGGTTTCCCATGCTGTTTTTTTAAATTATTTAAATAATTTAAAAAACGTTGTGGGGGTATCCCGTTTTTGACAACCAGCCAAGCTATATCAGACAGCTGGGGGCTGGTATTCTCAGGCTGGTAAGGGGCCATCAATATTGACCCCCCCAGCCTAAAAATAGCAGCCCACAGCCACCCATCTATTAGATGTGCAATTCTGGTGCTTTGCCCATCTCTTCCCACTTGCCCTGTAGTGGTAGCAAGTGTGGTTCATATTTGTGGTGTTGAAGTCACCTTTGCATTGTTCAGTGACATCAAGCCCACATCTTAGTAATGGAGAGGTGTCTATATGACACCTATCCATTACTGATCCTATAGTTGTATTGTAAATAAACACACAGCCAGAATAAAGTGCTTTATGTGAAATAAAAATAACACACTTTTACTTTTTTGTTTAAAAATAACAAACAGTTATACTCACCTAACGCCCATTTCACTGAATCCATCGTCTCCTGTAAAAACACAAAAAACACCAACCATATCCCTCACCTGTCCGTTGTTCTGTCTCACGCCATAATCCATGTCTGGGATAAACAGTTTTCAACCTGGACGTGCCAAGATGCGACCGTCCAGACTGAGAAACACTGAGGAATGAGCTGCTGCAAGCTCAGAGTCAGTGACTAGCGGCGACCTCATTGAGGTTACCACATGTCACTGAGGCTGCTTTCCCAGACTCACACTCATTCTCCAGTGGTGTTTAGCCTGGACTGTCGCATCTTGGCACTGTCCAGGTTGAAAGCTGCTTATTCTAGAACCACGGACAGGTGAGGGATATGATTATTTTTTTTTTTTTACAGGAGAAGTTGGATTCAGTGGAATTAGGTGTGTTAGGTTAGTATGTTTGTTAATTTTAAATAAAAATGTAAATGTGTTTTTTTATTTCAAATAAAGGACTTGATTCTGGCTGTGTCTTTTTTTAACAAAATAACTATAGGATTAGTAATGGATGCTTGTCTTATAAACACCTCTCCATTACTAAGCCGTGGGCTTGATGTCACCGTACAATACAAAGGTGATATCAACCCCATAAATATGAACCCCACTTTCCACCACCACAGGGCAAGTGGGTAGAGCCAGACAAAGCGCCAGAATTGGCGCATCTAGTAGTTGGGCAGCTGCAGGCTGCTATTTTAGGCTGAGGGGGCCCATATCCATGGCCCTTTACCAGCTTGAGAATACCAGCCCCCAGCTGTCTGCTTTAGTTCGGCTGGTTGTCAAAAACGGGGAGGACCCATTGCCATTTTTTAAAATTATTTATTTATAAAATGCAGACACCGAAGCAGTGGAACGAGGAGGAGAGGTGAGTATTGAATTTTTTTTTATATTTCAGTGAGTATGTGGTGGCCATAATACTGCAGGACTGTGGGACTACATTATATTTTATGGGGTGGCTGCATTATACTCTATGAGGAGGCTGCATTGTACTCTATGAGAGGGCTGCATTATACTCTATGAGGGAGCTGCATTATACACTATGAAGGGGCTGCATTATATTCTATGAGTGGACTGCATTATACTCTATGAAGGGGCTGCATTATACACTATGAGAGGGCTGCATTAAATTTTATAAGAGGGCTGCATTATACTTTATGAGTTGGCTGCATTACACTCTATGAGGGGGCTTCATTTTATTATTATTATATGGGGGGCTGCATTATACGTTATGAGGGGGCTGCATTATACTTTATGAGAAGGCTTCATTATACTCTATGAGAGGGCTGCATTATACTCTATGAGGGGGCTACATTATACTTTATGAGAGGGCTGCATTGTACTCTGAGTTGGCTGCATTATACTCTATGAAGGCGCTGAATTTTACTCTATGGGGGGCTGAATTACACTCTATGAGGGGGCTGCATTATACTTTATGAGATTGCTGCAGTATACTCTATGAGTTGGTTGCATTATACTCTGTGAGGGGGGTGCTGCATTATACGCTATGGGGTGGCCACATTATACTCTATGACGGGGCTGGATTATACTTTATGGGGTGGTTGCATTATAGTCTGAGGGGGCTGCATTATACTGTATGATATTCTGAGGGGGCTGCATTATACTGTATGAAGGTGGCTGCATTATACTCTGAGGGGGCTGCATTATACTCTGAGGGGGTTGCATTATACTCTATCGAGAACTATGGGGTGCATTATACTATATAGGGGCTGCATTACACTCTATCAGACTATGGGGAGTGCAATATACTATATGTACTATGTGGGACCTGCATTATACTGCATCAAGGATTATGTGGAATGAATTATACTATATGAAGAACTATGGGGTGCATTATACTATGGGG
Source organism: Dendrobates tinctorius (assembly GCF_039654945.1). Lineage (NCBI taxonomy): Eukaryota > Metazoa > Chordata > Amphibia > Anura > Dendrobatidae > Dendrobates > Dendrobates tinctorius. The sequence goes on along the minus strand of NW_027361727.1, from coordinate 10,510,390 downwards.
AGTGCATTGCACTACATGGATAACTATGGGGATTGTGAGATCTGTCTGGTGCGAGTCTGGACTGCAATTGAGACAGAACCCCGAGCAACCCCAAGACCCTTTACCCCTATACAGGGATCTGGAATTACAGCAGAGTCCAGGAGGTAGCTGTCTGTATAAGAGCAGTGGACCAGAGCAGGACGGTCGCCAGAGAGGGATAAATTAACGGGACCGAAAGCGTAGTCTAAACCAGGCAGGCAGCATAGGTACAAAATCGGCAGGCAGTAGCAGAGTCGGAATCCAGGCCAAGGTCAGAGTCATTAACCAGGAGGGCAGCAGAGGTACAAAATCGTCAGGCAGTAGCAGAGTCAAAATCCAGGCTAAGGTCAGGGACAGCAATAGCAAATAACACACTAGCACACTGGGGAAACCAAGACAATATCTGGCGGCCTGCAAGACAGGCCCCAAGGTATTTGAAAGATCAGGCTATCCCTCACAGGCTCACAGTCTGATGACATCATTTGGACCGCCCCCAGGACCAGGCCAGATGGTGATGCACCAACCCCTTCATGACTGACAGACGAGCGGAGCCTGCGCCCACTAGATGCCTGCGCAGGAGCCCCTTCTCTGTCACCACCACCCACGGGCGAACCACGGCGCCTCCTAGTGGCCGAGGCAGGAACAGCCGTCCCCGGGTCTGACGGCGATGTGACAGTCTGGTGCCTCCCAGTGGCCGAAGCAGGAACAGCAGTCCCTGTGTCTGACGGCGACGTGACAGGGATGCATTATAGTATATGTAGGACTGAGGAGTATATTATACTATATGGAGGACTATGGAGTTTATTATACTATATGGTGGACTATGGGGAGTGTATTATACTATATGGAGGACTATGTGTAGTATATTATACTATATGGAAAACTATGGGGCACATTATATAATATGGAGGACTATGGGGTGTGCATTATACAACATGGAGGACTATTGTGCACATTATACTATATGGAGGACAATGGGGTGCATTATACTATTTGGAGGGCTATGGAGTGCATTATCATAGAATCATAGAATCGTCGAGTTGGAAGGGACCTCCTGGGCCATCTGGTCCAACCCCCTGCTCAAAGCAGGATTCGCTAAATCATCCCAGTCAGATGTCTGTCCAGCCTCTGTTTGAAGACTTCCATTGAAGGAGAACTCACCACTTCTCGTGGCAGCCTGTTCCACTCATTGATCACTCTAACTGTCAAAAAGTTTTTTCTAATATCTAATCTGTGTCTCTTCCCATTCAGTTTCATCCCATTGCTTCTAGTCTTTCCTTGTGCAAATGAGAATAAAGTTGATCCTTCTACAATGTGACAGCCCTTTAGATATTTGTAGACAGCTATTAAGTCTCCTCTCAGTCTTCTCTTTTGCAAACTAAACATTCCCAAATCCTGCAACCTTTCCTCATAAGACAGGGTTTGCAGACCGGTCACCATTCTGGTCGCTCTTTTCTGAACTTGCTCCAGCTTGTTGATGTCTTTTTTAAAATGTGGTGCCCAAAACTGGACACAATATTCCAGATGAGGTCTGACCAAAGAGGAGTAGAGGGAAATAATGACTTCACGTGATCTAGACTGTATGCTTCTGTTAATACATCCTAGAATTGCATTTGCCTTTTTTGCTGCTGCATCACACTGTTGACTCATATTCAGTCTGTGATCTATTAGTATACCCAAGTCTTTTTCACATGTGCTGTCACTTAGCCCTATTCCTCCCATTCTATATATGCTTTTTTCATTTTTATTGCCCAGATGTAGTACTTTGCATTTCTCCCTGTTAAAAACCATTCTGTTAGTTGCTGCCCACTTCTCCAGTTTATTTAAATCTTTTTGAATCCTCTCTCTCTCTTCTCTAGTATTAGCTATCCCTCCTAGCTTTGTGTCATCAGCAAATTTAATCAGTTTACCCTCAATTCCTTCATCTAAATCGTTGATAAAGATGTTGAACAATACAGGGCCCAGGACAGAGCCCTGTGGTACCCCACTTGAGACATTCTTCCAACTGGATGTGCAGCCATTTACGACCACTCTTTGGGTCCGATCACTAAGCCAGTTATGAATCCACCTAACAGTTGCCTTGTCCATTCCATACTTAGTCATTTTATCAATAAGGATTGTATGAGAGACTTTGTCAAATGCTTTGCTGAAGTCAAGATATACTATATCTACAGCATTTCCTTGATCCACCCAATCAGTGATACCGTCATAGAAGGAAATTAAGTTAGTCTGACATGACTTATTAGTTAGAAACCCATGCTGACTCTGTTTAATCACTTCATTCTTATCCAGGTATTGACATACATGTTGTTTAATAATTTGTTCAAAGATCTTTCCTGGTATAGAAGTCAGACTCACCGGCCTATAGTTGCCTGGGTCCACCTTCTTCCCCTTTTTGAAGATAGGAACAACATTTGCTCTTCTCCAGTCTTCTGGCACTTCTCCTGTTCTCCAAGAATTTTCAAAGATTATGGAGAGGGGTTCAAAAATTTCTTCTGCTATCTCCTTCAGTACTCTGGGGTGTAATTCATCTGGACCTGGAGATTTGAATTCATTTAGGTTAGCTAAGTGTTTCCTCACTATCTTTCTGTTTATAGATATCCTGGATTCTTCTATTCCCTTAATAGGAGAGTGAATAACAGTTGATGTTGCATTTCCTTTCTGAGAGAAAACAGATGCAAAATAGGAATTTAAAAGTTCAGCCTTCTCAACATCCTGTCTTACCATTTCATCATTTTCATCCTGTAAAAATCCTATAGCATCTTTGACTTTTCTTTTACTTTTGACATATCCCCAAAATCCTTTATTATTGCTTTTGACATCTCTTGCAAGCCTCAGTTCATTTTCAGCTTTAGCTAATCTGATTTGTGCCCTGCAGGTTCTGCAGACAGCATTATATTCTTCTTTAGATATGCCTCCCTCTTTCCATTTTATAAACATTTTTTTCTTCCTTTTTAGCATGTGCTTAAGTTCTGTGTTCATCCATCCTGGTTTCCTTAAATGCTTCCTATTCTTCCCTCTTTTCGGAATTGTTAACAACTGTGCTTTGAGAATTTCATTTTTCAAGATTTCCCATCCTTCCTGGACATTTTTGTCTTTAAGGATATCCAGCCATTGGATCCCTCCAATTCTCTTTCTGAATCCCTTAAAATCTGCCTTTCTGAAATCTAACCTTGACGTCTGAGTCTTCACAGGTCTTCCACCTCTAGTAATCCAAAATTCTAAAATAGCATGGTCGCTACCTCCTAGGGTCCCAGCCACTTTTACCTCCTCAACCATTTCCTCCCTGTTTATAAGGATTAGATCCAAGGTAGCAGTTCCCCTTGTTTTCTCCCTTACCTTTTGGAAGATAAAGTTGTCAGCAAGAGAGGATAAGAATTTCCTTGACCTGTTAGTTTTGCCCGAGAGAGATTCCCAACAAATGTCTGGATAGTTGAAATCTCCCATGACAACTAAGTCATATTTTTTGGAGAACTTGGCCATCTGATGCATAAAGAGTTCATCTATATCTTCGGCTTGCACAGGCGGCCTGTAGTAAATGCCTACAATGGTGTCCTTTCCATTGTTCTGTCCTTGTATTCTTACCCAAACAGTTTCCACAGAACTCCCAGTCTCTGAAGCTTCAATCTCTGTGCAGATATACGCGTTTCGAACATACAATGCGACACCCCCTCCTCGTTTATCAAGTCTGTTTCTTGCAAATAAGTTGTATCCTTCTAGTCTTGTATTCCAATCATGTGTATTGTCCCACCAAGTTTCAGTGATTCCAATTACATCATATTTCTGTTCCTGTGTTAGTAGTTCCAATTCTCCTTGTTTGTTGCCCATGCTTTGTGCATTAGTATAGAAACATTTTAGTTTGTGATTGGTTTCTCTTTCTCCAATATTTTTATTAATTAGATTCTTTCGTCTTTGTTCTTCCTTTCCACTTCTAATAGCAGAGTTCTCAATAGCATTTGTCAGGTGTATGGCTTTTTCTGGTCTTTTGCTTCCCTTCCCATGTTGTTCTAGTTTAAAGCTCTCCTTACAAGTGTAGCAAGGCGACTTCCAAATACATGCTTTCCAGTCTTCGTAAGGTGCACCCCATCTCTAGCAAGTAGTCCATCGTATAAGTAGTTCACTCCGTGATCCAGAAATCCAAATCGTTGCTGACGGCACCATCGACGTAGCCAGTTGTTCACCTGCAGAATCTTATTCCACCTCCTTGTTCCATGGCCATCCACTGGGAGGATGGAAGAGAAGACCACCTGCGCTCCCAGTTCTTTCACTTTCTTGCCTAAGTCTTCAAAGTCTCTGCAGATGGTTTCCAGGTCGTTTCTTGCGGTGTCATTTGTCCCCACATGTAGTAGCAGGAATGGGTAGTCATCTGTAGGTCTGAAGAGTCCTGATATCCTGTCAGACACATCTTTAATTTTTGCACCTGGAAGACAGCACATTTCTCTTGTAGTTATATCCGGTCTGCAGATAGCGGCCTCTGTTCCTCTCAGCAGGGAATCCCCCATGACCACCACTCTCCGTTTCTTCTTCACAACATTTTTCTTTCTCCATCCAGGAGGACTCTGAGGGCGTACAAGGTTGTTGTTTGTGGGTAAAGTCTTATCCTGATGTATTTCTTCATCGTTTTCCTGCGTGAGAGCCTGGTACTGGTTTCTGAGCAGTATGGGTGCTGACTGCCTCCTGATCCTCCTGCTTCTCTGGGTCACATGTCTCCATTCCTCTGTTTCTTCAGGTGCACTTCGAATTTCTTCTCTTTCTGTAACATGAAGAGATAATTCTGCTCTGTCCAAGAACTCTTCACCTTCCTTAATGATCTTCAACGTAGCTAACCTCTCTTCGAGATTTTGCAACTTTTCCTCCAACAGGGACACAAGCTTGCATTTGTGGCATGTGAAGTTTGGCTTTTCCACTGGTAAATCTGTGAACATGTAGCAAGAAATGCAGCTCACCAAATGGCTCCTGGCCTCTTCCATCTTGAGATTTCTTAAAAACGATGAAAGATGAGCCAAATTTCGCGCGCCTATCGGCGCGCGGTTTTTCCGATTTCCTCTTTTCAGCTGCAACCGCCAAAACCCAGTGATCGTTGAGCTCGCGGAGACTCTTCACTTATCCCAGAAGGCACTGGGAATATGCAAATGATCTCCTCAAGACTCTTCCCCTGGTTTTCCGATTTCCTCTTTTCAGCTGCAACCGCCAAAACCCAGTGATCGTTGAGCTCGCGGAGACTCTTCACTTATCCCAGAAGGCACTGGGAATATGCAAATGATCTCCTCAAGACTCTTCCCCTGGTTTTCCGATTTCCTCTTTTCAGCTGCAACCGCCAAAACCCAGTGATCGTTGAGCTCGCGGAGACTCTTCACTTATCCCAGAAGGCACTGGGAATATGCAAATGATCTCCTCAAGACTCTTCCCCTGGTTTTCCGATTTCCTCTTTTCAGCTGCAACCGCCAAAACCCAGTGATCGTTGAGCTCGCGGAGACTCTTCACTTATCCCAGAAGGCACTGGGAATATGCAAATGATCTCCTCAAGACTCTTCCCCTGGTTTTCCGATTTCCTCTTTTCAGCTGCAACCGCCAAAACCCAGTGATCGTTGAGCTCGCGGAGACTCTTCACTTATCCCAGAAGGCACTGGGAATATGCAAATGATCTCCTCAAGACTCTTCCCCTGGTTTTCCGATTTCCTCTTTTCAGCTGCAACCGCCAAAACCCAGTGATCGTTGAGCTCGCGGAGACTCTTCACTTATCCCAGAAGGCACTGGGAATATGCAAATGATCTCCTCAAGACTCTTCCCCTGGTTTTCCGATTTCCTCTTTTCAGCTGCAACCGCCAAAACCCAGTGATCGTTGAGCTCGCGGAGACTCTTCACTTATCCCAGAAGGCACTGGGAATATGCAAATGATCTCCTCAAGACTCTTCCCCTGGTTATACTATGTGAAGGACTGTGGGGCGTATTATACAATATGAAGGACGATGGTGCACATTGTACTGTATGAGGGACTATAGGGTGTGCATTATGCTATGTGAAGGACTGTGGGGCGTATTATACTAAACAAGCAAAATGCAGCCTGTTCATTGAGTGATTGGATTGTTTATGCCGGAACAAAAATTATTGTTCTCAGCAGTACATCTCTGGTGAAAACTGCAGACATGCTGCTGATAACATGATACTGTATGGGGACAGATTGATCAACTGGTGATCGTTGTGTCCCCATCATTGTTCCTTAGAAGGTGTAAAGAGGTCGGGAAACAAGTGTCGAACAACTTCAATACTGTCGATCACACTCATTTAAGGGCCTGAACTCAGCGATTGGAAATATAACTGAAATGTTTCTGTGTGATGGAGCAATATGTTAGCATTTGGGGCCCCACTTCAAACTTTGGCCTAGGAACCCATTTTATCTAAAGCCGGCCCTGCTCCTCCATGGACCCTTTTGCCTTTGTTCCTCCCCTGTCTGAGCAATGCTTGAGTCTTTTGTACCCACTTTTGGGACTACAGCCATGCACTCATCTTTCCAACCTGGAGTGGAGACGCAATGACCAAAGACCTGCATTGATCCCACATGTCCATTAATCATACGTTTGAAAGTGATCCAGTAAGCAAAAATAAAAAAAGCTCTGTTTCAAATGGAAGAAAAAAGATAGCTATTTAACGGATCTGTTTTCCATAAATTTCAATGTAAAAAAGTCCCAAAACAATCCAGTTGCAATTTATTTTTTAACGCCTGGACAGCGTTTTTGTTAAGGTATTGCTGCTGAATCCATTTCAATTACTGGACATGTGAACATAGTCTTATAGCAAACCCCCTTGTTATACATTCACCGATATACAAAATGGTATACCCACAGATATTTTGTGGATTTTATATCTGTAAATCTTGCAAATTGGCACAATAAGAAGCAATCGCTCCTGTTAAAAATCAGCAGTATAACGACTCATACTCACTTGCGAGAGACTCGCACCATTCTCGTGCGAGTCTCTCCCATGAAAAACCCGACACTGCCGCCGGCACTCGGACCAGAACGTGTGGTTACATGTATTTCTATACAGCCGCATGCTCCGTTCCCAGTGCCGGCGGCAGCGCCAGGTTCTCATGCAAGAGACTCGCATGAGAGTGGTGCGAGCTCCCGCAAGTGAGTATGAGCCATAAGATTTCTGCTTAGTAATGGCAATGAAATCTAAGAGACTGAGTCGGGAATTTCAGACAAGTTCACTCTATATTAGGAAGGCTTTAATAGTGCTTGGAGCGGACTATTCGGCCTATATTGGACTTCAGAGCGGCAGACTCTATTAGAAATACTATATATATTATACACTCTATATATAGACTCTGAAAATGCAAACTGGTAATGATCTCGAGGGCAGCCGCACCTCTCCGTAACATTACTGAACACTGGCATGAAAATAATATCTGCAAAATCCGAATGCAGCACTCATGTAGAACTAGCATGGGGCCATAGATTTCTGAGAATCTCTTTGAATATCACTGACAGGGACCTTTTACATAAGATATGGCTGTCCATACTGGTCAAATTGAACTTATGAAGCCCCATTCATGTGTTAATATCTTGAATCCTTTTTCCATAACAGCAGCTTCAGAGCTGACATCGCTGTGCAGACGTAAATCTGCAGCGCTCTCTACAACTTCCTGGGAGGAATTGATTTAGCTTAGATCAAATATTATGAGTAAAATTGACCCTGTACCATGAATATAAATGCTTATTTAAGAAAAAAAACAACGCATTAAAATTAGATTTTTTTTCATTATCAGGTATTTTCATTTTTTTTTTTTTAGGAATTTTATAGGATGAAAAAATCTTTTATTTCCCCTCTTTAATAAAATTACATCCATTGTACACAGCAGTGTATGTCTATCAGTATAATCTGCCTGTAGTCAGAGCCTGAAATACAGATCAAGTGCACAAAAGTCTCCCATCTTCTAGCGATGACATCCTCCTCCTTACTTCTGCCCTGTTGAGAGCAGAGTAAAGAACTGCAGTGCGCAGGCGCCGGCCCTCTTTGACCTTTCCTGGCTCCTGCGCACTGCAGTACTCTGCTCTTCCTTCAACAGGGCAAATAAAGTACGCCTGCGCAGGAGCCGCGGCAGAAGTAAGGAGGAGCATGTCATCGCTAGAAGATGGGAGGCGCCGGACCGGGCCGCGACACCCATTGGACCGGACCCCTGGGTGATTATAATCTAACTTGTTTTTCTTATCTTTCAGGTTACATCTGAGGCTTATCTACAGCATTACAGAATGCTGTAGATAAGCCCCTGATGGTGGTGGCCGCATCTCATAGGCCAAAAATGGGGTGACAGATTCCCTTTAAAACACCTGTGTCTGTAATGCCAAGGTCATGGGTTGAAGATCTGGGAGACTCACAGAATTTTTTTTTTTTGGAATTGCTTATTATTTTTTACTACTTTTATAGGAACAAAAAATATTTTTTTATTCATCTCAGTATACAGGGACCATAGAAATATATTGTTATATACACAATGTATATCTATAGATATGTATACTCGGCTTCTGGGTTCATTGCCTGCAATATAGAGGTCAAGATAAGCAAATTCTCCTATGAGCAGCATTGTTGTAAAGCAACAGACTACAGACACTGACATGTGAGTTCTGGGGAGACTGATAACAGGAGGGAGAAGAAGCAGCACATGTATGATTTAATTCATGCAGTTGGGACGCCCTCACACCCAGGGCTGTAGGGTACTCGGTACTGGGCCAGGTGGATCTCAATGGGAGTTGTCACGGTAGCTGTGACCTGGCCCGTGGCCCTGGGCGCCCATGGTAAATGTTCAGTGTGAATGAATAAGTCGTGATGCCACCTGTGGTGTTCGGCAATGTAGATGTTAGGCCGACGCTGCAGACAGATCCTCTGGGACAGATGGTGTGGTGCAGCAGTGATGGTATAGCCCTCCACAGGTAGGGCTGCTGTCCCAGGGCAGAGTAGAAATGGTGACACTTAGGTGGTGTAGTGTCAGGCGCAGGGGATGCAGCGGTGCCAGGCAGGTTGACGCAGGAATAAGTGGAGGACACCAGGACATGTAGTTCAAAAGCTTTACTCACAGTCTGTTGCACAAACAGGTGCCTGCTTCTGTGCCGGGTCCTCCGGGTCTGGGACTCCGTCAACCCCCCAGGCCAGATGGAATACTCCTTTCCAACACTCCGCCAACTTGTGCCTTTCTGAACGTCTCCTCTTATAGCGCCTTTAGATGAAGTACTCACAGTACTGAGTTACACTGGAGTTCCTCCTGTCTGATGTTCCTATGAACTCTACTTGTACGGCAGACAGCTGTAGCCTGCTTCGGGGACTCCTTGCTACTAAGTCCCGGCTCACTATCCAGTTGCTGTTGTGCCCACAAGTCTTGTGTTGGAATAAAGTGGTCACTACTTCTATTCCTCCTGTGTCTGCTGCAGGACCATTAGTATCCGTACAACCTCGGGGACCGGGCCCCGACCTTGCGCTTAGAACTTCTAGGAAGGGTTCTCTTCTTCTCACCAACATCCTCTGTTATCTTTTACTCCTCACGTTCCATACTAATCCTTTCCTTCTATGGAGAGTCAGGCTTTCAGTCTATGTTACTCTCTCGTTCTCTCTTTCCCGTGCCAGCAGACCCAGATCACTGGGATCTGCTGCAGCACTTCCATCCATCTATCCCTCTCTCTAGGGATCTTCTCCTCTCTCTCACCAACTACTGACTCACTGACTTAAACTCTTCCCGCTCCTTGAAATGTCATCTAACTCCACCCACCTCCCAGCACGTTTTGTGTTCCAAGCAGGGAGCCACCAAGGGGTGCTATGCTACACTCCAAGCAGGGAGCCGCCGAAGGTGCTTTTCTACACTACTTTGTGGTGTGGGGAGCAGGTGTTGGAGCGTGGTCAGGAGTCTCCACCTTACCTGGATGGTGGGACACCACACCTCAGGAGGAGGTGCAGTACCTCTGTGGCGACTGAGCCTCAGGGGCGCCACACACTCAACAGAGAGAAGCGGCCCACCGAGGAAGAGGAGCGACAGAAGTGATGAAAATGATGGAAAGGTGAGTAGAGAAGCCGGGCGAACAGCTGACAAAGATGGGATGGGACAGTCCTGCCAAATCCAGGGTGGTTGGGCGCAAACGCCTGTATAATTGATTCATGTACAGCGCATTCCAGTTTTATTACTTTGCTGTATTGATCTTACTCTGTGAAAACTGAATTTACCATAAAGCGGCCCTCCTCTCCACCTGAGATATCAATTTTTCCAAAAGGAAATATATATTATATTTTTATCTTTGTACATTTTACTATTTTTGCAATTGTGTTTCATCAATTTATTTGAACAATTAAAAAAATAAATAAATAAATAAAATACTTCCCAAAGGTGGTCCATGAAGACAGCAAAAAACATCCCTACTAAATGACTGATTATACTAGATAACACCAACAACCTATACGGGTTCGGATTCTCTATCTGTTGTTAGTGAAGCCTGTGAAGGTCACTCATATTCTGATCATTGCAATAATACTAAATATTATTTATAGGAAATAAGAATATAGCGGGATACAACCAATAAAATGGCGCCTCACCCCTTACAAGCGACACATTTAACTTCAAAGCGTCATAAGTCATCGCCGGAAGTGACGCATTCGGGTATTTCCGGGCAGGCATTAGATTGACCCCGCCGGGCCACCGTTCTCAATGGTTGTGTACGGAAAATAAAATGAGAGAAGCTCCGCCTCTTCCTGGTCATGTGACTGATGTCCCAGCATTCTGTTCTGTCTTCTGTTTCCGTCACACACAGCTTCGTTCTAGGTCGCAGGTTGGACGGTGGGAACTGAGGAAGCGGCAACGATGTCCCGCGGCTCCATAGAGATCCCTCTCCGGGACACTGACGAGGTGAGGACGGGAGTATAGAGGGGAGGAGCTCACCCCAGTGCTGAACTTCTCACCTGCTCGAGCGGTGCTCCCCCCCCACATCTCCAAATACCAGGAATTAACCCTGTACATCCTGCAGCCATCACGCACTGCCCGGTCCTGTGTTTGTGATGCTGACATTTTTTGCACTTTTTTATTTCTTTCTTTTAGCTCTTTTTATTTAAATTTTAGATGTTTTCCTTTTTTTTTTTCCTGTGCTTCCGTTCTCTGAGACCAGTAACAAAGTTTTTTCCCCGTGGGCTGCGCCGGGTGACCTTTTATTGGCTCCAGTTTAGGGAACATGTGACATTTTAATTGTTTTTTTTTTTGGGAGGGGGGAGGTTCAGTGATTAAAAAAACCAGACAAATTCTACATCTCTGTATAGGTTGAGGCCCTCCCTACCGGTCAATTTTTACAAGGATTATTTTTTTTTTTTGAGCTTGTAGATACCATTTAGTAAAAAATCTTCCCCACGTTACGGCCACTATAATACGCTGTGGATTTTATGCCTGTAAGATTGGCCGCTCATCCGCTGTGGGTGACCATAACTGAAGTCACAAGCAACGGCTTCATTTCCTATAAGGAAAGTGGATGTACTCTTAAAGGGGTTGTCCACTACCTAAATATTAAAATAATGGGTCAATGGGAGTGCTTTAAAAAAAAAAAAAACCCATACACTCTCCTCTCATACCCTTCATGGAACGTCTGGCTTTCTGTTCTGGAGGGCAACCAAGCATTAGTCACTTTGGTGTGGGCTGGAAGAAGCAGTCTCATATTGATCTCTTCCACCGTGGATGGAGTGTCACCGCTGCAGCCAGTCGGTGGCAACCTGAAGCTTCCCCGGAAGAGGAAAGTAAGAGACTGTCAGGGAATGCTTTACGCACTATGGGGTAGCACCTGGGGTTTGAGTATTTATTTTTTTTTAATGCTAGTGGACAACCTTGTATTATTGCACCATAAAACAATTGTATACTTGTCTCCCAAACTGTTGTTGTTCTTCTGATCCTAACTTGGGCAATATCTCGTTACCTCATCAGCCAATAAAAGACAATTTTGTCCAACTGGAAGAACAAGGTTTCTTCCACACTGACATCAATGTAAAAGATGCAGACGATCAGTGGTCACAGATCAGTTGCATCGGTTACGTGACATTGTCTATAGACCGGCGCAGGGGACATTGCGAAGATCAGAGGAACGATGCAGGTCTGGAAGATGATTTGTGCGGCGTCCTGTAGCCATTGATTTTCACATCACCCTGGGCCTAATACCTTTGTTAGAGGTTTTGACTGGTAGGTATCCCACCCGTTACTGAAATGAAGGGGGCACAAGTGCACATGTGAGGTCTGTGCCCCTTCATTTCTGATCTGCTCTGTTCAGGGGCACAGACGGAGATCATTTATAGGTTTTGTTCACATGTATGATGACATTGATTTTTCCATCTGGATTTATGGGCACGAGATCTGCAGAATAATATATCTGCTGGGAAATGGACATGCAGCACTGATAATGACGGCATGCACCCCCCACACTCTGATAAGTCCCACAGCCTCATGTCATTGTATCTCACCTGTATATAAATGGCTGTTTTACGTTCTTTCCTCCCTGCAGGTCATCGAGCTCGACTTCGATCAGTTACCGGAGGGGGATGAGGTGATCAGTATCCTGAAGCAGGAGCACACCCAGCTGCACATATGGATCGCTTTGGCTGTGAGTATCCAACGCTGCATGGACTGGTGACCTGAGGGTTTCTGGTTACAATATGGCGGCACTATGGTCTGAAGCAATAACCTGGCACCCCAAGTTACAGCGCCACCTGTCCAATTATTCATCAGGAGTGCAAACTATAAAACTACCAGCATGCCCACATTTGCTGGGAGTTGTAGTTTCACAACAGCTGAAAAATAGTGACCACTGGCACTTCACAGTGGCCAGGATACGTCCCTTTAAACTAGTTCAGTGTCAGAGGGAGAAAACCAATGGCCACCAACCCATGTGTCATTAGCCTGTATAACGAGCTGTTACAAGTCCTTCCCACTGGTCACCGACAAAAATATTCAGACGCAGTAAGAACTTTAGGATACAGCGCCGGGTATCAGTTATTTGCCAAAAAAAAAAAAAAAAAAAAAGAACGTGAGCCAATGGCGGACAACTGGAAAAAGAAATCTAGATCTGGTGCCATTTGTACATCACCCATGAAGGTGAATCCCTGAAACCACTGCTATTTCCATACACGAGTCTACTCATCTTGTGAGTGCACCCCTAGTGGCTTATATATATCTCAGGTATCGGATCCATTCATGCATAAGTACAGAGATGTTCCTGACCAGTCATCCACGATACCCTTTTCCCCTCCTTGGCCCTTTTAGGATGTGTGAAAAGATTTTGCCCGTTCTCTACTAATCCCGTTCAGAGAGGAAGCTTTACTTGCGATGCGACATGCATTCTTATTACCGATGTGTCGTCCTCTCCAGCTGGAGTATTTCAAGCAGGGGAAGACAGAAGACTTTGTGAAGCTGCTGGAGGCGGCACGGATAGATGGCAACCTAGACTACCGGGACCATGAGAAAGATCAGATGACTTGTCTGGATACACTGGCAGCCTACTATGTCCAGCAGGCCCGGAAAGAGAAGAATAAAGACAGCAAGAAGGAGCTCATCACCCAGGCCACCCTGCTGTACACAATGGCCGACAAGATCATCATGTACGACCAGGTGAGTGCAGCGTGTCCAGAACCTGAAGTCCTGCACCTTCAGGGCATGCTGGGATTTGTAGTTGAGAACCTGGCCCTGATGTAGTTGCTCGAATGGACCATAGTCTTCACTGGGTGAGTGCTAATGGATCGCTCAGCTCGGGATACTTCATTATGCGTGTATTTTCCAGAACCACTTGCTGGGCAGAGCCTGCTTCTGCCTGCTGGAGGGAGACAAGATGGACCAGGCAGACGCCCAGTTTCACTTCGTTCTCAACCAGTCGCCGAATAACATTCCCGCTCTGCTCGGTAATGTTAACAGATGGCGGCCATGTTAGTTTTACTCATGAGTTTTTTGTTTTTTTCACACTCATTTTTCTTTTATAAATTTTACAGGAAAGGCTTGCATCTCCTTTAACAAGAAGGACTACAGAGGAGCCCTGGCCTACTATAAGAAGGCTCTGCGTACCAACCCCGGCTGCCCCGGTAAGACCACTAGTGTCCCATAGTGAGGAAGATCTATGGTCGGTGTTCTTGTAGGATGGTCAATGTCAGGGCCGCATTGAGAGCAATGAGTGATGGTGCGTCACTGGTCTTAGTTTGCTGTTAAAGAGCTTGTCCACCTTTTTAGCGGACTATTTTTCTTAAATGCATGCATTTTTCCTTATAATAATTTTTATTATTGGGCTTCATTAAAAATCTTGCACCGTTTTCCTTCTGTAGCCTCTGTATTGCATTGTCTGTTGCTGGTTGCAGTATGCGTTAGCAGAGAATCCATCAGTGAGCTCATTCTGACAGTAATGGGAATGTTTATAACTGTCACTTCTTGAGCTCTTAGCTGATTTATGACCACATCAAAGTTGAATACAGCATAACAAAGAGCCTGTAAAAGACAAATGATGCAATATTTTTAATGGAAACCCAATTGCAAAAATAATTTTTTTTTTTTTTGCCTCAAATACATGCATTTAAGGTGAAAAAAAATGTCCCAGGTGTAGATAACCCAAAGCTGAACCTTACAGTACACCCTCCACCACTATGGGCACTAAGACTTTGCTGCAGATGGGGGCACAAAGTCCTCAGTTTTGGTATTTCTTAGATGTGCGTCTGAATCTTGTGTTTCCGCAGCTGGCGTGAGATTAGGAATGGGACACTGTTTTGTAAAACTCAACAAGATGGATAAAGCTCGCTTGGCCTTTGGACGGGCGCTGGACCTGAACCCCAAATGTGTGGGTGCCCTGGTGGGGTTGGCAGTTCTGGAGCTTAACAACAAGGAGGTGAGTGGCGCAAAGTGTCTTATGTATGGACACTAAAGTTGTCCAATATGTCACTCGGGGATGGCTGCCATAAAGATAGAGCTTCACGTTAGGTCCAATTTTGGAGCGTATAATCCACGGCACTTTATGAATATCCATACAATTTCCTTTTGCACGCTTGCCAATATGAATAGTGTCCGGGAGCCGCCTACGCTTGTTTTGTGTAATTGCATTTTCGTATATCAATTTGTAAATTATTATTATTTGTCTATTCTTAACACCGTTATTTCCGGCTGCTGATTATTGATTTGATTTTTTTTTTTCACGTTTGACCACGTTTTGTTGTTGGCGAGCGTTAACCTTCCGCTGCTATCACTAAAATTGATTGTATGAAATCCATTTTTGGGTGGGATATAGGTTGACTTTTTTATAATTTTTTTTTACATTTTCTCTCCCAATCTGTAGCACCGCTAATTAAAAAAAAAAAATCGTGTTTATTTTCCACAGGCCGATTCCATAAAAAATGGCGTCCAGCTGCTGTCGAAAGCGTATACCATTGACCCCAGCAACCCTATGGTGCTCAATCATTTGGCCAATCACTTTTTCTTCAAGAAGGTGAGAATTATTTGTAGTATTTAGTGAAAAGGCGCTATCTTTAGTTTCCTGTTACCAGCTGCGGAGGAGGCCAACAGTCACGTTCTTCAGTAGCACGAATGATGTACAATATCCATAACTCATCGCGTATCTCCAGTGTGGGGGGGGGGGGTGTTTCCGGACATTAAGAAGTGTTTGTGAACGTGACTTGTGTGGTGCAGTATTCTCATGATTTTGGTTAATTCTCCTACAGGATTACAGCAAAGTTCAGCATCTGGCCCTCCATGCGTTTCACAACACTGAAGTGGAAGCCATGCAGGCGGAGAGCTGCTACCAGCTGGCCCGCTCCTTCCACGTGCAGGTATGGGGGCTGCTGTGATGGCTGGGGGGGTTGTTTATCAGGTTTGTGCCATCCCTCACTCGGAGTATGTCTGTTGTCTCAGGAGGATTACGATCAGGCGTTTCAGTACTACTATCAGGCCACACAGTTTGCCGCGGCCTCGTTTGTGCTCCCATTTTTCGGACTGGGGCAGATGTATATTTACCGAGGCGATAAAGAGAATGCAGCTCAGTGCTTCGAAAAGGTGCTAAAGGCCTATCCCAACAACTACGAGACCATGAAGATCCTGGGGTCACTGTACGCTGCCTCCGAGGACCAGGAGAAGAGGGACATTGCAAAGGTGAGGAAGCAGCATGTCCTAGACCGAGACGCTGCACGTTGTCAGGCAACCATACACGTTACACTGTCAGCCGATGGTCTGTGTATGGGGGTCTCTGATGTCGGGGGAGAAAAGTATCCAGTATGTCAGATAGCTGTCGCACAATCTAATGTTCATCCAGCAGTTGTCTAAAATTGATAGCAGTCTTAATCCCAGCTCTGCTATTTTCTTCAGAACATTTATATATAGTATACCCCTCGTACACAGCACCCCTCCATTGTGGCTTCTATAGGGGTCCTCAGCCAGATTCTCTTAGTTCATCAGTCACTGCTTCTCTCTAGAGTCACCTGAAGAAGGTTACTGAGCAGTACCCGGATGATGTGGAGGCATGGATCGAGCTCGCTCAGATCTTGGAGCAGACAGACATCCTGGTAAGGATTATTGTCCATATAGGAAGGTGGAGAGGTAGATAGTCTGTATGTCTGACTGTCTTCCACCATCTTCTCCCACAGAATGCTCTGTCCGCTTACGGCACAGCCACGCGGATCCTACAGGAGAAGGTGCAGGCGGATGTTCCTCCAGAGATCCTGAATAACGTGGGAGCCCTGCACTACCGTCTGGGCAACCTTGGAGAAGCGAAGGTATCTTTTTTTTTTGTTTGTTTTTCTCTTGGTTTTTTTGCACCAAATCTTTCATAAATTTAACACAAAATAATAAACACTCTTTCTGTTTCAACCTTTTTTTTTTTTGTGTGACTTTCTGGCGCAAATTAAAGTGTTCCGCTAAATTTACGCAAACATTTCAAGGGTATATAAAATTATTCCAGGGGGAAACTGAGTTACGTTTGGATCATATATTATGTTTCTTTGTTCACAGAAATACTTCTTGGTTTCCCTGGATCGTGCTAAAGCAGAAGCTGAACATGACGAACATTACTACAGCGCCATCTCCGTCACCACCAACTATAACCTGGCGAGGTTGTATGAGGCGCTGTGCGAGTTTCACGAATCAGAGAAGCTGTACAAGAACATCCTGAGGGAACATCCCAACTATGTGGACTGTGAGTTCCCGATCGCCGTGATCTCACCATTTCTCTTCTTTTCTAATAGGAGTAGAAACTAGCAATGAGCGAACGTGCTGGGATAAGGGATTATCCGAACATGCTCGGGTACTGACGGAGTGACTTCGGCGTGCTCAAAAAATATGTTCGAGTCCCCGCGGCTGCATGTTTCGCGGCTGTTAGATGCAACACATGCAGGGATTACCTGTGTTTTTTTAGACAATCTTTGCATGTGTTGCAGGTGTCGAACATCAGCTAGACATGCAGCTGCTGGGACTCTAACCTATTTTTCGAGCACACTGAAGACGCTCAGCACCTGCACTCAAGGAGCCCCCTCTCAGATTAGATGTTGACTCAGGCATTTAATGGGTTAATTGGTTTTGGTTGGAGCTTTCTTTGCTTTCAGCTACTGCATCGTATACAGCTGACCTCTGCCATACTCGCGCCTTATAGACTTATCGCCAAGTGATGTGGCATCAAGAGGTTACCGTTTTGCACATTTTTTTTCTTTTCTCAGGTTACTTGCGTCTTGGAGCCATGGCAAGAGACAGAGGAAACTTCTACGAGGCTTCAGATTGGTTTAAAGAAGCTCTTCAGATTAACCAGGTAGAGTCCAGTGACCAACCTGCCGAGTACTGGCGGTCAAGACTCGAGACTAGTTATAAACCGGTCTCCATTGCTGCTTTCAGGATCACCCTGACGCTTGGTCCTTGATTGGAAACTTGCACTTGGCCAAACAGGAATGGGGACCCGGACAAAAGAAGTTTGAAAGGATTTTGAAGCAACCATCCACCCAGAATGACACCTATTCTATGCTGGCACTGGGCAACGTGTGGCTGCAGACGCTACACCAACCCACCCGAGATCGGGAAAAGGTAAGTGGGTCATTTGGCCCCCATAGCGCAACCCCACCATAAAATTGGTTTGGGCAAATGGCTTGGATTTTCAGCCTGTTATTTTCCAATACAAACAACCCCCCAACACACACACACACACACCTGCATTTGTCTTTATTAGCAAAGATAAGTTATTCTGTCCCCACAGGAAAAGCGACACCAGGATCGTGCGCTGGCGATCTACAAACAGGTGCTGAGAAATGACTCCAAGAATCTGTATGCAGCAAATGGTATAGGTATGTACCGAGGTTATTGTCTAATACATGAGACTGATCTGATCACAGACGTTATCCCTCTGTTCCCAGATGTTGCTGTGTACATACATAACTGATGCTGAGTTACATCCTGTATTATACCCCAGAGCTGCACTCACTGTTCTGCTGGTGCAGTTACTGTGTACATACATTACATTACTGATCCTGAGTTACATCCTGTATTATACCCCAGAGCTGCACTCACTGTTCTGCTGGTGCAGTTACTTTGTACATACATTACATTACTGATCCTAGTTACATCTTGTATTATACTCCAGAGCTGCACTCACTATTCTGCTGGTGTAGTCACTGTGTACATACATTACATTACTGATCCTGAGTTACATCCTGTATTATACTCCAGAGCTGCACTCACTATTCTGCTGGTGCAGTCACTGTGTACATACATTACTGATCCTGTACTGATCCTGAGTTACATCCTGTATTATACTCCAGAGCTGCACTCACTATTCTGCTGGTGGAGTGTCATTGTAAATTAGAGGATTTAATTGCAGATCTGGTGATTAATTCTGCATCTCAACTGTAGACTGAAGGTCAATGGCGGACGCATGCTTCATTGAAAAGGGAGTCACATATTTACCTTTTTCATGTAAGGGGCCGTGTTGGCGCACAAAGGATACGTGCGAGAAGCCCGTGATGTATTCGCCCAGGTCAGAGAAGCCACCGCCGAGATCAGTGACGTCTGGCTGAACTTGGCCCATATCTACGTGGAGCAGAAGCAGTACATCAGCGCCGTGCAGATGGTAGGCCGAGTCTCTGGGTTTTCCTTCCTGGCTCGTTGTTGTCTGGGCCGCTTCCGATGATTGAGCCGGAGTTCGGAGGTGACCGTTTTGTACTTTGCCTTCCATAGTATGAAAACTGTCTGCGCAAGTTCTACAAGCACCAGAACACTGAGGTCCTGCTCTACTTGGCGCGAGCCTTGTTCAAATGCGGGAAACTGCAGGAATGTAAGCAGATTCTGCTGAAGGTGAGCGCCCGATATGTCCTGTGTGATTTTTGTTCCATTCCTTACTTTACCTTTCATCAGTTTCTATTCACTGTCATTTCTTTGTGTTCGGTGGACCCATGCTGAGCAATTCTAACTAAGGTCGAATTCAGACATCCAAGTCCGGACTGTAGTTTACAGCTCTCTTGACCTGTACTCGGTGTCACGTATGTCTATGTCGCTATTCCATGTCAGGAGACCCACGGTCGGCCGAGGAGTCTGTACCCACATTGTGTTTCTGAATTCGACCTTCATCAGGTGTAGGCCCATGTCAGGACGGGTTTTCGGTTTCTGAATAGAAAGAAGAAAGGTTCCAGACATTGACAGCAAGAATATCTAGAAAGAACAGCCCAAATTTTGAGGAGAAAAATAAGAAAAAATATTTTTTTATAAAATGTTGGTCCATCTTATAATCCATGCGTCTTATTGCTTACCGGGCATGGTGGCTGCGGTGAAGTGGGGTCACTGCTGGAGGAAGCAGGAGTGAGGTGATGATGCAGGCAGTGATGAGGGGGGCTCCGATGTGCTGCTGCATGGGTCTTGTGCTGCTGCGGTGTCCGGTGCTGCTGCTGGGTGTCTCCGGGTGCCCGAATATGCTGGCCGGTGCTGAGGGTGTCTCCGGTGCCCAGCGGTGCTGCGTGGGTGTCTGGCGCTTGCCCGGGGCTCTACTGACATTTTGCGACAGGGCAGAGCCCCGGCACTTCCACTGTTCCCTGTGCGGTGGACTGGACTCCAGGAATATGGCCGCAGATGGTGGTCTCGGGACCAAGATCTGGAGGAAAAATGTGTCTTACAAAGCGAAAAATACGGTACTTTTCTTGATTCCTGACTTGTTCTCCTCTGACCCTGCAGGCTCGTCACGTGGCCCCTAATGACACCGTCCTCATGTTTAATGTGGCTCTGGTGCTGCAGAGGTTGGCGACATCTGTGCTGAAAGACGAGAAAAGCAACCTGAAGGAAGTACTGAATGCTGTGAAAGAGCTGGAACTCGCCCACCGGTGAGAGGAGCATGGGATCTAAGTCTTGAGGGCCACGACCATATTGGCCATGTAGCGTCTGCGAAATCTGACCTTCTGATGTTTCTTCTGCAGATATTTCAATTACTTGAGTAAAGTTGGTGACAAGATGAGGTTTGATTTGGCGCTCGCAGCGTCTGAGGCTAGGTATGTGCTGCAGGGATGGAGAACAACATCTCATGGATGTGGACCGTTGCCTCACTATAACACGTTGTCCACATTGTAGGCAATGCTCTGATCTTCTGAGTCAGGCTCAGTATCACGTGGCTCGAGCTCGCAAGCAGGATGAGGAGGAGAAGGAGCTGCGAGCCAAACAAGAGCAGGAGAAGGAGGTTCTGCGGCAGAAGCTGCTGAAGGAACAGGTGGGTGTCCTTGGCCTCACACAGGATAACAACTAAGAGGGGAGCTGGGGAGGCAGAGGGATGCGGGTGACGGTGAATGATGGGCTTGTTGTGTTGATAAGTTACCGCCTGTTCCCTGATCCATAGCTTTTTTTTTTTTTTTTTTAAAAACTTTCAGGAAGAGAAACGCCTCAAAGAGATCGAGGAGCAAAAGAAACTCTTGGAGCAAAGGGCACAATATGTGGAAAAGACCAAGAACATCCTGCAGTTCACTGGAGAGATGGAGACTCCAAAAGAGAAGAAGCGAGGAGGCGGTGGTGGCGGCCGGGTGAGTCTTGTATGGTGACATCATGCAGGTCCAGATGGCACTTGATGCTGGGCCCGTAGTACGTGATTTATGTGCAGCATTGGGCTCTGTGAAACACGTGCTGTAGGCTCTGGGCCGTGTCGGTCTGGGCTGTGTCGGCCTCTGCTGCACATGTAGTGTAGGGTCTGGGCTGTGTCGGCCTCTGCTGCAGATGTAGTGTAGGCTCTGGGCAGTGTCGGCCTCTGCTGCAGATGTAGTGTAGGCTCTGGGCAGTGTTGGCCTCTGCTGCAGATGTAGTGTAGGCTCTGGGCAGTGTCGGCCTCTGCTGCAGATGTGCTGTAGGCTCTGGGCAGTGTCGGCCTCTGCTGCAGATGTGCTGTAGGCTCTGGGCAGTGTCGGCCTCTGCTGCAGATGTGCTGTAGGCTCTGGGCAGTGTCGGCCTCTGCTGCAGATGTGCTGTAGGCTCTGGGCAGTGTCGGCCTCTGCTGCAGATGTGCTGTAGGCTCTGGGCAGTGTCGGCCTCTGCTGCAGATGTGCTGTAGGCTCTGGGCAGTGTCGGCCTCTGCTGCACATGTGCTGTAGGCTCTGGGCAGTGTCGGCCTCTGCTGCACATGTGCTGTAGGCTCTGGGCAGTGTCGGCCTCTGCTGCACATGTGCTGTAGGCTCTGGGCAGTGTCGGCCTCTGCTGCACATGTGCTGTAGGCTCTGGGCAGTGTCGGCCTCTGCTGCACATGTGCTGTAGGCTCTGGGCAGTGTCGGCCTCTGCTGCACATGTGCTGTAGGCTCTGGGCAGTGTCGGCCTCTGCTGCACATGTGCTGTAGGCTCTGGGCAGTGTCGGCCTCTGCTGCACATGTGCTGTAGGCTCTGGGCAGTGTCGGCCTCTGCTGCACATGTGCTGTAGGCTCTGGGCAGTGTCGGCCTCTGCTGCACATGTGCTGTAGGCTCTGGGCAGTGTCGGCCTCTGCTGCACATGTGCTGTAGGCTCTGGGCAGTGTCGGCCTCTGCTTTATGTGAACTTTAGGTTCTTGGCAGCATTGAACATAAGCTTCATGTTGTTTTTTTTCCCCTTCAGCGATCCAAAAAGAACGGGGAGTTTGAGGAGTTTGTCAATGATGACTCTGATGAGGACCTTCCTCCAAAAAAGCGGAGGAAGAAGAAGGGTGGCGGAAGCAGCAGCGGAGGCGAGCAGGAGGGAGGAGATGATAATGAAGGCGAGAAGAAGAAAAAGCGAAGGAAGAGGTGAGTTCCGCGATGCAGACCCAACCCTCTGTATAGGACATTATGGAGAACATCGGGGGGTCTTCTGGGAAAGCCCTCTGGTCGTCCTTTTTTTTTGTAAGCAAGACAAGCTTCTTAGCAGGCAGATTGGCCTTTCAGACATGTGTAAAAGCTGTGTGACTTCCCCTATGGGTGCAGTATTACCAGTCACTCAGCTTTCTTGCCCCCTCTCTTACCATCAGGCCGCAGAAGTCTGGCGATGGCTCAGATGATGATGAGGAGGAGCAACGTCCCCGTGCCAAAAAGAGACCACCAAAGAAACAGGTAAATAAGACCATCTGCACCCTGCGTCTGCTCTCAGCGCATGCATTGAACATGTCGGCCCCATGGGGTTACGCTGTGCGCCCCTCCGCTTGTATAATAACTTGCTCGCTGTCGTGGCAGCTCTTACCGCAACTTTTTATATCCCTTTCTCAGCCAGCCAAAGTGGAAAGGATGCCGGCCTCCATGAAAGGGAAGATCAAGTCAAAAGCCATGATCTCCTCCAGCGATGACTCTTCAGATGAGGACAAACTTAAAATTGCCGACGAAGGGTAAGAGTAACTTAAATCAGATTTAAAGGGACGCTTCACCTAAAAGTGCTGGTCATGGGGAATCAGTATCAGTGACTGTGACCTGGCTTCATGTACTTGTTTGTTCAGAGTCTGTTTGTTATGGAGACCCTATAACCAGTGCCAGACCTTGCTCAAGTCACACCCAAATCTGCATTCATTGCTGTGGTCAACAGTAACAAAAATTCTTGTTTTATTTTAAGAAACATCCAAAACAGCAACAGCGACTCAGACGTCGACACCCGACCCTCCAAGAAACGCATAATGTCTGACAGCGATTCTGACGGTGGACACAAATCTGGAAGCGATGCGGGCAGCGGCCAAAGATCCCAGCAGTCAGGTGATGACTCTGATGACAACACCTGGGCGCGGAAGAGACCGAGGACAGATTCTGGATCTGATAACGAATCAGTCCAGTCCCCCCGACACAGCAGATCCGGGGGATCTGATAACGAGTCACGTGCCGCTTCCCGGAGTCCAGAGTCAGATAGAGAGTCAGTCAACGAGGGATCTGTCCGAGGATCCGGAAACGAGTCCGAACCAGAAGCATCCAACAACGAAAAGTCCGAGCGCGGATCGGATGATGACAGCGACTAAATGTGAAACTTTCAATGTTTATTGTAAATATTAAAATGTGGAATTTTCTAAAGCCTGGACAAAGGTTTCAGCTGTAAACTTTGCCACTTTTGGCGTTTTGTAAAATCCCAGGGTTATGTCTGACTTGGTGACTGTGACTGTTAATTCAGCAGTTTTCAATCATTCTGTTGCTTTTTTTTTTTTTTTTGTTTTGTTTTTTAGGGATGATCTCTAGAAAGTTAACATTTTGGGATTATCTCAAAGTGCATAATTTTTTTTTCTTTTTAAAGCAAAGATTAACTTCTCAACTCCATTTAATAAGTTAAAAATGTAATGTTGAGTAAGTGCAAGTCTTTAGCCTTTCCTTCATGGTCTCCGTAACTGCATTTATTTATTCGCCTCTGAACCCCGACTTTATTTTATTTTCTACCTTTTTCTGTGTTTTTTTTTTTTATTTTTTTCCACGGATTGAAGAGGCGACTGGGCCTTTCAAGGTCCCAATCTCCCAAAAAACATCAACAGGCGGATCATGGAGTGTGGCCTCCCCGTACCCCCTCCTGCAACCTCCGTGTCTGACTGGGCTCTCATTGGGGGCGACGGATTCCTTTAATGGGTCCGCTCTCCCCACACCGACAACGGATGGGTGCATTTATAAAGCATCTTTGTCCTGGTACTGTAATGTGTTCAGAATTGAGATTCCAGCTTTGTATGTGACTAGGGCATAAAATAATGAAACTCAGGGTAGGAGTTTTACTATTAAAGGATCGTTCTTCATAGATTACACTTCTATTTACTGCTTATTAAGTTTTTCAGCTGCTCTTGAGACATTACCACTTTTGTTTACAGCTTGTTACCTTGGAGACCGACCACCGTTGCGGGTTTGCAAAATATGAGCAGTGGTTACAAAGTTTTCTGTCTGCTTGTGAGCACTTTTTTTTTTTTTTTAAAAGCCAGGATCGCTGGAGTGCAACGTTACCTCCTAATCCCGGCCTCCTTCATTGCAGTGGTTACAAGCTAGACAGCAGGGGTGGTCGGTCTCCTACGCAACAAGCTGTCACAAAAAGTATGAATATCTCAAGAACATCTGCAAATTTTAATCAGATGTAAATTACAAAAGTGCAGACGCCTTGCTGGGAAATAACCTGCCATTAGGATGTATTGGAAGAATTAAAGGGGATAAGCAGTAAATGAACGGAGTCCTATTGAGTTTTATGGACTTGACAGCCCGCCAGTCCCCCACTAATAATACATGGAAAAAAAATGAAATGTCCACATCCATAGGAGGATGCAGTTGTTTTTTTTTTTTTTTTTGCCCCTCTGTGGAAATGTTTTTTAGAACGTTCTCTTCACAATGTATCCCTGTGAAAACTTTATTTAAAGGGAAAAATGTTCTGATTTCCATAAAACTGTAAAAATAATAAATGTGAGAATATTGTGTCACTTTCTATTGGTTTTTGATAAGTGTTCTCAAGTTTCTGGAGAGCTGATAAGGGATGATGGGGATTGTAGTTAATTGACGGGATGGTGTATAATGTAAAATAATAAATTTAGAGGGATCGAATAATACGTAATAACCAATTGAAAATGCTAGATCTTAGTTGTGAAGCTGCAGAATAGTGATTGCAGCTCTGGAGGATGTAACTCAGGATCAGTAATGTATGTACACAGTGACTGCACCAGCAGAATAGTGAGTGCAGCTCTGGAGTATAATACAGGATGTAACTCCGGATCAGTAATGTAATGTATGTACACAGTGACTGCACCAGCAGAATAGTGAGTGCAGCTCTGGAGTATAATACAGGATGTAACTCAGGATCAGTAATGTAATAATAATATTTATTTTTATATAGCGCTAACATATTACGCAGCGCTTTACAGTTTGCACACATTATCATCACTGTCCCCGATGGGGCTCTAAATTCCCTATCAGTATGTCTTTGGAATGTGGGAGGAAACCCACGCAAACACAGGGAGAAAATACAAACTCCTAGCAGATGTTGTCCTTGGTGGGATTCGAACCCAGGACTCCAGCACAGCAAGGCTGCAGTGCTATCCACTGAGCCACCATGCTACCCAGTGACTGCACCAGCAGAATAGTGAGTGCAGCTCTGGGGTATAATACAGGATGTGACTCAGGATCAGTAATGTATGTACACAGTGACTGCACCAGCAGAATAGTGAGTGCAGTTCTGGAGTATAATACAGGAGGTAACTCAGGATCAGTTATGTAATGTATGAACACAGTGACTGCACCAGCAGAATAGTGAGTGCAGCTCTGGGGTATAATACAGGATGTAACTCAGGATCAGTAATCTATGTACACAGTGACTGCGCCAGCAGAATAGTGAGTGCAGCTCTGGAGTATAATACAGGAGGTAACTCAGGATCAGTTCAGGATCAGTAATGTACAGTATGTACACAGTGACTGCACCAGCAGAATAGTGAGTGCAGCTCTGGGGTATAATACAGGATGTAGCTCAGGATCAGTAATGTATGTACACAGTGACTGCACCAGCAGAATAGTGATTGCAGGTCTGGAGTATAATACAGGATGTAACTCAGGATCAATAATGTAATGTATGTACACATTGACTGCACCAGCAGAATAGTGAGTGCAGCTCTGGAGTATAATACAGGATGTAACTCAGGATCAGTAATGTAATGTATGTACACAGTGACTGCACCAGCAGAATAGTGAGTACAGCTCTGGAGTATAATTCAGGATATAACTCAGGATCAGTACAGGATCAGTAATGTATGTACCCAGTGACTGCACCAGCAGAATAGTGAGTACAGCTCTGGGGTATAATAACAGGATGTAACTCAGGATCAGTAATGTAATGTATGTACACAGTGACTGCACCAGCAGAATAGTGAGTGCTGCTCTGGGGTATAATAACAGGATGTAACTCAGGATCAGTAATGTAATGTATGTACACAGTGACTGCACCAGCAGAATAGTGAGTGCGGCTCTGCTCAGCTGCTGCTCATTCTGGTAATTGTGGGTGCGGTCGCCAATGATCCTGCTGTGTATTGCTGACCTTCAGAGAACAAACACCTCTCCACCCAGGGACCTGCTCTCTTACACTGGGAGGAGTGGGTTTCCTGGGATGAGTAAAGGAGCCAAGTCCCAGGCTTCTGTTTCCCGGTCCAGGCCGGCGGGGGGCAGAAGAAACCAGGAACTGGCCTGCACATCAGAGGACTCGGGGGTGAGACACTCCACCAGGAGTCACAGCAATGTGGCTCCTACTCCCCCCCCCCTCCCAAGTCTCCAGAGACCCAGAGGAACCGCTAGGCTTCCAACATGGAGGAGAAGCCTGCTAACAGCGTGCAAGATGGTGGTCCTTCCGGAGGAAAGCTGAGTACTCACTGAGGCGAGGCCGACCTCACTGAGGATGGTTGGGGGCTGCAGAAACCCAAGGAGTCTGTGTCCACCTATGCCTCCTGGGTCCTGAGCCACCTCAGTGAGTTTGAAGAGGCGAGTAAGACCATCAGGAGGCTCCAGGAGGAGCTATGCTGCACAAGCGCCAAAGCTGCAGGTTTCTCCAACCCAGGAAGACCCAATTCCAGGTGGAGGTAAAGCGACTGAAGCTTGATATTAATGAGCTGGAAGTGGGGAAAGCGTTCCTTAGAGAAAAAAGTGGACCATTTAAAGAAAAAACTATTGAATGAGAACAGATTCAGAGAAATGGCTGATAGCAGAGAGCAAAGGCAGATGGGGCTGCAGCCTGAGAGCCAGGTGGATGATGATGATGACCAGCAGAAAGCGCCACCTAGCAGCCTGCAAAGTCACCTGCAGGCCACGTGCAGCGAGCTCCCTGCAGAACAGGCGACATAGGCATCTAGTCGCAGTTCTGCTGGCTCTGGGGAGGACAGTGATAACAGCGGCCACTAATGGAGTTAAAGCTCCTGGAGTCCCCACTGTGCCTTCAGAACTTCCACCTTGGTGATGATTTACCAGAGGAGGCACCTGGGGGCCAGAATAAAAAGGTAAAGAAGACCAAGCCAATGCTCCAGGAAGCGGTGAGTTATGTATATGCCCCCCTCTGTTGTGAGTTCATTCTCTGGTTCCCCTTCTGAACTCCCTCTGGTGGTGTCGGGAGGTGGTGCGGCTGGTTTGATCAGTGGAGATCTGCCACCTGAGGATGAGGATGATGATTGGATCTTGGGATTCTCAGATTGGATTTAAGACAGTTGACGCCCTATTCAGTTGCTGGTGATTCCTTCTGGCTTGTCAGCTCTTGGTTTTCAGCTCTGTTTCAGTCATCTAAAGCTAAGTTTTTCTGCTAATGTTCACACTTGATTTTGTTGGTCTATTCAGTTTTTTGGTGTGGTCAGCCAGCCCCTGCTGGGGGCTGAGCTGAATTTCCACTCTTGTTTATCAGTATTTTGCCAATTGGCTTTTTGTCCCTTACTAAATTGGTCTCTTTTTGCTCTGTCTCAGAATATTTCAGAGTGCTGATATAATGGGAGAAGTCTAGTGACTTCAGGGTTAATTTTGCTATCAGAAGTGTTGGACATTATTTTTGAAGGGTTTTTTGCAGGTTGCAGACAGTATCTTTCTTTTCCTGTCTAGTTAGTTGGGGCCCCATCATTTGCTCAGCCTATTTTCCTGCCTGTGTTTGTACCTTCATCTTGTTTCACCGTCAGTGCATGTGTGGGGGCTATCTATTCCTTTGGGGTCTGCTCTGGGGCAGTTAGTTTTCCCTTTTCTTGCTTTAGGCTCATGTAGTTCTCCGGCCGTGACGAGGCATCTAGGAACATCGTAGGCACGCTCCACGGCTACTGTTAGTTGTGTGGTAAGATCATGGTTCTGCAATCTGCATAGTTACCAACCTCTCTGGTTTTCTGGGGCTTAGCTTGTTTTGCTTTTTTCTCCTTGGTGACCCATTCATAACACCCCTCCCTGTACCCCCTGAGTCAGCTGCAGGGTCAGCTCGCTGTATAAGCCCCGTTGTCCAGCCCAGGTTCTGCTGTGGATCCGGTGCAAAGGCGCGGGGAGAGTACAAAACACTGTAGTGAAGCGCAGAGCTCCGTCTCTGCTTGTAGTAGCGGGGACGTAGCAGCAGGTGCATCAGCCGAGCGGCTGGACAGTGAGGGCGGCCCGGCGGTGGGCATACGGTTAGGCCACGATACTGTGGTGCGCTCCTCAGTGGGAGGGGGGAGCGGCCCAGTGTCAGGGGCAGCTCTGGTAGCCTCGGCGCCCCTGAATGCTGTTGCCGCTGATCACTTAGTTGAGAAGCGGCCACAGTGTGAGGGGGTTGTCAGGGCTGGGCGTTCAGATTCTCCCAAAATCCTGTTCTGCGTTGTCGCCGCTGGTCAGCAAGATCCTGATGTAAAGGATCAGTGGCGCCTCACAGCGGCAAAAGATCAGCGGCGCCTAGTGAAACAACGAAAATTACCAACTGATGATGCGGAGCACACCCTTAAGTCCAGGGGTGAGGTCGCCTCCAGTTCTGTGGAGGAGACTGAGCCCCTTGTGCCTGATGATGCGGAGGTCAAAATGCCACCCTCTGTTGTCACTGGTCCAGCAGGAGAGAATGTGGTGGGAGGTGTGGATGAGGAAATTTCCTTGTCTAGTGGTGTGGTTGTTGGTTTGGTGGAGGGTGAGGGGGTTATGGAGGTGGGTAATAGTGGTGTTGATGTGGTCACTGGTCCGGTTGCCCCCCTGGTGGTGGCAGAACCCATCAGGAGTTATGCCGCTGTCACCTCCGGGGGAAATGGGGCATCCTCCTTGTCTCCGGGCTCTGGGGACGGCATGTTGCAGCGGTGTCTCCTGGAGGCTCTAAAAAAGGGGGAGAGATCACTAATAGTAGTGGGTCAAGAGTTTGATCTATCCTTCCGGATAGAGAGGCATGGCCTCTGGGCCTTCCGAGAGCAAAATAGGGGAAATACAGTGTGGTCCCTCCCGACAGCTGGGCCAGGTAGTGTGCGTAGGAATGTGGTCCGTCTTCAATGGAGGGGCAGTGATGCGTGTCCTCCAAGGTCTAAGGTTGTGGAGCGCCTGCTGAGGATGGGCTTCAAGGCTATTGACATCTACACTTTGATACATCCCTATTCCACGCCTGAGTTTGATGTCAGCTTTGTTCGGCCAGAGGGGCTTGAATCTTCTGGTCGAATTATGAGTTGGCAAAAAATGAGCCCGGTTGGCGAGACTTTGCCATCCAGGCGGTGTCTCGCCAAAATCAAGTCAACAAAGTGACTGTGATGACTTGTAACGAGTCGCTTTGTTGTTATGACATCGTGACGTGGCTTGGCCAATATGGAGAAGTGGTGGAGATGCCAAAGAAAAACCGTGACAAGTATGGTATCTGGTCAGGGGCCTGGACGTTTATAGTAAAACTAAAGCGTTCAGGTGGTACGGTTGCCCATCATCATCTGCCAAGGAGGAAAAGCAATAAAAAGACGCCTGCTCAGCTGAGGTGTATAGACAAGCGCAGACAGAAGAGAGAGCTGGGCGAGCCCCGGGCTACTGAGGTGACCCCTGTCCTGGATGCTGAGGCCCCGAGGGATGATGAGTTGGATGAGGAGGTCAGGAGGATCCACGGAGGAAACTGCTACTGCCTCCGAATCCTACCATTATGAAAGTATGGATGTGGATAATAGGCAGTGGCTAGAGGACAAGCGTAAGCTCGGCACCAAAAAGAAGAGAAAGAAAGGAGATAAAACATCTTCTCCCGCTCTGACCAAGGTACCTAAGGAAGGAAAAACTGACTCCCCTCTGGTTGGTCTTTCTAACCGGTTCCAAGCCCTTGAGAACATCTGTTCCTCTGAGGAGGACGCTGAGGGTGAGGTTCCAGCTTCAGTGGAGATTACAGGGGGTGTGCCAAGTCTCCTTCTTCTGGGAATGTAAGGTCCTTGGAGGGAGGGAGTGGCCCAGAGTCTGGTTACGAGGACGACAAAAAGAAAAAAACACGTGGGACTGGACATCTCTGTGTCGTTAAAGAGGGAGAAGGATTCCTCCTCTGAGGCAGAGGATAAGGGGAGTGGGAAGAAGAAAGCCATCTAACTCAATCACCAATGATGGCGGTACCCACTCCGTTGAAGCTGGCATCCATTAATGTCGCCAGCATAAAGTCAAATACATTCAGATTTGCGGCCTTTGATTTTCTCAGCCGTGTTGAAGCTGACATTTTCTTTTTGCAAGAGACCAGGCTACCAAACATGGCAGATGTGTTTAAAGCCAAGAGGGAGTGGAGACTCGGGCCATCCTATTGGTCTCTTGCGGCCGAGCTGTATAGCGGAGTGGTCCTTTTTACCACACCAGTGGAATGCCGACGGATTATTGAGTTACAAATGGAAGGTGCCTGATCTTAGATGTCCTCATGAAGGGATCAGAGCTCAGGCTCATTAACATCTAAGTTCCCCAATCTAAGTGGGACCGAAAGTGTCTCTTTATGAGGATCAAGCTCTACCTTTTTACAAGTCAGCAGGTTGTCTTTGGAGGTGAATTCAATACTGTCATGAGGCCCCGGGATAGAGGAGGTTCCAGAGACAAGCTGAGTTATGATAGTGTCGCCCTTAATAGTATAGCTAGTGAGGCTCGTCTGGTGGATGTCCATATTCGGCACACCCCAGGCCACGAGGGGTTCACCTATCATAGAGGTAACTGTAGGTCCAGAAAAGATAGGTTTTATTTAGAGGAGGAAGCTGTCTCTTCAGCAGTGTCTGTTGAGGTGTAGTTCTCCGACCACTGTTTAATTTTGTTTTCTCTGAATGTTACAGAGACCCTCCGGATGGGAAGGGGCTTTTGGAGGCTCAATTCATCTCTCTTAGAAGAAGCAAACATAAGACAGTCCTTTGAGGATTTTCTTCAGAGCCAGGTACCCTTACTGGATCTTTGTGGTAGTAAGTTAGAGTGGTGGGAGATGTTCAAGAAAAGGGTGGCGAGATTCTTCCACCAGCTCTCGAGCCTCATGAGTCTGAGCAGGTACCGCCTGTATCAGGGTCTGAGGAGGAAACTCAAGCATCTTGTCTAAACTGGAGGTAGCCGCGAGATTTCCAGAGTGAAATCTTTGCTCATGAGGTGTCAGTACAATAGACACGCATCTTTGGTTTTTGAGAGGGATTACAGGAAGTACCGCTCGCCCAACCCTTACAGAAACTGCAAGATGTCAGTGAATAGTAAAGTGGTTACAGGACTGGTCGACACTACGGGGTCCCTGAGGCGATTCAGATCAGGGATCCTGGAGGTTGTCAGATCCTTATACTCGCACCTCTTGGGGAAGAGGGACCTTGATTTTGATGAGATGTCGGCTTTCCTGGCTGAAGCCGTTCCCGAACCAGGGGTAGACCCCTCGTGACGTTTTGACAGAGATTATCAGGGAAGAGGAAATTAAGTTGGCGATTGAAGGGCTTGCCCAAAAAAAATCACCTGCCCAAAAAAAATCACCCGGTCCAGATGGCTTAACATATTCAATGAGTGTCTTTCCTCGGGCGCCAAAGTCAATGAGGAGGTCTGCCCTGATCATCTTGTCAAAGGGTAAAGACCCATCTTACATTGAGAATTGGTGTTCCCATAGCAGACAGGAAGGTTCTAGCAAAGGTGCTGTTTAATCAGCTGGTGAAATTTACACCCCGACTCCTTTCGCTCTGTTCCAGGTCGCAGCCAATTTAGTGCTGTGTTCTTGTGCCCAGGAGGCGGTGGAGCAGGGTAGGGCTGGTCACTGGAAGGGGTACATGCTGTCACTGGACCAGGCAAAAGTGTTTGGGTTAATCACGAGTACCTCTGATCTGTCCTTCTGAGATATGGCCTCCTGGGGGGGTTTGTTGATTGGCTTAAAACCTTGTATGGTGGAGCAGAGAGTTTCCCGCTTGTGAACGGTTGGATTTGGTGTTCGCCAGGGTTGTCCCTTGGGCCCGCTGCTGTACGTGTTTGCGATTGACCCACTTCTTAGGAGGGTGGAGCGTGGACCGTTGGCCGGGATCGGGATGGACCAGGCAGCACCGGAAGCCACTCTGATGGTGGTGGCGTATGCCAATGATGTCACTATTTTTGTTTCCTCTCACGAGGAGGCAGGGTGGCTGATGTCAGAGGCAGATCGCTACTCGGAGGCATCCGGGTCCAAGATCAACCGGGATAAGTGTGAGAGTTTCTGGCTGGGAGGAGATCATGGATTTGATCTCCCAGACACCCTTCCAGGACCCAAAGTCTCTGCAAAAGTCCTTAGCATCGAATTTGACCAGGGGGATTACCCCAAACAAAATTCGGACAGCATGCTAGAGATCGCCACTCAGAAGGTGAACCAATGGAAGGGTTGGTCTTTGACCCTAAGGGAAAGGGTAAACCTGATCAAAACTTACCTGCTCCCTTTACTGATTTAGCTGGGCAGTGTGTGCATCTTGCTGGAGTCTCTCTGGACTCGGGTCTAGTTTGTTCTTCCAACTGTTATGGGGAAATAGACTGAACCTGGTCAAGAGGGAGGTTACTTACCGTACGAGGCGACTAGGAGGGTTGGGTATGGTCAACCCTGTGGTATTCCTTGTGGATACCTTCATTAAGATCAATATTGCAAATCTCTGGAAAGAGAGGGCTCCTCCGTGGTTATTCTCCTGTAGGGGATAGTTTCAGCCTTTCTTCCAGGAATGGGAGACAGAAGGGCAAGTGAAGGATCTTTGCACACCGCATGGACATCTTCTGGCTTACTCTACCTTGGTTCTGAAGGAAATTCGTTGGTGGGGTCTGGGAATGTGGGAGATCAGGACTCTGCCAAGGAAACTCCTTGACAATAGGGTTCTGTTGACCCATTTCCAGAGGCCTCTGGTGCTCAGGGATTGCCCAAGTCGGGATCTTGGGGTGGGTTTGCATCTTTTGAATTCTATCAGGATCCCATCGAAGTTTTGGGACTTGGCTTGGCGCTGTTTCCATGGGAAACTGTGTGAGGGACAATCTGAAGTGTAGGAGCTCTGAGGACAGGAACTGTCCTCGAGAGCATTGTGGTACCATGCTGGAAAGCATGGACCATTTCCTGCTTCATTGTCCCTTCAATACAGAGGTGTACAATCGGGTGGGCGCCTCCATTGGCTGGTCTCAGCTGGCCGGTCTCTCCTATGCGGAATAGGCCTATGGAGCATTCGGAGACCTTGGTGGTCGGGTCCGCTGCACCTTATTTCTAGTTAGCGCAGTGGTTAGGTATCACACGTGGAACGCACAGTGCTTAGTATCGGCGCAACGGAAAATCCTCCCTGTAGACGATGTGTTTAGGACCATACTCAGTGACCTGGTGAAGGTGCACTCTCTGGAGTATGGGAGACTGGGCACACGTAGGGCCGCTCTCCTCTGGAGGGGCTTTTCTTTTAGTGTGCCCTAGTCTGGTCATCTCCTTTCCTGGTGGTGGGCTGCTGCTGACACTGTAGATTTTTGTTTTGTGATTAGTATACAGTGATGTAGGGCTGCAGGTGCCGAACTTGGGCTTTGTGATTTGTGGTTATTGTAGTGTATGTTTCTGTATATATTGTATATAGGGATATACAGTTAGGCCCATATATATTTGGACAGAGACAACATTTTTCTAGTTTTGGTTCTAAACATTACCACAATGAATTTTAAACAAAACAATTCAGATGCAGTTGAAGTTCAGACTTTCAGCTTTCATTTGAGGGTATCCACATTAAAATTGGATGAAGGGTTTAGGAGTTTCAGCTCCTTAACATGTGCCACCCTGTTTCTAAAGGGACCAAAAGTAATTGGACAATTGACTCCAAGGCTATTTCATGGACAGGTGTGGGAAATCCCTTCGTTATGTCATTCTCAATTAAGCAGATAAAAGGCCTGGAGTTGATTTGAGGTGTGGTGCTTGCATTTGGAAGGTTTTGCTGTGAAGTAAACATTTGCGGTCAAAGGAGCTCTCCAAGCATGTGAAACAAGCCATCCTTAAGCTGCAAAAACAGAAAAAAACATCTGAGAAATTGCTACAACATTAGGAGTGGCAAAATCTACACTTTGGTACATCCTGAGAAAGAAAGAAAGCACTGGTGAACTCATCAATGCAAAAAGACCTGAGCGCCCACGGAAGACAACAGTGGTTGATGATCGCAGAATAATCTCCATGGTGAAGAGAAACCCCTTCACAACAGCCAACCATGTGAACAACACTCTCCAGGAGGTAGGCGTATAAATATCCAAATCTACCATAGGAGCTATCGTTTATCCATGACCTCTTTATCACCAACAAACTTTCCTTCCTTGCTATCACTGAAACCTGGCTCACTCCCTCTGACACAGCCTCTCCAGCTGCGCTTTCCTATGACGGATTCCATTTCTCTCACACCCCTTGCCCCAGCAACAAACGTGGTGGAGTTGGCTTGCTACTCTCCAATACCTGCTCCTTTACCCCAATTCATTTGCCACCCTTCGCTACTCTTCCCTCGTTCGAGGTGCACTCCGTCCACATCTATTCCCCCTCCAACCTCTAAATGGCTGTCATCTACCACCCCCCAGAACTAGCCATCTCCACCTTTCTCGACCACTTCACCACCTGGCTACTCCATTTCCTTTCTGCTGACATCCCCACCATCATCATGGGTGACTTCAACATCCCCATTGACACTTCCACCCCAGCTGCCTCTAAACTTCTATCGCTCACAGCTTCCCTTGGCCTCACTCAATGGTCCTCTGCGGCCACTCACAAAGATGGTCACATGCTGGACCTTATCTTCACCCGTCTCTGTTCCCTCACTAATCTCAATAACTCACCCCTCCCCTGTCTGACCAAAACCTACTGACATTCTCTTCCCTCTCCTCTCCTACTGCGTAACCCCCGCTCCATAAACTCGCTCACCCTCGCAGGAATCTCAAACACCTCAATTTACAATCACTCTCTGAGTCCCTTCTCCCTCTTACAGACATAGCTTCCCTTCATGACACAGATGCTGCTGCCACTTTTTATAACACCACAATAACAGCAACACTTGATTCGGCTGCCCCCTCACGCAGAGCAAAACTCGAACAATCAACAGGCAGCCCTGGCTGACCAGCCTGACCAAAGAACTGAGATGGGTTTCCAGGGACGCTGAGCGGAGATGGAAGAGAACCCATTCTACTGAGCACTTCAGCGCAAGCAGTCCCTTGCCAGCTTTGGGTCCACGCTTTTTGCCGCTAAACAAACTTACTTCGCATCTCTCACATCCTCCCTGTCTCACAACCCTAAACAACTCTTCAACACTTTCAATTCTCTACTCCGTCCCACAGCACCTCCTCCCCCTCCTCTCATTTCTGCTGAAGACTTTGCCTCTTTCTTTAAGCAGAAGATCGACAAGATCAGACAAAACTTTGGCCCGCAGCCCCCAATGCCCCTCTTAGCCGCTCAATCCTGTTCTGCGAAAGTCAGGTTCTCCACCATGACAGATCAGCTTCCCACCCTTTTGTCAAGATCACACCTCACCACTTGTGCCCTCGACCCATTCCCGTCTCACCTCATCCCTAACTTGGCCACAGTCTTCATCCCATCTCTAACACACCTCTTCAACCTTTCACTTACAAATGGTGTCTTTCCGTCATCCTTCAAACATGCCTCAATCACATCCATCCTTAAAAAGCCCTCCCTTGATCCATCCTCTGTGTCTAACTATCGCCCGATATCTCTTCTCCCTTACGCCTCAAAACTACTGGAACAGCATGTATATCTTGAACTGTCCTCCCACCTCTCCTCCTGTTCTCTCTTTGACCGGTTATAATCTGGCTTCCGACCGCATCACTCAACTGAAACTGCCCTAACTAAAGTCACTAACGACTTACTAACCGACAAGAGCAAGCGACAGTACTCTGTCCTCCTTCTCCTGGACCTGTCCTCCGCCTTCGACACCATAGACCATTCCCTCCTGCTACAGACTCTCTCATCTCTTGGCATCACAGACTTGGCCCTATCCTGGATCTCATCATACCTAACAGACCGAACATTTAGTGTCTCCCTCTCACACACCACCTCCTCACCTCACCCCCTGTCTGTTGGTGTTTTTCAAGGCTCTGTCCTAGGACCCCTACTATTCTCCATCTACAGTTGTGGCCAAAAGTATTGACACCCCTGCAATTCTGTCAGATAATACTCAGTTTCTTCCGGAAAATGATTGTAAACACAAATTCTTTCGTATTATTATCTTCATTTAATTTGTCTTAAATGAAAAAACACAAAAAGAATTGTCCTAAAGCCAAATTGGATATAATTCCACACCAAACATAAAAGAGAGGGTGGACAAAAGTATTGGCACTGTTCGAAAAATCATGTGATGCTTCTCTAATTTGTGTAATTAACAGCACCTGTAACTTACCTGTGGCACCTAACAGGTGTTGGCAATAGCTAAATCACACTTGCAGACAGTTGACATGGATTAAAGTTGACTCAACCTCTGTCCTGTGTCCTTGTGTGTACCACATTGAGCATGGAGAAAAGAAAGAAGACCAAAGAACTGTCTGAGGACTTGAGAAACCAAATTGTGAGGAAGCATGAGCAATCTCAAGGCTACAAGTCCATCTCCAAAGACCTGAATGTTCCTGTGTCTACCGTGCGCAGTGTCATCAAGAAGTTTAAAGCCCATGGCACTGTGGCTAACCTCCCTAGATGTGGACGGAAAAGAAAAATTGACAAGAGATTTCAACGCAAGATTGTGCGGATGTTGGATAAAGAACCTCGACTAACATCCAAACAAGTTCAAGCTGCCCTACAGTCCGAGGGTACAACAGTGTCAACCCGTACTATCCGTCGGCGTCTGAATGAAAAGGGACTGTATGGTAGGAGACCCAGGAAGACCCCACTTCTTACCCCGAGACATAAAAAAGCCAGGCTGGAGTTTGCCAAAACTTACCTGAAAAAGCCTAAAACGTTTTGGAAGAATGTTCTCTGGTCAGATGAGACAAAAGTAGAGCTTTTTGGGCAAAGGTATCAACATAGAGTTTACAGGAGAAAAAAAGAGGCATTCAAAGAAAAGAACACGGTCCCTACAGTTCCCTGATGTTTTGGGGTTGCTTTGCTGCCTTTGGCACTGGACTGCTTGACTATGTGCATGGCATTATGAAGTCTGAAGACTACCAACAAATTTTGCAGCATAATGTAGGGCCCAGTGTGAGAAAGCTGGGTCTCCCTCAGAGGTCATGGGTCTTCCAGCAGGACAATGACCCAAAACACACTTCAAAAAGCACTAGAAAATGGTTTGAGAGAAAGCACTGGAGACTTCTAAGGTGGCCAGCAATGAGTCCAGACCTGAATCCCATAGAACACCTGTGGAGAGATCTAAAAATGGCAGTTTGGAGAAGGCACCCTTCAAATATCAGGGACCTGGAGCAGTTTGCCAAAGAAGAATGGTGTAAAATTCCAGCAGAGCATTGTAAGAAACTCATTGATGGTTACCGGAAGCGGTTGGTCGCAGTTATTTTGGCTAAAGGTTGTGCAACCAAGTATTAGGCTGAGGGTGCCAATACTTTTGTCTGGCCCATTTTTTGGAATTTTGTGTGAAATGAGCAATGTTTTGCTTTTTGCTTCATTCTCTTTTGTGTTTTTTTCATTTAAGACAAATTAAATGAAGACAATAATACCAAAGAATTTGTGCTTGCAATCATTTTCAGGAAGAAACTGAGTATTATCTGACAGAATTGCAGGGGTGTCAATACTTTTGGCCACAACTGTACACCTTTGGCTTGGGACAGCTCATAGAATCCTACGGTTTGCAGTATCACCTCTATGCCGATGACACGCAGATCTACCTATCTGGACCCAACTGACTGAAATCCCACAATGTCTGTCTGCTATCTCAGCCTTCTTCTCTGCTCGCTTTCTCAAACTGAACAATGACAAAACAGAATTCATCATCTTTCCCCCATCTCACTCTACCCCTCCACCAGACCTATCCATCAATGTCAATGGCTGCTTTCTTTCCCCAGTCCCGCATGCTCGGTGCCTTGGGGTGATCCTCCACGCTGCGCTCTCTTTCAAACCACATATCCAAGCCCTCGCCTCCTCCTGCCATCTCAAACTCAAAAATATTTCCCGGATCCGCTCATTCCTCAACCACGAAACTACAAAAACACTAGTGCATGCTCTTATCATCTCCCGCCTCGACTACTGCAACCTCCTACTCTCTGGCCTCCCCTCTAGCACTCTGGCTCCGCTCCAGTCCATCCTACACTCTGCTGCCCGACTAATCCACCCGTCTCCCCGCTATTCCCCAATCTCCCCCCTGTGCCAGGCCCTTCACTGGCTTCCTATTGCCCAGAGGCTCCAATTCAAAACCCTAACCATGACATACAAAGCTATCCACAACCTGTCTCCTCCATACATCTGTGACATGGTCTCTAGGTACCTACCCGCACTCAACCTTCGATCATCTCAAGATCTCTTTCTCTACTCCCCCCTTATCTCTTCTTCCCACAACTGCATACAAGACTTCTCCCGTGCTTCCCCCATACTCTGGAACTCTCTGCCGCAACACATCAGACTCTCACCATCAACGGAAACCTTCAAGAAGAACCTGAAGACCCACCTGTTCCGACAAGCCTACAGCCTGCAATGATCCTCGGTCTACTGAACCACCGCACGACCTGTTCTACCCTCTCCTACTGTATCCTCACCCATCCCTGTAGACTGTGAGCCCTCGCGGGCAGGGTCCCCTCTCCTTATGTACTTGTGTGTCCCTTGTCTTACACATGTTTATTATACTTGTCTATATTTCCCCTTTTCACATGTAAAGCTCCATGGAATAAATGGCGCTATATAAATGCATAATAATAAGAGAAAACTACATAAAAGTAAATACAGAGGGCTCACTGCACGGTGCAAGCCACTCATAAGCATCAAGAATAAAAAGGCTAGACTGGACTTTGCTAAAAAACATCTAAAAAACATTCTTTGGACAGATTAAACCAAGATCAACCTCTACCAGAATGATGGAAAGAGAAAAGTATGGCGAAGGCGTGGTACAGCTCATGATCCAAAGCATACCACATCATCTGTAAAACACGGCGGAGGCAGTGTGATGGCTTGGGCATGCATGGCTGCCAGTGGCACTGGGTCACTAGTGTTTATTGATGTGACACAGGACAGAAGCAGCCGAATGAATTCTGAGGTATTCAGAGCCATACTGTGTGCTCAGATCCGGCCAAATGCAGCCAAACTGATTGGTCGTCGTTTCATACTACAGATGGACAATGACCCAAAACATAAAGCAAAAGCAACCCAGGAGTTTATTAAAGCAAAGAAGTGGAATATTCTTGAATGGCCAAGTGACCTAATCTCAACCCAATTGAGCATGCATTTCACTTGTTAAAGACTAAACTTCAGACAGAAAGGCCCACAAACAGCAACTGAAAACCACCGCAGTGAAGGCCTGGCAGAGCATCAAAAAGGAGGAAACACAGCGTCTGGTGATGTCCATGAGTTCAAGACTGCAGGCAGTCATTGTCAACAAAGGGTTTACAACCAAGTACTAGAAATGAACATTTTATTTACAATTATTTAATCTGTCCAATTACTTTTGGTCCCTTTAAAAACAGGGTGGCACATGTTAAGGAGCTGAAACTCCTAAACCCTTCATCCAATTTTATTGTGGATACCCTCAAATGAAAGCTGAAAGTCTGAACTTCAACTGCATCTGAATTGTTTTGTTTAAAATTCATTGTGGTAATGTCTAGAACCAAAATTAGAAAAATGTTGTCTCTGTCCAAATATATATGGACCTAACTCTATATATGTGTTCCCAGTTTTTTTACGCTTATCATTGTGGGCGGGGTGTGATGTTTTCAGCCAATTAATTGTGACTTTATTTTTTTATTTTTTTTTTTAAGTCGCTAACGTTTTATAACAAGACATGCGACTTTTTGCCCTTAAAAAAAAAATTTACAAGGAGCATTTTTTTAAAAATGTGGTGCAAAGATTCATGAACCGCATGCGGATTTTGAATCATTTAGCACGAGCAGGAAACATCAATGAATACCACAAGACAAACTGAACACAAAATGATGAAATAGACCCAAACTGTAGGAAAGGTAAAGAATAGTGACGAGCGAACATGCTGGGATAAGGTGTTGTCTGAGCATGCTCGGGTGATAACCGAGTGTCTTCGGTGTGCTCGAATAATATGTTCGAGTCCCCGCGGCTGCATGTCTTGAGCTTGTTGGACAGCAGCAACACATGCAGGGATTGCCTAATATAGAGTGGAGTGATGCACTTTAATCTTGTTTGGTCCGTACTCTGATTCATGGTGGATTTGTTACGTCGGCCCTATGTCACATCCCTTATATGATTTATTTTTTGCTTATTTGGGATGTAGCATTTAGATCTAGTTGTGATTTCTTTTTATTTCTGCCATTAATGCCTTATCCATTCTCACAGGTGTGTAACATGCCCTACAACTCAGTTGTAGATGTGTCCATCACAGATGATCCTGCCGCAGTGGCAGCATCAGGTCTCTTTTTCAGGCACTCGAGTCTTTGCTCTCTGGAAATATTACAACATATTAATATATTAATACCAGATCTTCACTCTTTCTCTTCCTCTTCGTCCTCGCTTTCTTCTTCGCTCTCGGATTCCTTTTTGCTGTCTTCATAGTAGACTCGATTAGTGTTGACAAACAGGTCACTGTCATCTTCTGTGTCGTCATCCTCATCCACCACCCCAGACTTCTCGCTTTGGGTGATCTGCGATTCTGCTCCTTTGTTGCTACAGTGAAAATGAGAAATAACATAAAAATGCAACCAATTTGCTTAATGATGAGCGAGCGTACTTGGATAAGGTGTTATCCGAGCATGCTCATGCCCTAATCGAGTATTTTTGGAGTGCTCGAATACCATGTTCGAGTCCCCGCGGCTGCATGTCTCACGGCTGTTGGTCAGCGGGACAAGTTGACGTTTTTATTGGTACCATTTTCGGGTACGTGACATTTTTTGATCGCTTTTTATTCTAATTTTTGGGACGCAGAATGAGCGAAAACTAGCATTTCATCAATTTCGTTTGGGGGGTGCGTTTACACAGTTCCGCTGTTAGGTTGAACAATAAATAATGTTCCCTA
Organism: Dendrobates tinctorius; assembly: GCF_039654945.1. NCBI lineage: Eukaryota > Metazoa > Chordata > Amphibia > Anura > Dendrobatidae > Dendrobates > Dendrobates tinctorius. The sequence goes on along the minus strand of NW_027361727.1, from coordinate 10,468,990 downwards.
GTTGCCTGCTCCTGGCCCAATGGGTATTGATCAGTGCGCACTAAAAGAAATCACACCACACAATTGGATGTAACCTCTCTTGATCAATGTATGGCACAGCTCCAAGAGAGAGCAAGCGAAAAAGAGAGAGCTTTATTGATTCAAACAGGTTTTTATGTCCCTTGTGAAGGGGCTTGGTTAACTCTAAAATGGGAGTGTCCAGATGTATTCCATTGGTTAGTGGGTTGGGCAGTGAGCTGGTCTGGGCGGATCCATGAGGTCATCACAGTGGGCGTCAGCTTGGGTGGATCCATGAAGCACAGGGTGGTTTGGCCAAACAGGAAATTCCAGCCATCTTTAGTGTCACACTTTGATCTGAAAAAGCTCATGTAAGGTGAAATAATACACTTGAGTATTTGATCTTAAGGCTCTCCTCACCGCGTGCGGTAAAATTGATAAAGCAGTTTTATTCATCGGGTCAGTACGATTACAGCGATACCTCATTTATGTCTTTTTTTATGTTTTGGCGCTTTTATACAATGAAAACTATTTCATATAAAAGATAATTATTTTTGCATCGCTTTATTCTGCGAGCTATAACTTTTTTATTTTTTAGCTGATGGCGCTGTGTGGTGGCTCGTTTTTTCCGGGACAAGATGACGTTTTCAGCGGTACCATGGTTATTTCTATCCGTCTTTTTGATTGCGCGTTATTGCACTTTTTGTTCGGCGGTATGATAATAAAGCATTGTTTTTTGCTTTGTTTTTTTATTTTTTCAAGGGGTTCGCTAAAGGGGTTAACTAATGGGACAGTTTTATAGGGCGGGTCGTTACGGATGCGGCGATACCAAATATGTGTACTTTTATTGTTTTGTTTTTTATCTCAAAAAAATGAATTAGGGAATATTTTCTTTTTTTTTTTTAATTTAGCGATTTTTTTATAAATTATTTTTACACTTTTTTTTAACTTTATTACATTGTCCCAGAGGGGGACATCACTGTCATGTGTCAGATCGCTGATCTGACACATCACACAGCGCTGTGACAGATCAGCGATCTTACAGGCGCTGCACAAGGCCCGCTTTGCAGGCAGTGAGGAAGCCGCCTCCCTGCAGGCCCCCGAAGGTCCCCGCCACCATATTGGATCTGGGGACCTGCAGGGAAGGAGGCCCCCAGCGCTGCACATCGCTCTGCGCTGGGGGTCTCAGGGAAGCACGGAGGGAGCCCCCTCCCTGCCGATGCTTCCCTGATCCTCCGGTACACTGTGATCATGTTTGATCGCAGTGTGCCAGGGGTTAACGTGTCGGGGGCGGTCCGTGACCACCCCTGACACATAGTGCCGGGTGTCAGCTGTGATAATCAGCTGACTCCCAGCCGAGATCAGCGGCGCTCCCCCCCGGCGGTGCCGCTGATAGCGATGACATACTATCCCGTCCCTGGTCATAGGGACCCGGGTCCCGTGGACGGGATAGTACATCAGATGTCAGAAAGGGGTTAATACTGTCAACATATCTATAAAAATTGGATGCTACACAGATGAACCACATGGAGCCCAATTTTTATTGGACCTACATAGTCTTGTATACATGAGGCTCGACCAGTGCTCTGAAGAGAACAATGCAGGGCTACCTATTTTTTCAAATGGACACCCAAACCTAAAATCCACGAAAAAAACATGTAGGAAAAAAAAAGGAGTGAAAAAAAAAAAAACACGTTGAAAGAATTGACAGATATCAAATCAAAAACGCTTCAGTGCTCAAACTGAGTCAGGATTAAAAAATTACTCAAGCCTGTGCCAGAAATTTCTGAAATCTCATAGCTTTTTTGGTACAGTAAAAAGCAGTTTCTTTTCTGCAGAAAAAAAAAACACCAGGTGTGAACATAGCCAAAGGCCGGGGTCACACTGCGTTTTAGGCAGTCCGTTGACGGACTGCGTTACACCGCGGTATAAATAACGCTGCCATTGAGCCCCATTGTCAGGCGCATCGCGACACATGCCATAAAGCGGCACGCGTTCGCGATGTGCCGTCATTCAGTGACGGAGCCTCGGACGCGGGCTGCAGCGTCTGAGGCTCCATCACTGCTAGCGCAAATGATTCATCTGTGCTAGCGGGTATAGCATAACGAGATCACATTATGCTATACCGTTAACGCAGCCCGTCAACGCTATGCGCTGAGCGGGCTGCTAAACGTAATGTTAACCCAGCCTAAGGCCGGGGTCACACTAACCGATGCAAAATACGGTCCGTAGTTTACAGGCGTAATAAGGATGAATGACCCCTAAATAGTGCTCTGTATGTCATCCGTAAGCAAGGTGTGGTCGCGTATTTTGCGCATGTAAGCATCCGTATGTAATCCGTATGGCATCCGTATGCTGAGATTTTCTCGCCGGCTTGCAAAATGGACATATAATGGAGCCCTATGACAGGGTTTCTAACAGAAACAAAATAATAGATATAGACACATAGAATATATATATATATACACTGTATTTTTATATTTCACAGAGTTCTTCATAGCAGAATAGCCGCTAATTCATTTGCCGGCTTTTGTCAAATCATTCCCCAACCCGACATGAAATGACACATGGTTTACATTCAGTAAACCATTTCATTTCATGTTTTGTTTGTACGTCTTTCATTAGTAATTAGATGAGGGTTGATGTTTAAAATTTGGGAGGTGTAGGTGTTAATTTAAGGGGTTAATTCGTTGTAAAAAAATGTGTGGGCTCCCGCATTGACAAATTACCGCAGGAGCCCACACATTTTTTTACAACAAATTAACCCCTTAAATTAACACCTACACCTGCCAAATTTTACACATCAACCCTCATCTAATTACTAATGAAAGACGTACAAAACAAAACATGAAATGGTTTACTGAATGTAAACCATGTGTCATTTCATGTCGGGTTGGGGAATGATTTGACAAAAGCTGGCAAATGAATTAGCGGCTATTCTGCTACGAAGAACTCTGTGAAATATATATATATATATAGGTTTGTCTCAATAACTTTTGTGTGTGTGTATATATACAGTATATATATCTTTTCTATGTGTCTATATCTATTCCCTATGCCATGGACTTCTATGGCCCCCACCCTGGATAGCCCCAATCCCCCATCCAACTTCCCTATGCCATGGACTTCTATAGCCCCATCCTGGATCTGCCCCATCCACCTTTCCTACAGCCCCTTCCCAACATCCCTACAGTCCCTATCCCTATTCCCTTCTGTACACTTGCTTTGGCAAAACTAATGTGTATTTAGTCCTGCCAATAAAGCTTCTTTGAATCTTGAATCTTGAATCTATTCTTTCATTTCTTTATTAAACCTGTCAGTGTGAGTTTACTGTATTGCGCACTGAATTGGCGGTTTTCTAAAGGACACTGGGTGCGTATTTCTCGCAAGTCACATGTGTGGTCCGTGTGTAATGCGTATTTTTAGCGCACCCATAGACTTGCATTGGCGTACTACGGGCGTAGTACGCTGACAGTCGCAGCATGCTGTGATTGGCTCGGACTGTGGAATATGCCTGAGAATTATACGGCTGGTGGGAGCTGCCCCATAGAGAATCATTGGTCCGTGTGTAATGCGTGCTTTTAACGCCTCTCACTCATCCATATTCCTCGCCAGTGTGACCCCAGCCTAATACTCAATGAAAAGTTTCCTGAAGTCTTTTTACCTCTCTTGATCCAGATGTTCTTTCAGAATTTTGTGGGCATACAGCCTTCCGCAGTCTCGACCTCATGGAGATAATTGCCAGGGCTCCCTAAAACCTAAAAACACAAGAAATGTAAATTAATTGTGGCACAACATGTAAGACACTTATTCACATATTTATTCTTTATACCTCCTCATTGAGGCTGATGCACATATAGACTACATTATAATTAGTTTTAAGACATTTGCACCTTTTTTCAAAACTATTCACATAGGTGCAAAACATGTAAGGGCTGCAGCTCACACCTGGTCATTAGTGATGAGCGAACGTGCTGGGATAAGGTGTTATCTGAGCATGCTCTGGTGCTAAATGAGTGACGTCGGCGTGCTTGAATAATATGTTCAAGTCCCCGAGGCTGCATGTCTCGTGGCTGTTTGAGAGCAGCAACACATGCAGAGATTGCCTAACAAACAGGATATCCCTGCATGTGTTGCAGCTGTCTAACAGCAATGAGACATGCAGCCACGGGGACTCGAACATATTATTCGAGGACACTAAAGACACTTGATTAGCACCTGAGCATGCTCAGATAATATCTTATCCCAGCACGTTCGCTACTTGTCATCTCTTTTCATTGATATCTGATTAAGGCTGCGTGCACACGCTGCGGAATCACCTGCAGAAATTTCCGCGTGGATTTCACAAAATCCGCAGGTAAAACCTGTGGATTATCTGCGGTTTGCTCTGCGGGTTTCCCCTGCGGTTTGACACCTGCCATGGAGCAGATGCCAAACCGCTGCGGAATCCGCAAAAAGAAGTGACATGCTGCGGTTTTGAAATCGCAGCAAAACCGCATGGAAAATTCTGCAGCGTCGGCACTGCGGTTTTTGTTTTCCATTCACTTTAAAGGTACTGTACACCGCAGCTAAAACTGCTGCGGATCCGCAGGGCCAATTCTGCTGTGGATCCGCAGCAGAATCCGCAGCGTGTGCACACACCCTAAGATAGCCATACGTATTAAATAGCGTTCATTCAAAAGAGACAGAAGGGAAAAAGCGGCTGCCGATCACTGCTGATTTCCAGTGGTAACAACGGATCTGCATTTAGGGGAGAGTTGGCCCTCATTCACATTAGATTTCTGATCTTCGTTCTTATATCATGAGCAGAATCAGTTTTCACTGAAGAATGATGTTCCCATTACTGAGATAGGAGCTGGCAGTTGGTGCTTATAAAATTCTACAGAAGGAGCAGGAGCTAGATGCCAACACAGATTCTGCTACAATTTCTCCCAATATAACATTTTGGGTATGTTCACACATTGCATTTTTGCTGTGTTTTTTAATTTTTCTGCTGGCAAAACCTGCTCTCTTGGCAGTAAAGAAGCTGCTTATAAAAAGCTGCATTTTTGTCTTTGTTTTTGTGTCATTTGTCTACAGTGCATGTTTAATAAAGTTAGTTTTATCAGCCAAAAACTCAGCAAATGCGCGCAGTTGCGCTTTTGTGCTGATTTATGCATGTTCTCATTGCTTTCTATGGTGAAAAAAAGCACTGAAAGAAGTGACATGCTGCAGATTTCAGATGCGCAGCAGTTTTCCTGATTGTTAAGAGAGATGTCAATGCGACATATCCGATTTTGGACGGCCGATCACACTGATCTCCTGCAGTAGGCCGAGGTGTCAGGCAGCGGCTTTCCGACTGATTGGACCCCAACCAATCGCCAGAATGGGGCACTTCTATCCTAGTTTGAATGGAGTGGAAATACGCACGCTCCACCATTCACTCTCTATGGGACTGTTGCAGCGCCGCACTCTGCCTTCTCTGGCAAGCCTATAGTGAATTAAAGGAGCGGTGGTCAAGCATATAGTGCACCGCCGCTCCCTTCTGACTGGAATGAAAGTGTCCGGTGCTGGTGATTAGTGCGGGCCCCAGCAGTCCGACAACCACCATCGAATCTTATGTGGACAGAACCGTCATATGCATTAAAGGTGAACCCACGTTAAAGAGGTTTCCCAGCACCACTAACCCATGTAAAGGGTTTTTCCCCCCATGTGCTGGTTCTCCGTCGTGCACACTCACCATGCGCTGGTTCTCCGTCGCGCACATTCACCCTCACTATATGCTCGTTCTCCGTCGCGCACACTCACCCTCACGGTACGCTGGTTCTCTGTCGTGCACACCCACCCTCACTATGCGCTTGTTCTCCATTGCGCACACTCACCCTCACTATGCGCTTGTTCTCCGTCGCGCACACTCACCCTCACTGTACTCTGGTTCTCAGTCGCGCACACTCACCCTCACTGTACGCTGGTTCTCAGTCGCGCACACTCATCCTCACTATGCGCTCGTTCTCTGTCGTGCACACTCACCCTCACTATGCACTCGTTCTCCTTTGCGCACACTCACCCCCTCAGTATGCGCTGGTTCTCCATCGCGCACACTCACCCCCTCATTATGCGCTGGTTCTCCGTCGCATACACTCACCCCCTCACTATGCGCTCGTTCTCCGTTGGGCAAACTCACCCTCAGCATGCGCTGGTGCTCCATCGTGCACACTCACCCTCACTATGCGCTCATTCTCCGTCATGCATACTCACCCTCACTATGCGCTCGTTCTCCGTAGTGCACACTCACCCCACCCCCTCACTATGCGCTGGTGCTCCGTCCTGCACACTCACCCTCACTATGCGCTTGTTCTCCATCGTGCACACTCACCCTCACTATGCGCTTGTTCTCCGTCGTACACACTCACCCTCAGTATGCGCTGGTGCTCCGTCGTGCACACTCACCCTCACTATGCGCTCGTTTTCTGACGCGCACACTCACCCTCACTATGCGCTCGTTCTCCGTCGTGCACACTCACCCTCACTATGCGCTCATTCTCCGTCGCGCACACTCACCCTCACTATGCGCTCGTTCTCCGTCGCGCACACTCACCCTCACTATGCGCTTGTTCTCCGTCACGCACACTCACCCTCACTGTACGCTGGTTCTCAGTCGTGCACACTCACCCTCACTATGCGCTCGTTCTCCGTCGTGCACACTCACCCTCACTATGTGCTCGTTCTCCATCGCGCACACTCACCCTCACATTGCCCTCGCTCTCTGTCGTGCACACTCACCCGCACTATGCGCTTGTTCTCCATCGCGCACACTCACCCTCACTATGCGCTTGTTCTCCATCGCGCACACTCACCCTCACAGTACGCTGGTTCTCAGTCGTGCACACTCACCCTCACTATGCGCTCGTTCTCCATCGCGTACACTCACCCTCACTATGCGCTTGTTCTCCGTCACGCACACACACCCTCACTGTACGCTGGTTCTCAGTCGTGCACACTGACCCTCACTATGCGCTTGTTCTCCATTGCGCACACTCACCCTCACTATGCGCTTGTTCTCCGTCGCGCACACTCACCCTCACTGTACTCTGGTTCTCAGTCGCGCACACTCACCCTCACTATGTGCTCGTTCTCCATCGCGCACACTCACCCTCACATTGCCCTCGCTCTCTGTCGTGCACACTCACCCGCACTATGCGCTTGTTCTCCATCGCGCACACTCACCCTCACTATGCGCTTGTTCTCCATCGCGCACACTCACCCTCACAGTACGCTGGTTCTCAGTCGTGCACACTCACCCTCACTATGCGCTCGTTCTCCATCGCGTACACTCACCCTCACTATGCGCTTGTTCTCCGTCACGCACACACACCCTCACTGTACGCTGGTTCTCAGTCGTGCACACTGACCCTCACTATGCGCTCGTTCTCCGTTGCGCACTCACCCTCACTATGCGCTCGTTCTCCATCGTGCACACTTACCCTCACTATGCACTGGTTCTCCGTCGTGCACACTCACCCCCTCACTGTGCGCTGGTTCTCCGTCACGCACACTCACCCTCACTATGCGATCGTTCTCTGTCGCGCACACTCACCTGTTATGAATGGGTCACCGAGGAGAAAAACAACACACGCTAAGTCTCAGAAAACCAGAGAGGTTGGTAACTATGCAGATTGCAGACCCCTGATCTTAACACACAACTAGCAGCAGACGTGGAGCGTGCCTACGATGGTCCTGGACGCCTCGTCACAACCGGAGAACTAAATAAGACTAAAGTAAGAAAAGGGAAAACTAACTCCCCCAGAGCAGACCCCAAAGGAAAGACAGCCCCCCACATGTATTGACGGTGAAGCAAGATGAAAACACAAAGGTAGAAAAATAGTCTGAGCAAACGATGGGGCCAAACTAACTTGAAAGGACAGGAAAGGAAAGATATTGTCTGCAATCTGCCAAAAAACCCTACCCAAAATTATGTCCAACACTTCTGATAACAAAATTAACCCTGAAGTCACTAGACTTCTCCCACTATATCAGCACTCTGAAATATTCTGAGACAGAGCAAAAAAGAGGCCAATCTAATAAAAGGCAAATTGGCAAATACAGATAAATAAGAGTGGAGATTCAGCACAGCCCAGCCGGGCTGGCTGACCACACAAAAACTGAGCTGACCAACAAGAGCAAGTGTGAACATTAGCAAAAAACAAACTTAACTTGAGAAGAATGGAGCAGAGCTGAAGTCCAAGACCTGAGAAGCAGACTGAATCACCAGCACCCGGATAGGGCGTTGGCTGTCTTATATCCAGTCTGATACTCCAGAGATCCAATCATTATCCTCCTCGTCAGGTGGCAGACCATTACCAATTAAACTAACCTCACTGTTATGATGAGTCACCGAAGGAGGAAAAAACAAAATACTAGCTAAGTCCAGAAAAACCAGAGAGGTTGGCAGCTATCGGATTGCAGACCCCTGAACCTATCCACAACAACTAGCAGTAGCCGTGGGGGGTTCCTACGGTGCCCTAGACCCCTCGATCACAGCCGGAGAACTACATAGCCTAAAGACAGAAAGGGGAAAAACTAAACTGCCCCAGAGCAGACCCCAAAGCAATAGGCAGCCCCCAACATATAATGACGGTGAAGGAAGATGAAAACACTAACACAGATAGAAAGATAGGTTGAGCAAATGATGGGGCCCAAGCTAACTATAATAGGACAGGATAGGAAAGCTGCTGTCTGCCATCCGCAAAAACCCTATCCAAAATGTGCCAACCGACTGATAGGAAAAACAGGCCCTGAAGTCGCTAGGCTTCAAAAGACTAAATCAGCACTCAGGTATAGTCCGAAGACAGAGCAAAAGATCAACAGATCAGAGACAAAAATGGAATTCAGCTCACCCCCGGCCGGGGATGGCAGAACTCCCAAAAAACAAGGCAAAACAAAAAACAAAACTGAAGTGTACAAAGCAGAGCAGAAAAACTTAGCTTTGAGACCCAGGAATCAGACTGGTCTCCAAGAATCCAGCAGGATCACCAGCAAGGCAGAAGGGCGTCGGCTGCCTTATATCCAGTCCTCAATTCCAGCCACCCAGTCATCATCTAGCTGCCCAGGTGTTTGGTAATCAGCCTCACTACCTTCCTTCACCAGAGGAGGGAGTTCATCAGACCTCAACGGTGAAGGGAAAAATGAACTCACAACAGTACCTCCCCCCTTGAGGAGGGGTCACCGAACCCTCATCCATGCCACCAGGGCGATCCGGGTGAGCCCGATGAAAGGCACGCAACGCACCAATCTTTTGGCATGAATATCATAGGCAAAGACCCAGGAATTATCCTCCTGACCATAACCCTTCCACTTAACCAAATACTGGAGTCTCCGTCTAGCCAGACGGGAATCCAGTATCTTCTCTACCTCATATTCTATGTTACCTTCAACCAATACAGGGTCAGGAGGTGCCACCACAGGAACTACTGGTTCAACAAACCTCTTCAACAAGGACTTATGAAACACATTATGAATTTTAAATGTGACAGGAAGAGCCAACCGAAAAGAGACCGGATTAATAATCTCCAAATTCTTGTAAGGTCCAATAAATCTAGGCTTAAACTTAGGAGAAGCCACCTTCATAGCGATATTTTTTGATGACAACCTAACCATATCACCCACCTTAAACTGGGGACCAACGGTCCTACGCCGGTTGGAAAACCGCTGGGCCTTTTCCTGGGAGAGAGACAACTTATCCACTACTTGGTCCCAGATCTGGTGCATTCTCTCCACCACAGTGTCAACACCTGGGCAGGCAGAAGGCTCCACCTGCCCTGAAGAAAATCGAGGGTGAAACCCAAAGTTACAAAAAAAAGGTGACATCAAAGTGGCAGAACTAGCTCTATTATTTAAAGCAAATTCGGCCAAGGGCAAAAATGAAACCCAATCATCCTGATCGGCAGAAATAAAACATCTCAAATACGACTCCAAAGTCTGGTTTGTTCTCTCCGTCTGCCCATTGGTCTGAGGGTGAAACGCAGAGGAGAAGGACAACTGAATTCCCAGCTTAGAACAGAAAGTCCTCCAAAATCTAGACCCAAACTGAACTCCTCTGTCAGATACAATGTTCTCAGGAATCCCGTGCAAGCGAACCACCTGTTGCAAAAACAAGGGCACCAACTCAGAGGAAGATGGCAACTTAGGGAGTGGTACAAGATGGACCATCTTAGAGAATCTATCACAAATCACCCAAATAACAGTCATTCTCTGAGAGACAGGCATATCAGAGATAAAATCCATTGAAATATGGGTCCATGGCCTCCTGGGCACCGGCAAAGGCATCAACAAGCCACTAGAGCGAGAACAAGGTTTAGACCGGGAGCAAGTCCCACAGGACTGCACAAAATTCCTGACATCATGAGACAAGGCGGGCCACCAAAAAGACCGACTCACCAGATCTCTAGTACCAAAAATACCTGGATGACCAGCCAATGCAGAGCAATGAACTTCAGACATCACTCTCTTCCTCCACTGGTCAGGAACATACAACTTTCCACTGGGACAACGGTCAGGTTTGTCCTCCTGAAACTCTTCCAGAGCACGTCTCAAATCGGGCGAGATGGCAGAAAGAACTACCCCCTCGCCTAAGATGGTAGCAGGCTTAGTCACAACAGGAGAATCAGCAAGGAAACTCCTAGAGAGGGCATCTGCCTTGACAGTGAATCTTCGCTTCAGCTCCTGAAAGGAAGAAACAGCCTCCGGAGACCAATTCAGCACATCAGCACCCTTCCTAGTCAAATCAGTCAATGGCTTGGCAATACCAGAAAAATTAGCTATACATTTCTGATAAAAAGTAGCAAAACCCAAAAACTTCTGGAGGGCCTTCAAAGAAGTGGGCTGAACCCAATCATAAATGGCCTGTACCTTGGCCGGGTCCATTTCAATAGTTGACGGAGACAAAATAAATCCCAAAAATGAAATCCTCTGTACCCCAAAAAGGCATTTCGATCCCTTGACATACAGGGAATTCTCCCTCAAAATCCGGAACACAGTCCGAACATGTTCCACATGAGAGTCCCAATTCTTGGAGAAGATCAAAATATCATCCAGATAGATAATCAAAAATTTATCCACAAAGTCTCGGAATATATCGTTCATGAAGCACTGGAAGACAGAAGGGGCATTAGTGAGCCCAAAAGGCATCACCAGGTACTCAAAATGTCCCTCCGGAGTATTAAACGCCGTCTTCCATTCATCCCCATGCTTAATGCGAATAAGATTATACGCCCCCCTGAGGTCAAGCTTGGTAAACCAGCAAGCACCTTTAACTCTGGAGAATAGATCAGAAATCAGGGGTAACGGATACTGATATTTAACAGTAATTTTGTTGAGGGCACGATAGTCAATACAAGGCCTTAATGAACCATCCTTTTTAGCCACGAAAAAAACCCCAGCACCTAAGGGTGAAGAGGATGGTCTAATATGACCCTTCTCCAACGACTCCTTAATATAGGATTGCATAGCCTCATGCTCGGGTACAGATAAACTGAAAAGCCGACCCTTGGGGAATTTACACCCCGGGTTCAGCTCAATTGCACAGTCATAACTCCTATGAGGAGGCAAAGACGCAGACTCATTCTCACTAAATACATCATAAAAGTCAGCCAAATAGTCAGGAACATCATGCGACTGGGGAGAGGTGGAGAAAACAGGAGCATCACTAAGGGCACACCGACAACCCCAACTCACCACAGACAAAGATTTCCAATCCAGAACTGGATTATGGATTTGCAACCAGGGAAACCCCAGAACAATGGTATCATGCAAATTATGCAACACCAAAAATCTGCAATTTTCTTGATGGTCTGGGGCGACCCGCATTACTACCTGGGTCCAAAACTGAGGTTTATTCTTCGCCAAAGGAGTAGCATCAATACACCTCAAAGGGATAGGCGTCCGCAGAGGTGTCATAGGAAATCCACAACGTTTAGCAAAATCCAAGTCCATCAGGTTCAGAGCTGCTCCCGAATCCACAAAAGCCTTGATGGAAAATGTGGACAGGGAGCAGATCAGAGTAATTGCCAGAAGAAACTTAGGTTGAACACCACCCACAGAAAACGTGTGTGCACAACGTTTCTCTCCTTTAGGGCAGACAGAAATAATATGCGAGGCATCTCCACAAAAAAACACAGCTTATTACGCCTTCTGAACTCCTGACGTTGCGCCCTAGACAAAACTCTATCACATTGCATAGGTTCAGACATTTATTCAACAGGTGGCAACATCTCTCGTGTAGTTTTGCGTTCACGTAAACGCCGATCCACCTGAATGGCTAATGACATAGAATCGTCAAGACCAGAGGGAACAGGAAATCCCACCATAGTATCCTTTACAGTTTCTGACAAACCCTTCTGAAAGAGGGCTGCCAAGGCACCATCATTTCAGGTAGTAAGGACCGCCCACTTTCAAAATTTTTGACAGTACAACTCTGCCGAATCCCGACCCTGGCTTAATGCCAACAGGGTCTTTTCAGCCTGATCAATAGCATTAGGTTCATCATACAACCCCAAGGCTTGAAAAAATGTGTTCACATTATTCAGAATAGGATCATCAGGTTTCAAAGAAAACGCCCAATCCCGGGGATCGCCGCGCAGCAAAGAGATGACAATTTTAACCTGCTGTGCGGAGTTCCCCGATGAGTTAGGCTTCAAGGCAAAAAATAATTTACAATTATTCTTGAAATTCAAGAATTTAGACCGATCCCCAAAAAACACATCAGGAGTAGGAATCTTTGGATCAGCAGCATGTGAATGAGCAAGATAGGCGGAAATTCCCCGCACTTCAGCAGCGAGCTGCTCCACACGATCAGACAATTGCTTCATCTTCATTGAGAGAAAAATTCCCCCTACGGCCTCAGAGATATAGAGGAAAAAATATGCACACAAAAAAAAAAAAATTCTGACACACTTTTTTTTTTTACAATTCTCTCCTGCTATTGAGTACCCTAGGATCTGCGGTATGGCTGGTGATTCTGTTATGATGAGTCACCGAAGGAGGAAAAAACAAAATACTAGCTAAGTCCAGAAAAACCAGAGAGGTTGGCAGCTATCGGATTGCAGACCCCTGAACCTATCCACAACAACTAGCAGTAGCCATGGGGGGGTTCCTTACGGTGCCCTAGACCCCTCGATCACAGCCAGAGAACTACATAGCCTAAAGACAGAAAGGGGAGAAGCAGACTGAATCACCAGCACCCGGATAGGGCGCTGGCTGTCTTATATCCAGTCTGATACTCCAGAGATCCAATCATTATCCTCCTCGTCAGGTGGCAGACCATTACCAATTAAACTAACCTCACTGTTATGATGAGTCACCGAAGGAGGAAAAAACAAAATACTAGCTAAGTCCAGAAAAACCAGAGAGGTTGGCAGCTATCGGATTGCAGACCCCTGAACCTATCCACAACAACTAGCAGTAGCCGTGGGGGGTTCCTACGGTGCCCTAGACCCCTCGATCACAGCCGGAGAACTACATAGCCTAAAGACAGAAAGGGGAAAAACTAAACTGCCCCAGAGCAGACCCCAAAGCAATAGGCAGCCCCCAACATATAATGACGGTGAAGCAAGATGAAAACACTAACACAGATAGAAAGATAGGTTGAGTAAATGATGGGGCCCAAGCTAACTAAAATAGGACAGGATAGGAAAGCTGCTGTCTGCCATCCGCAAAAACCCTATCCAAAATGTGCCAACCGACTGATAGGAAAAACAGGCCCTGAAGTCGCTAGTGTCGCGTCCGTCTGCAAGTCTGGGCTGCAGACAGGCAGCGCCCCGAGTAGCACCGACACCCTTTACCCCTATACAGGGATCTGGATTTACTGCAGAGCCCAGGAAGCGCTGTCTGAACAGGAGCAGAGTGCCAGAGCAGAACGGTCGCAATAGAAAAGCAGGAAGGGAGCCAAAAATGGAGTCGGAAACCAGGCGAGCAGTGGAGGTACAGAAACGGCAGGCAGAGGCAGAGTCGAGAGTCCAGGCAGAGGTCAAAAACCGGGAGAGTAGTGGAGGTACAAAATCGTCAGGCAGTAGAGGGGGTCAGGAATCCAGGCCAAGGTCAGCGTCAGTAATCGGGAGAAATGCAAGGTACAAAAACGGCAGGCAACAGAGTACTCAGAAGTTCAGGCTGAGGTCGGAGTTAACGATAGGCAATACAAGTAACACGTAGGGGAACCAAGAATATATCCGGCGGCTTGCAAGCCCAGTCCCAAGGTATTTGAGGGATCAGGTCGTTCCTCACAGGCTCCCGGGCTGGTGATGTCATCAAGATCGCCCCCAGGACCAGACCTGATGATGATGCACCAGCCCCTTCATGACTGACAGAGGAGCAGAGTCTGTGTCCAGTAGACGCCTGCGCAGAAGCCCTTTCATTGTTGCCGCCCTCACTCGGACGCGAGCCACGGCGCCTCCTAGTGGTTGAGGGCGGAACAGCAGGCCCCGAGATCGACGACGACATGTCAGTCCGGCGTCTCCTGGTGGCCGAGGCCTGGACAGCAGGCCCCGAGCCCGAGGGCGGCGTGACAGTCCGTCGCCTCCTAGTGGCTGAGGGCGGAACAGCCGGCCCCGAGTCTGACGGTGACGTGACAGTACCCCCCTCTCCAGGAGGGGCCTCCGGACCCTCAAAACCCGGTTTGTCAGGGTGAAGGAGATGAAATCTAATTAATGCCTTGGCATGGATGTTCCTTGCGGGGACCCAGGACCTCTCCTCCGGGCCGTAGCCCTTCCAGTGTACAAGATACTGTATGGAGTCTCTCACAATGCGGGAGTCAAGGATAACCTGGACTTCATACTCCAAGGACCCTCCGACCGAAACAGGAGGAGGAGGGGACTGGACAGGGTGAATTGGGGAGCGATACAGTTTGAGGAGAGACTTGTGGAACACGTTAGGTAATTTAAATGACTGCGGAAGTTTCAAACGGAAGGCTACCGGGTTAACCACTTCTATAATTTCATATGGGCCGATAAATCTGGGACCCAGTTTGGCAGACGGTACTTTCAGTTTGATGTTTTTAGTAGAAAGCCAAACCTTGTCCCCAACCCCCAAGTGTGGCCCCTTGGACCGTCGTTTGTTTGCAGCTGAAGCCTGCCTAACCTGAGCCCCTTTAAAATTCGTATTTACTTCAGACCATATTGTTTTCAAGCGATGTATGTTTTTCTCTACCCCAGTTGAGATCCGACATCCTAGCCGAGAACGACCCAAAGCGCGGATGCAATCCAAGGTTACAAAAAAAAGGGGTAGTTTTAATGGAGTCCTGGTAGCAATTATTTAAGGCAAACTCAGCCAATGGCAGATGTTCTACCCAATCGGACTGGTGTCCTGACACGTAACAACGGAGGTATTGCTCCAGAGCTTGATTAGCACGTTCGGTTTGCCCATTGGTTTCGGGGTGGTAGGCCGAGGAGAAGGATAACTCAACACCGATGCGTTTACAGAACGCCCTCCAGAATTTTGAGACGAACTGGGTACCTCTGTCGGACACAATATTTGACGGAACACCATGAAGACGTACAATGTGCACAAGGAACAATTTGCTCAAGGTTTCGGAGTTAGGTAAGCCAGACAGGGGAATAAAATGGCATTGTTTGCTGAACCTGTCTACCACCACCCAGATACATGTTTTCCCATCTGAGGTCGGCAGGTCTGTAATGAAGTCCATGGAGATGTGGGTCCATGGACTCTCAGGGGTGGGCAAGGACTGAAGCCAGCCAGCAGGGCGATTATGGGGGGATTTGGCGCGGGCACAGACTTCACATGCTGAAACAAAGTTCTTACAGTCCTTGACCACCGTCGGCCACCAAAAGTTCCTAGTTACCAACCTGGTGGTATTATTGAGCCCAGGATGGCCTGCCAGAACAGAGTCATGTGACTCTTTAAGAACTTGAAGGCGAAAGGTATTCGGAACGAACAATTTTGGGGGGGTGTAGTGTCAGGAGCTCGTTCCGGAGACCTACGGATCTCCTCCAGAAGGTCCAAGGAAACTGCCGACATGACGATCCCATTGGTTAATATCGGAACGGGTTCACAGTCTTCGGCTTGTGTGGGGCAAAAACTGCGAGAGAGGGCATCGGCCCTCACATTTTTCGTACCAGGGCGAAAGGTGATTAAAAAAATCGAACCTTGAAAAGAACAAGGCCCACCTGGCCTGCCTGGAATTCAGTCTTTTAGCTGACTCCAGGTAGGTCAGGTTTTTGTGGTCTGTAATGACGGTGACCTTGTGTTTGGCGCCTTCGAGAAAGTGACGCCATTCCTCAAAGGCCCATTTGATTGCAAGTAATTCCCGATTACCAATATCATAGTTCTTCTCTGTGGCAGAGAACTTTCGGGAAAAAAAAGCACATGGGCGCAGCTGAGTGAGGGCTGCAGTGCCTTGCGATAGCACTGCTCCCACTCCGACTTCGGAGGCATCCACCTCCACAATAAATGGGCGGTCTAAGTCAGGTTGTACTAAAACCGGGTTGGCCACAAAGCACTCTTTTAACGTAGAAAATGCTTGAATGACCTCGGGATTCCAGTTGGCCACGTCCGCCCCCTTCCGGGTTAGATCCGTGAGTGGCTTGGCAATCTCAGAGAAACTCCTGATAAACTTACGGTAGTAATTGGCAAATTCCAAAAATCGCTGCAGTGCTTTCAGCGATTTGGGTTGCACCCACGCCTTAATAGGTTGGATCTTGGCAGGATCCATGCGGAACACCCTGCCTGAGACCATGTACCCCAAAAATTGTACCTCCTCAGCGAAAAAGACACATTTCTCCAACTTAGCAAACAAGGAGTTCTCCCGCAGTCTCTGCAGTACCGAATGGACGTGTTGAGCATGTGTCACAGGGTCAGTGGAGTAAACCAAAATGTCATCCAAGTACACAACGACAAACACACCACAGATGTCCCTGAAAATATCGTTAACAAAGTGCTGAAACACTGCAGGAGCATTACTGAGTCCGAAAGGCATTACTAGGTACTCAAAGTGACCAAGAGGTGTATTAAACGCTGTCTTCCACTCATCGCCATCTCTTATGCGGATTAGACTGTATGCCCCCCGGAGGTCAAGTTTAGTAAACCAACGGGCTCCAATTAGCTGATTAAAAAGATCAGGGATGAGTGGAACCGGGTACTGGTTCTTTATAGTGATTGCGTTTAATTCCCGGTAGTCAATGCAGGGTCTGAGACCACCATCTTTCTTCTCTACAAAGAAGAACCCAGCTCCAACTGGTGAAATAGATGGTCTAATGAACCCCTTTCTTAAGCTATCCGGTATGTACTCATTCATGGCCTGACGCTCTGGACCAGAGAGATTAAATATTCTCCCTTTTGGAAGACGGGCATCTGGAATTAGGTTTATAGGACAATCATACTCTCTGTGGGGTGGTAGTTTCTCAGACTCTATAACGGAAAAGACATCTCCATAATCCCTGAGAGCAAACGGTATGAAGGGGTGTTTTCTTAGCTTGGTTTGATTTACTGCTACAGACATGCAATTATCCTGGCATTGCGAACTCCAGCGCACCACATCACCCAGGTGCCAGTCAATGACAGGGTTATGTTGACGTAGCCACGGCATCCCCAAAATGACTGCAGAAGATAGATTGTCCAACACAAAAAAGGAAATAAGCTCAGTATGTAGTGCTCCTACTGACATAGTTATCTTAGCAGTAACAAATTTAACCCCCTCCTGAATAATGGCAGCGCCCCGAGTAGCACCGACACCCTTTACCCCTATACAGGGATCTGGATTTACTGCAGAGCCCAGGAAGCGCTGTCTGAACAGGAGCAGAGTGCCAGAGCAGAACGGTCGCAATAGAAAAGCAGGAAGGGAGACAAAAATGGAGTCGGAAACCAGGCGAGTAGTGGAGGTACAAAATCGTCAGGCAGTAGAGGGGGTCAGGAATCCAGGCCAAGGTCAGCGTCAGTAATCGGGAGAAATGCAAGGTACAAAAACGGCAGGCAACAGAGTAGTCAGAAGTTCAGGCTGAGGTCGGAGTTAACGATAGGCAATCACAGGTAACACGTAGGGGAACCAAGAATATATCCGGCGGCTTGCAAGCCCAGTCCCAAGGTATTTGAGGGATCAGGTCGTCCCTCACAGGCTCCCGGGCTGGTGATGTCATCAGGACCGCCCCCAGGACCAGACCTGATGATGATGCACCAGCCCCTTCATGACTGACAGAGGAGCGGAGTCTGCGTCCAGTAGACGCCTGCGCAGAAGCCCTTTCATTGTTGCCGCCCTCACTCGGGCGCGAGCCACGGCGCCTCCTAGTGGTTGAGGGCGGAACAGCAGGCCCCGAGATCGACGACGACATGTCAGTCTGGCGTCTCCTGGTGGCCGAGGCCTGGACAGCAGGCCCCGAGCCTGAGGGCGGCATGACAGTCCGTCGCCTCCTAGTGGCTGAGGGCGGAACAGCCGGCCCCGAGTCTGACGGCGACGTGACAGCTAGGCTTCAAAAGACTAAATCAGCACTCAGGTATATTCTGAAGACAGAGCAAAAGATCAACAGATCAGAGACAAAAATGGAATTCAGCTTACCCCCGGCTGGGGATGGCAGAACTCCCAAAAAACAAGGCAAAACAAAAAACAAAACTGAAGTGTACAAAGCAGAGCAGAAAAACTTAGCTTTGAGACGCAGGAATCAGACTGGTCTCCAAGAATCCAGCAGGATCACCAGCAAGGCAGAGGGGTGTCGGCTGCCTTATATCCAGTCCTCAATTCCAGCCAACCAGTCATCATCTAGCTGCCCAGGTGTTTGGTAATCAGCCTCACTACCTTCCTTCACCAGAGGAGGGAGTTCATCAGACCTCAACGATGAAGGGAAAAATGAACTCACAACACCTCACCACCTCCTATCACCACCAGAGGGAGAACGGAAGGAGAACTCCCAGCTGGTGGAGCAGAAAATGAGCTCATAACACTCACCCTCACTATGCGCTCGTTCTCCGTTGCGCACACTCACTCCATCAATATGCGCTGGTTCTCCATCGCGTACACTCACCCCCTCACTATGCGCTTGTTTTCCGTTGGGCAAACTCACCCTCAGCATGCGCTGGTGCTCTATCGTGCACACTCACTATGCGCTCATTCTCCGTCATGCACACTCACCCTCACTATGCGCTCGTTCTCCGTAGTGCACACTCACCCCACCCCCTCACTATGCGCTGGTGCTCCGTCCTGCACACTCATCCTCACTATGCTCTTGTTCTCCGTCGTGCACACTCACCCTCAGTATGCGCTGGTGCTCCGTCGTGCACACTCACCCTCACTATGTGCTTGTTCTCCGTCGTGCACACTCACCCTCAGTATTCCTGCTACTACATGTGGGGACAAATGACACTGCAAGAAACGACCTGGAAACCATCTGCAGAGACTTTGAAAAAGCCATACACCTGACAAATGCTATTGAGAACTCTGCTATTAGAAGTGGAAAGGAGGAACAAAGACAAAAGAATCTAATTAATAAAAATATTGGAGAAACTAAAATGTTTCTATACCAATGCACAAAGCATGGGCAGCAAACAAGGAAAATTGGAACTACTAACACAGGAAAAGAAATATGATGTCACTGGAATCACTGAAACTTGGTTGGACAATACACATGATTGGAATACAAGACTAGAAGGATACAACTTATTTGCAAGAAGCAGACTTGATAAACGAGGAGGAGGTGTCGCATTGTATGTTAGAAATGCGTATATCTGCACAGAGATTGAAGCTTCAGAGACTGGGAGTTCTGTGGAAACTGTTTGGGTAAGAATACAAGGACAGAACAATGGAAAGGACACCATTGTAGGCATTTACTACAGGCCGCCTGTGCAAGCTGAAGGTATGGATGAACTCTTTATGCATCAAATGGCCAAGTTCTCCAAAAAATATGACATAGTTGTCATGAGAGATTTCAACTATCCAGACATTTGTTGGGAATCTCTCTCAGGCAAAACTAACAGGTCAAGGAAATTCTTATCCTCTCTTGCTGACAACTTTATCTTCTAAAAGGTAGGGGAGAAAACAAGGGGAACTGCTACCTTGGATCTAATCCTTATAAACAGGGAGGAAATGGTTGAGGAGGTAAAAGTGGCTGGGACCCTAGGAGGTAGCAACCATGCTATTTTAGAATTTTGGATAACTAGAGGAGGAAGACCTGTGAAGACTCAGACGTCAAGGTTAGATTTCAGAAAGGCAGATTTTAAGGGATTCAGAAAGAGAATTGGAAGGGATCCAATGGCTGGATATCCTTAAAGACAAAAATGTCCAGGAAGGATGGGAAATCTTGAAAAATGAAATTCTCAAAGCACAATTGTTAACAATTCCAAAAAGAGGGAAGAATAGGAAGCAATTAAGGAAACCAGGATGGATGAACACAGAACTTAAGCACATGCTAAAAAGGAAGAAAGAAATGTTTATAAAATGGAAAGTGGGAGGCATATCTAAAGAAGAATATAATGCTGTCTGCAGAACCTGCAGGGCACAAATCAGATTACTAAAGCTGACAATGAATTGAGGCTTGCAAGAGATGTCAAAAGCAATAATAAAGGATTTTGGGGATATGTCAAAAGTAAAAGAAAAGTCAAAGATGCTATAGGATTTTTACAGGATGAAAATGATGAAATGGTAATAAAAGGATGTTGAGAAGGCCGAACTTTTAAATTCCTATTTTGCATCTGTTTTCTCTCAGAAAGGAAATGTAACATCAACTGTTCTTCACTGTCCTATTAATGGAATAGAAGAATCCAGGATATCTATAAACAGAAAGATAGTGAGGAAACACTTAACTAACCTAAATGAATTCAAGTCTCCAGGTCCAGTTGAATTACACCCCAGAGTGCTGAAGGAGATAGCAGAAGAAATTTTTGAACCCCTCTCCACAATCTTTGAAAATTCTTGGAGAACAGGAGAAGTCCCATAAGACTGGAGAAGAGCAAATGTTGTTCCTATCTTCAAAAAGGGGAAGAAGGTGGACCCAGGCAACTATAGGCCGGTGAGTCTGACTTCTATACCAGGAAAGATCTTTGAACAAATTATTAAACAACATGTATGTCAATACCTGGATAAGAATGAAGTGATTAAACAGAGTCAGCATGGGTTTGTAACTAACAAGTCATGTCAGACTAACTTAATTTCCTTCTATGACGGAATCACTGATTGGGTGGATCAAGGAAATGCTGTATAGTATATCTTGACTTCAGCAAAGCATTTGACAAAGTATCTCATACAATCCTTATTGAAAAAATGACTAAGTATGGAATGGACAAGGCAACTGTTAGGTGGATTCATAACTGGCTTAGTGATCGGACCCAAAGAGTGGTCATAAATGGCTGCACATCCAGTTGGAAGAATGTCTCAAGTGGGGTACCACAGGGCTCTGTCCTGGGCCCTGTATTGTTCAACATCTTTATCAATGATTTAGATGAAGGAATTGAGGGTAAACTGATTAAATTTGCTGATGACACAAAGCTAGGAGGGATAGCTAAAACTAGAGAAGAGAGAGAGAGGATTCAAAAAGATATAAATAAACTGGAGAAGTGGGCAGAAACTAACAGAATGGTTTTTAACAGGGAAAAATGCAAAGTACTACATCTGGGCAATAAAAATGAAAAAAGCATATACAGAATGGGAGGAATAGGGCTAAGCAACAGCACATGTGAAAAAGACTTGGGTATACTAATAGATCACAGACTGAATATGAGTCAACAGTGTGATGCAGCAGCAAAAAAGGCAAATGCAATTCTAGGATGTATTAACAGAAGCATACAGTCTAGATCACGTGAAGTCATTATTGCCCTCTTGTTGCGTCCCCTCACCCCTCGGCGCGCTCCACCCGGCGCGCTCCTGTCCTGCAGCACGTCCCCGCGCCCGGTCTCCGGCTCCAGTGGCGTCCAGCACCTTCCCACAGCCTAACTTCCGGCGCACTGCCTCATGGGTAGCGTGACGCGCTGGCTCCGCCCCCAACATGGCGGCCCCCATCACTACATATGCCTGGCGTCGGGACAGGTAAGATGCCTGATTATCGTATGCGGTGACCCTGCACCGTGCGGCGTTCGCTGTATCTTCAGGCCCCCTCTCCTGTGTGTCTGTCTGCGCGCTGCTTCCACTCCTTGTACCTGTTTGCTGCGCTCTGCCTGCGCAGTCTCTGTCCGTGCCATCTGTGTCCTTTCCCTGCCTCCACCTGGTCCCCCTCTGCACCGTCCTGTGCTCCGTCCCTCTACTCCTTACTTCTCATTGTGCGCTTTCTCTATTGCAGCCTCCAGTCCTTGTGTTCCCTGGCTCTCCTGACCGGTACCTTGCCTGCTCCCAGCGTGTCTCGGTGTCCAAACTCTACGGATACTGCTGTGCCTCCCTACCCATCTATTTTTGCCTGGTCGCCCCTTTGGTT
Source organism: Dendrobates tinctorius (assembly GCF_039654945.1). Classification (NCBI taxonomy): domain Eukaryota; kingdom Metazoa; phylum Chordata; class Amphibia; order Anura; family Dendrobatidae; genus Dendrobates; species Dendrobates tinctorius. Next base: position 10,446,620 of record NW_027361727.1, on the reverse strand, counting down.
CCGGCTGTCGCGGTTCTATCCCCTGGAGGTTTGTCCCTAATGCTCCCTGTATAGGGGGTGGTCTTCACCTGGGTACTCGCCCCTGGGGGGCTCTGGAACCGTGACCCAGAGGGTCCACTTCCGGCTACCTTTTTCTGTCCTCTTTCTCACTAGCTACAGCTGTAGCAGCATAATCAGGCCATGGACCCCGCTGGAGCCACGGCCGCTCAAAAGGAGTTAGTTTTCCTTCGGGAGAATCCAACGCGCATGATGTCCTTTATGAAAACTATGGACTAGCGTCTGTCCGCCCTTCAGTACTCTGATCCTGGTAACGCTGCCCAGTTGGCTGGTTTGCAACAGGAATTGGCTCAGCAGCGAGACACCCAATCACATATCCTCAGTTATATGGCTTCAGTAGACGGTCGCTTGCTCGCTTTGCACTGGGCCGCGTCTGCCCCTCTGGCTGCGGGTTCCCATCCTCCGCGGTTAGCCAAACCTCCCCGGTATAGCGGGGACACCAAATTATGCCGGGGTTTTATTAATTAGTGCCGTCTCCATTTTGAATTGCTCCCCCAACAGTACCCCACAGACCGAGCCAAAGTATCCTTCATCATTTCTCACCTGGAGGGGGACGCTTTGGCTTGGGTCAATCCTCTCTGGGAACGAGATGATCCAGTAGTCACTCAGCTTTCCGTTTTTCTTGACACCTTTCGTCTGGTTTTTGACGAACCGGGCCATTTAGCCTCTACCACAGAGGCTTTGTTCAACCTGTGCCAAGGTTCTCTAACTGTGGGTCAGTATGCTATTCAATTTAGGACCCTTTCCTCCGACTTAGGTTGGAATAATGAAGCCTTGGTGGGTGCCTTTTGGCGGGGCCTTTCGAGTCGCATAAAGGATGAGCTCGCTGGTTGCGATACCCCAACTGTCCTAGAGGATCTGATCTCCTTAGCCACTCGGATTGATGTCCGGTTTCAGTAGCGGGCTAGGGAGAGAAGGGCCTCTCGTCCATTTTCTTCTGTCCGCAGACCTCCCAGTCCTCGAGCTAGAAATCTTCCTTCACCTCCGGCACCCGAACCTATGCAGGTGGACCGCCTGAAACTCTCTGACCAGCGTCGAAGGGAGAGGAGCCTCCACGGTCAGTGTTTCTACTGCGGTAGCGGTGCCCATCTCATCCGAACCTGTCCGGAACGTCCGGAAAACTTCTCCACCTAGGCCAGGTAAGAGAGGCCTCCCTAGGTGTATGTGATACCTCTCTCCCTCTCACTTTGTTTGTCCTCTTGCATGTCGGGGGTAAGCGGTCTTCCCTAGTGGCCTATGTGGATTCGGGTGCCGCCGGAAATTTTATTCGGTTAGAGGAGGTGAGTAAACTTTCCGTCCCCGTGAGGCCCTTGCAAAAACCTCAGGTTCTCGCCTCCGTAGATGGTCGACCCCTGTTGGAGACAGTCACCCTAGTTACCCATGAGGTGGAGTTACAGGTAGGGGTTCTGCACAAGGAGAAAATTACATTTTACGTGTTAGCAGGTATTTCTCATCCCATCCTGCTGGGTCTTCCCTGGTTGCGGCTCCACGAGCCCATTTTGGACTGGCATAGTGGTAACGTCCTGCGCTGGGGGGAGTCGTGTCGGACTCGGTGTCTGCTGTCGGTGCGCTCCGTAGGTAACCACCGTCCTCCCCTTGTACCCCATGGATTGCCGTCAGTGTACCATGATTTTTTGGATGTTTTTGACAAGAAGGAAGCAGAGACTCTTCCTCCGCACCGTCCCTACGATTGCCCCATTGAGCTCGATCCTGGCTCAACCCCGCCTCGGGGTAGAATTTATCCTCTCTCCTCGGTAGAGTCACAAGCGATGTCTGAATACATCCAAGACAATTTAGCCAGAGGCTTCATTCGAAAGTCCCCGTCCCCTGCAGGAGCAGGTTTTTTTTCGTAAAGAAGAAGGATGGGTCCCTGCGTCCGTGCATCGATTATCGTGGCTTAAATCAGATCACGGTGAAGAATAAGTATCCACTGCCACTCATCTCTGAGCTTTTTGATCGCTTGAAGGGGGCTCGTGTGTTTTCTAAACTTGATTTACGAGGTGCCTACAATTTGGTTCGCATACGCTCCGGGGACGAATGGAAGACCGCGTTTAACACGCGAGATGGACACTATGAGTATTTGGTTATGCCCTTTGGGCTCTGCAACGCACCTGCAGTATTTCAAGAACTCGTTAATGATGTCTTTCGAGACCTCCTCTACTCCTGTGTCGTGGTCTACCTAGATGACATCTTGGTCTTTTCCCCCGATTTGATTTCACATCGTCGAGACGTTCACCAAGTCCTCCAACGTCTCAGAGAGAACCACCTTTTTGCCAAGTTGGAGAAGTGCCTCTTCGAGCAGACTTCATTGCCTTTTCTTGGCTACATCGTCTCGAAATCGGGATTAGAGATGGATCCAGAAAAAGTCTCGGCAGTTCTCAGTTGGCCTCGCCCTCTCAGAGTTAAGGCCATTCAACGCTTTTTGGGTTTTGCCAATTATTACAGGCAATTTATCCCTCATTTTTCTTCCTTGACTAAACCCATCTCCACTCTTGCCGGCAAAGGAGCAGATCCCAACCATTAGCTTCCGGATGCAGAGACTGCCTTTGAAGTCTTGAAGCAAGAATTCGCCAAGTCTCCTGTAGTTCATCGCCCGGACGCCAGTAGGCCATTCATACTCGAAGTCGACGCGTCTGCGGTGGGAGCAGGCGCAGTTCTGCTGCAAAAGTCTTCCTCGGGTCGCACTGTCACTTGCGGATTCTTTTTCAAAGCTTTATCGGCCCCTGAACGCAATTATGCTGTGGGAGAGAGAGAGCTCTTGGCCATAAAAATGGCTCTTGAAGAATGGCGTCTCCCATCTTCTCGAGGGTGCTCTCCATCCGTTCATCATTTTTACGGATCACAAGAATTTGGCCTACCTTCGGTCCGCCCAAAAGCTCAACCCATGGCAGGCCAGATGGTCACTCTTTTTTGAAAGATTTGACTTTGAACTCCACTTCCGACCTGGGGAGACGAACATCAAGGCGGATGCTCTTTCACGGTCATTCCTGTCTGTCGACAAGGAGGAGGGTCCCACTCATCTCATCAATCCTGCCAAAATTCTTACCGTGGCACCAGTAAGCCTGATCTCCCCACCGTCTGGTAGGACCTTCATTCGGAGTGGAGATAGATCTAAGGTTCTCCGCTGGAGCCACTCCTCAAGATTTTCCGGTCATGCTGGAATTAGAAAGACTCTCTCGCTTGCCTCTCGCCATTACTGGTGGCCTTCGCTTCGCAGAGACGTCCAAGATTTCATCGCCTCCTGTCCTTCTTGCGCCCGGAACAAGGTTCCTCGACGTCCTCCCTCGGGACTCCTGCATCCGCTACCTGTTCCTGCCAACCCATGGACTCATATTGCCATGGACTTCGTCACTGACTTGCCTCCATCTTCCAGATGTACCGTGATCCTAGTGGTCGGGGATCGGTTCTCCAAAATGGCCCACTTCTTTGCACTGCCAGGTTTGCCTACCGCTGTCGAGTTGGCGAAAATCTTCCTGCTTCATGTTTTTCGCCTCCATGGGATCCCTCAGCATATTGTCGCGGATCGTTGAGTGCAATTTACCTCCCGTTTTTGGCGAGCTCTCTGCGGATTGTTGAAGATAACCTTGGACTTCTCAGCATATCACCCCCAGTCGAATGGCCAAGTCGAGCGAGTCAATCAAGCGCTCACATCTTATCTTCGGCATTTTTCCAATGCTCACCAAGATGACTGGGTCTCTCTTCTCCCTTGGGCGGAGTTCGCCTACAACAACCATCCCAGTGAAGCCTCTACCAAGTCTCCCTTTTTTGTTGTTTTTGGCCAACACCCCGGCATTCCGCTTCCTGTCCCCCCTACCCAGGGCCGCCATCAGGGGATTACTGCCCTTACTACTGTATGGGGCCCCATGAACAGTAGCAAAAAGAGGGGCCCGGATGCGCTGGCAGACCGGGCCCGGATCTCTTGATACTGCTGTTTGGGCTACAGGTGCAATAGTTCATGGCCGCTGCAAGCCAGATACATAACAACACTGCGGTGATTTAAAGATACACCTACAGTGTTGTTAGTGAATGCAGCGGCCAGAAATCGGTGCTGTACCTTTAAAGCAGCAGCAGCAGGACCAAGTGCATCATGGTCCTGACGCAGGTCATGTGACACACTGCGCGCTCTTCTTCATTCTCGAGCAGAGCAGCAACATGTATCGTTTCTGGGAGCCAGAAGATGCTGAAATCGGCAGAGGAGGCGGGCAGTGTGTGAGGACTTGCAGGAAGTTGCAGAGGGGAGTGAGGTGAGGAGATGGCAATCTGCTGAGGTGTGGAGATGGAGGCTGCTGAGGTGTGGAGATGGAGGCTGCTGAGGTGTGGAGATGGAGGCTGCTGAGGTGTGGAGATGGAGGCTGCTGAGGTGTGGAGATGGGAGGCTGCTGAGGAGATGGGAGGCTGCTGAGGTGTGGAGATGGGAGGCTGCTGAGGAGATGGGAGGCTGCTGAGGTGTGGAGATGGGAGGCTGCTGAGGTGTGGAGATGGGAGGCTGCTGAGGAGAGGAGATGGGAGGCTGCTGAGGAGAGGAGATGGGAGGCTGCTGAGGAGAGGAGATGGGAGGCTGCTGAGGAGAGGAGATGGGAGGCTGCTGAGGAGAGATGGGAGGCTGCTGAGGAGAGGAGATGGGAGGCTGCTGAGGTGAGGAGATGGGAGGCTGCTGAGGAGATTAGAGGACATGGGAGGCTGCTGAGGTGTGGAGATGGGAGGCTGCTGAGGTGTGGAGATGGGAGGCTGCTGAGGAGAGGAGATGGGAGGCTGCTGAGGAGAGGAGATGGGAGGCTGCTGAGGTGAGGAGATGGGAGGCTGCTGAGGAGAGGAGATGGGAGGCTGCTGAGGAGAGGAGATGGGAGGCTGCTGAGGAGAGGAGATGGGAGGCTGCTGAGGTGAGGAGATGGGAGGCTGCTGAGGAGAGGAGATGGGAGGCTGCTGAGGAGAGGAGATGGGAGGCTGCTGAGGAGAGGAGATGGGAGGCTGCTGAGGAGAGGAGATGGGAGGCTGCTGAGGAGAGGAGATGGGAGGCTGCTGAGGAGAGGAGATGGGAGGCTGCTGAGGTGAGGAGATGGGAGGCTGCTGAGGAGAGGAGATGGGAGGCTGCTGAGAGGAGATGGGAGGCTGCTGAGGAGAAGAGATGGGAGGCTGCTTAAACAACCAAAAAAATTCTAGAATTCCACCTTTTTCCAATTTCACCGCACTTTGAATTTTTTCCCATTTTCCAGTACGCTATTTGATAAAGCCAGTCATGTCATTCAAAAGTACAACTCGTCCTGCAAAAAACAAGCCCTCACATGGCCATATTGATGGAAAAATAAAAAGTGGGTATATATGATTGGGAAACCTCTTTATTTGGGAAATTGTTCTGCGCTCGCACTGCGGTGCATGGACTGGGCGCCGATCTCCTGGCCTGCATCCTCATACATGCTGTGAGGCTGCTGAATTCTAGTCAGGAGACCCGCGGCCCGTCCATGCACTGCGGTCCGAGCGCAGATCGATATCCACCGACACCTTCATACATGTGCAGAAAACAATACAATAATCTACAATCAGAAATACAGATTATAAAAAAAAAGTCACAATCTGGTTTCAATTATTTTTAAAAAAAGTATGTGACTCATTTCCTTAACCCCTTACCTACAATTGACGTAATATCCCGTCCATGTGACCATGGACCTAATTACCATGGACGGAATATTACGTCATCGCGATCAGCGGCGCCCACGTGGTGAGCGCCGCTGATCGCGGCCGAGTGTCAGCTAATTATCATAGCTGACACCCGGCACAATGTGTCAGGGGCGGTCACGGACCGCCCCCGACACGTTAACCCCTTGTACACCGCGATCAAACACGATCGCGGTGTATCGGGGGTTAAAGGGAAGCATCGGCAGGGAGAGGGCTCCCTCCTTGCTTCCCTGAGCCCCCCACGGCAGCGCAATGTGCAGCGCTGCTGCGGGGGGCTCCTTTCCTGCAGGTCCCCGGATCCAATATGGCGACGGGGACCTCCGGGGGCCTGCAGGAAGCTGGCTTCCTCAGTGCCTGCAAAGCGCAGGCATGAGGAAACCTGTGCAGTGCCTGTGACAGATCGCTGATCTGTCACAGTGATCTGTGATGTGACAGATCAGCGATCTGTCACAGGACAGTTTTGTCCCCCCTGGGACATTGTAATAAAGTAAAAAAAAAATTAAAAAAAAGTGTAAAAATATTTAAAAAAAAATCGGCAAATAAATTAAAAAAAAAAAAAAAATATTCCCCAATAAATTCATTTTTTGGAAATATAAAAAAAAAAAACTATAAAAGTACACATATTTGGTATCGCCGCGTCCGTAACGACCCGCCCTATAAAACTATCCCAATAGTTAACCCCTTAAGCGAACCCCTTAAAAAATAAAAATAAAAAGCGAAGCAAAAAATAATGATTTATTATCATACCGCCGAACAAAAAGTGCAATAACGCGCGATCAAAAAGACGCATATAAATATCCATGGTACAGCTGAAAACGTCATCTTGTCCCGCAAAAAACGAGCCGCCATACAGCATCATCAGCGAAAAAGTAAAAAAGTTATAGCTCGCAGAATAAAGCGATGCAAAAATAATTATTTTTTATATGAAATTGTTTTCATTGCATAAAAGCGCCAAAACATAAAAAAAGACCTAAATGAGGTATCGCTGTAACCGTACTGACCCGAAGAATAAAACCACCTTATAAATTTTACTGCACCCGGAACGGCGTAAACGCACCACCCAAAAGAAATTCATGAAAAGCTGGTTTTTGTAAATTCTGCGTAAAAAAAACGAAATAAAAAGCGATCAAAAAATGTCACATGCCCAAAAATGGTACCAATAAAAACGTCAACTCGTCCCGCAAAAAATAAGACCTCACATGACTCGGTGGGTCAAAATATGGAAAAATTATAGCTCTCAATATGTGGTGATGCAAAAACTATTTTTACAATAAAAAGCGTCTTTTAGCGTGTGACAGCTGCCAAACATAAAAACCGACATAAATAGTAAATCAAACCCCCCGTTATCACCCCCTTAGTTAGGGAAAAATAATAAAATTAAAAAAATGTATTTATTTCCATTTTCCCATTAGGGTTAGGGCTAGGGCTAGGGTTAGGGCTAGGGTTAGGGCTAGGGTTAGAATTGGGGGTTTCCACTATTTGCACACATCAGGTGCTCTCCAAACGCAACTTGGCGTCTGATCTCAATTCCAGCCAATTCTGCGTTGAAAAAGTCAAATGGTGCTCCTTCCCTTCCAAGCTCTGCCATGCACCCAAACAGTGTTTTACCCCCTCATATGGGGTATCAGCCTACTCAGGACAATTTGCAAAACAACTTTTGGGGTCCTATTTCTCCTGTTGCCCTTAGGAAAATAAAAATTTTGGGGCAAAAATATCATTTTTGTGGAAAAATTTTTTTTTGTTATTTTCACGCCTGGGCGTTATAAACTTCTGTGAAGCACTTGGAGGTTCAAAGTTCTCACCACACATCTAGATAAGTTCCTTGGGGGGTCTAGTTTACAAAATGGGGTCATTTGTGGGGGGTTTCCACTGTTTTGGTACATCAGGGGCTTTCCAAACGCGACATGGTGTCCGATCTCAATTCCAGCCAAAAAAGTCAAATGGCGCTGCTTCCCTTCCGAGCTCTGCCATGCGCCCAAATAGTCATTTACACCCACATATGGGGTATCAGCATACTCAGGACAAATTGCACAATAACTTTTAGGGTCCTGTTACCCTTGGGAAAATAAAAATTGGGGGTGAAAAGATCATTTTGTGGAAAAAATATGATTTTTTAATTGTACCGCTGTACATTATAAACTTCCGTGAAGCCCTTGTGGGTTCAAAGTTCTCACCACATATCTAGATAAGTTCCTTAGGGGGTCTAGTTTAAAAAATGGGGTCACTTGTGGGGGGTTTCCACTGTTTAGGTACATCAGGGGCTCTCCAAACGCGACATGGCGTTCGATCAGAATTCCAGCCAATTTTGCATTGAAAAAGTCAAACGGCGCTCCTTCCCTTCTGAGCTCTGCCATGTGCCGAAACAGTGGTTCCCCCCCACATATCAGGTATCAGCGTACTCAGGACAAATTGCACAATAATTTTTGCAGTCCAATTTCTCCTGTTACACTTGGTAAAATAAAAAAAATTGAACCTGAAGTAATTTTTTTTGTGAAAAAAAGTTAAATGTTATTTTTTTTTAAATATTCAAAAAATTCCTGTGACGCACCTGAAGGGTTAATAAACTCCTTGAATGTGGTTTTTAAGCACCTTAAGGGGTGCAGTTTTTAGAATGGTGTCACTTTTGGGTATTTTGTATTATATAGACCCCTCAAAGTGGCTTCAAATGTGATGTGGTCCGTAAAAATAAAATGGTGTTGCAAAAATGAGAGATCGCTGGTCAACTTTTAACCCTTATATCTTACTAACAAATGAAAATTTTGGTTCCAAAATTGTGCTGATGTAAAGTAAACATGTGGCAAATGTTACTTATTAACTTTTTTGTGTGCCATATCTCTGTGATTTAAGGGCATAAAAATTCAAAGTTGGAAAATTGCGGAATTTTCAAAATTTTTGCCAAATTTCCGTTTTTCTCACAAATAAACGCAAGATATATGAATGAAATTTTACCACTAACATGAAGTACAATATGTCACGAGAAAACAATGTCAGAATCACCGGGATCCATGGAAGCGTTTCAGAGTTATTACCTCATAAAGGGACAGTGGTCAGAATTGTAAAAATTGGCCCGGTAGTTAACGTGCAAACCACCCTTGGTAGTGAAGGGGTTAAAGAAAAAGAAAAATATACCTAAACAGAGTATTGGGTATTTTAACAATTGATTAATAAGTTACAGTAGAGTAGAGCTCATCCAAAAGAGTCTACCTTGTGGTGGTGGCGGCTTAAGATTCTTTTGGCCAGAACAAAAGCTTATGGCTATATGTATGATCTGGGAAATGTTAATGTGTGATTGTTGAGGACGTGGTGCAGAAGTGGAGTTTTTCCAAGAGTGGGTAGTGAGACTCTGGAAGATTTGAGGGGTGGAGGCACGGCTGGGGTGGAGCCTGGACGGAGTCTCAAGGGGGCCCAAACATTTTTACAGTATGGGGCCCTGAAATTCCTAATGGCAGCCCTGCCCCTACCTCGGGTGTACCGACAGCGGATTCCTTGTCTGTGGATTTCTCTCGGATCTGGAGGGAGACCAAATTAGCCCTTGAGAATGCTAGTCTTAGAATGAAGCGGTATGCCGACAAGAGACGGCTGGACGCTCCTCCGTATCGTCCTGGGGATGTTTGGCTAGCTTCCCAGCATATCAGGTTAAAGATCCCCTCCTACAAGTTAGGTCCACGTTACATTGGTCCCTTTGAGGTTTTAAGCCGCATTAACAACGTGGCCTACAAGTTGAGATTACCCGCCTCACTAAAGATCCCCAACACTTTCCATGTCTCTCTGCTTAAACCAGCAGTGTTTAACCACTTCCACTCTGCTCCCTCCCAAATCTCCCAACCATGTAGCTCTAATGACACCTTTGAGGTACGGGATATTCTGGCTATGAAAACTGTTAAAGGAAAGAATCTGTTTTTGATTGATTGGAAGGGTTTTGGTCCCGAGGAGAGGTCTTGGGAGCCCCAGGAGAATATTAATGCTCCGCATATTATGAGATGGTTTCTCTCCAAAGTCAGGAGGAGGAGGCTTAAAGGGGGGGTACTGTTGCGTCCCCTCACCCCTCTGCGCACTCCTCCCGGTGCGCTCCTGTCCTGCAGCGCGTCTCCACGCCTGGTCTCTGGCTCCAGTGGCGTCCAGCACCTTCCCACAGCCTAGCTTCCGGCGCACTGCCTCATGGGTAGCGTGACGCGCTGGCTCTGCCCCCAACATGGCAACCCCCATCACTACATATGCCTGGCGTCAGGACAGGTAAGGCTGGTTTCACATTTGCGTTTTTTAGCGCTGGAAAAAAACGCATACGTGCGCATGCGATTTTTCCCCTATATTTAACATGGGTGCGCATACATGCGCGCTTGTAAGCGCATGTATGCGATTTTCATGCGCTGCGTTTTTTTGGGGTGTGCGTTGGTATTTTCCAGACGCTGCATATTGCATTTTTTGGCCCTGGAAAAAAGCGCATGCGCACGTATGCGCACGTTTTGCGCTAAAAATGGCCATTATAGCCTATGGATGCGCATACGTGCGCACTGGCATGCGCAGGTATGCGATTTTTTAGCGCTGCGTTTTTTGGGTGGTGTCCACTTTTTATCCTAGTTAGAATCTTCTAAAGTCAAAAAAAAAAAGTCTATATAAAGGAGGTGCCTGCCAAAACTCTGCCACTACTACACTGAGAGATTGAAGAGCAGACAGTCAACCAAGAACCCATTATATCAGCGAAGAATGTGAGTATATTACATTATATGCCTGTCCTTTTAAATTATGTATGTACTAATGATTTTTATTATTTTTACATGCAGTATGTCTTCAGAATCCGAGTATTCCCCATCGCGGCAGGAATTGGCGCAAGCAGACCGTGAGGTGATTATTTTCGTGCATCTGGTAAGTATATCTGCTGCTTCTCCAAATCTCTTACGTTTTTTTCAACTTTCAGACATCGTCATCATCATCTGCGGACGGCACTAGTGAGGGCGAAGAGCAGGAGCAGCGAAGCCAAGTCCCGGTGGTGATATGGAATGTAAGTATCAAATGATTTGTAATGTTCTTTATTTTTTATCTTCTATTTTTACTCATTTTTTTGTTTCTTTTTTTGTAACTTTTTATTCAATTTAAATTTGATTATTCTAATGAATGTGTTTTGTCTAGGTTCCACAACGGGATGAAGACGTCTACCTGGATAATGAGCAGCTCATCAGCCTGGTCCAGGAGCGTTCGCCGTTGTGGGACAGCCGTGACCGGCTGTACAAGGACAATGTGGTGACCCGGCGACTATGGAATGAGGTGGCCGCAGCGTTGATGGATGGCTGGGACAGCGCCACAGCATCCTCCAAAAAGGCGTTTAGTGAGTATTTCCCTGCTCTGTATTGTGGCGCAGTGACTGTTGTCCTTGACGGCACTGTTGGGTTTCGTGCTAGGCGTATTCTAGCAGGAAACCCAACAGTGTCATCGGTGTCTACAGTGACTGCTTTGAGTATTGTATTGCTACATTGTGCCGCAGTGACTGTTGTCCTTGACGGCACTGTTGGGTTTCGTGCTAGGCGTATTCTAGCAGGAAACCCAACAGTGTCATCGGGGTCTACAGTGACTGCTTTGAGTATTGTATTGCTAGATTGTGCCGCAGTGACTGTTGTCCTTGACGGCACTGTTGGGTTTCGTGCTAGGCGTATTCTAGCAGGAAACCCAACAGTGTCATCGGGGTCTACAGTGACTGCTTTGAGTATTGTATTGCTAGATTGTGCCGCAGTGACTGTTGTCCTTGACGGCACTGTTGGGTTTCGTGCTAGGCGTATTCTAGCAGGAAACCCAACAGTGTCATCGGGGTCTACAGTGACTGCTTTGAGTATTGTATTGCTAGATTGTGCCGCAGTGACTGTTGTCCTTGACGGCACTGTTGGGTTTCGTGCTAGGCGTATTCTAGCAGGAAACCCAACAGTGTCATCGGGGTCTACAGTGACTGCTTTGAGTATTGTATTGCTACATTGTGCCGCAGTGACTGTTGTCCTTGACGGCACTGTTGGGTTTCGTGCTAGGCGTATTCTAGCAGGAAACCCAACAGTGTCATCGGGGTCTACAGTGACTGCTTTGAGTATTGTATTGCTAGATTGTGCCGCAGTGACTGTTGTCCTTGACGGCACTGTTGGGTTTCGTGCTAGGCGTATTCTAGCAGGAAACCCAACAGTGTCATCGGGGTCTACAGTGACTGCTTTGAGTATTGTATTGCTACATTGTGCCGCAGTGACTGTTGTCCTTGACGGCACTGTTGGGTTTCGTGCTAGGCGTATTCTAGCAGGAAACCCAACAGTGTCATCGGGGTCTACAGTGACTGCTTTGAGTATTGTATTGCTACATTGTGCCGCAGTGACTGTTGTCCTTGACGGCACTGTTGGGTTTCGTGCTAGGCATATTCTAGCAGGAAACCCAACAGTGTCATCGGTGTCTACAGTGACTGCTTTGAGTATTGTATTGCTACATTGTGCCGCAGTGACTGTTGTCCTTGACGGCACTGTTGGGTTTCGTGCTTGGCGTATTCTAGCAGGAAACCCAACAGTGTCATCGGGGTCTACAGTGACTGCTTTGAGTATTGTATTGCTACATTGTGCCGCAGTGACTGTTGTCCTTGACGGCACTGTTTTTTTTTATCAACAGTGGACAAAGTCCGAACACGTTGGCGTTCGATCAAGGACCGCTTCAACAGTGATGTTCGTGCTGAGGGCCAGGTTCGCAGTGGATCTGCGTCAAGGACCAGAACTAGATACCGTCACTATCACGCGTTGCAGTTCCTAAGACCGGTCCTTGCCACAAGATCGTAAGTATTATACATTTTGGGTTTTTATTTTTATTAATCTGTGTTTTTCTAATCCACAGCTGATGCTTCTTGTAAAGTCATGGTAGTAATGATTTTCCTTTCTTCCACAGCACCTGGAGCAGCACCCTGCAACCTGGCCCTGGAGCGGTCCTTCCTCGGACGTCCTCTGACCCGTCCCAGCCATCCGACAGCCAGGAAGCACCTTGCAGGTCAGCCACACACACAGCTGGTGACCAGGAAGCTGGGCCATCAGGTGTTCCCCTGTCCCAGGTCTCTGCCACTGGTTATGCGGGCACTACCCGCCAGCGGCAGAGGGCCTTGGACAGGAATGTCTTGCCCGAGTTTATGCATTTGAGCGAGACATTTAATTCCAGCCTCAAGTCACTGTCCGACAGAGATGAAAGCGGTTTTGCACTAATGGAACGTGGTTTTAACCACTTTGAACACCGCTTCAATTCTGTAGAACAGCGCCTTGACCGTCTGGAGGCCGACCTCAACAGACCAGCACACCATTTTTTTAGTAAGATTGAAAAGGGCATGGCGGAACACCTTAGTCCTGATCAACAGCTGAATGTGCTGCAGGCCTGCAACAATGCTTTCTTGCAGGCTATGCAGCATAATCGGTACGGTCAGCAGTCAGTGGTGTCCTTTCCACCTGTGCCACCATTGACTCGCTTCACCTCACTACCGACTTGTGCTGCATACCACTGCACGGACACCTCTCTTCAAAGCCAGGACACCCACCGTTACACCACCACAAGTCTGAGTGCAGCTGGTCACTTCACCGACACCACCATGGCAAGCGCTGCTCCTGTCTGGAGCACCACCGCCAATCCCATGCATGCGTGGAGCTCAGCCACCACTAGGCAAACATGGAACAGCCCTGCCGCTACAACAACATGTAGTAGCCCTGCCACCACCACTCTGCAAACCTGGGCCATCACTGCCGCCACCAGTCCTCCTGCAAGGACGAGCACTGACAACGAAGAGCAGCATCAGCCACCTCAGCAGCAGCAGCCAACTCAGCAGCAGCCGCCACCTCAGCAGCAGCCGCCACCTCAGCAGCAGCAGCCACCTCAGCAGCAGCCGCCACCTCAGCAGCAGCAGCAACCACCTCAGCAGCAGCAGCCACCTCAGCAGCAGCCGCCACCTCAGCAGCAGCCGCCACCTCAGCAGCAGCCGCCACCTCTGCAGCAGCAGCCGCCACCTCAGCAGCAGCAGCCATACCAGCAGACGGGGGACCTACATTCCATATTTGCCCCTACTTCAAGGCGAAATCAATCAAGGCGGGCATTGGGCCAAAGTCGGTCCAGGCACACAAGCCTACGGCGACATGCCATTACAACTAATGTAAATGAACAGATTTCCTCTCCTACAAGTGTTCCAAGTTTAATTCCCTTAACTGGACTACCTTCCCCCACAAGTTTTGTTGCCCCTTCCCCTCAAACACCGTCTTCAACTGCAAGTGTTGCATATTCCCTGCACACCCCCAAATTGAAACCATCTGCCCCCAAACGCCGTAAAAAATAATTTTTATTTTTTTTTTTGTGATAAAAAATAAATTTACATTTGTGGTTCACCATTAATAAGTTTCATTAATGTTGTTTGCGCCGCTCACACACACTGATGGGTAAATACATGTTAAAAACCAACCCAAGGGCTAGTATAGTCATATGTGAAATAACATGGACTAGTATAGTCATTCCAAGGCCTAGTGTAATAACTCTAGTTTTACCAAATAGAATCTGGTTTCATGAAAAACAAACTGTTGAAACTATAATTTTCTTTCTAGTTTCACCAGTTTGTTTTTTGTGAAACAAGATGCTAGTTGTTAAAAATCGAGTTATTACAGTAGGCCTTGGTATGACTATACTAGGCCGTGGTATTTCACATATTACTATACTACTAGCCCCAAGGCCTACTATACTCATATTTGAAATACCACGGCCTAGTATAGTCATTCCAAGGCCTAGTGTAATAACTCTAGTTTTACAAATAGAATCTGGTTTCATGAAAAACAAACTGTTGAAACTTGTCTAAAAAATAAGTTTCTTTATAGTTTCACCAGTTTGTTTTTTGTGAAACAAGATGCTAGTTGTTAAAAATGCTAGTTGTTAAAAATTGAGTTATTACAGTAGGCCTTGGTATGACTATACTAGGCCGTGGTATTTCACATATTGCTATACTACTAGCCCCAAGGCCTAGTATACTCATATTTGAAATACCACGGCCTAGTATAGTCATTCCAAGGCCTAGTGTAATAACTCTAGTTTTACCAAATAGAATCTGGTTTCATGAAAAACAAATTGTTGAAACTTGTCTAAAAAATAAGTTTCTTTCTAGTTTCACCAGTTTGTTTTTTGTGAAACAAGATGCTAGTTGTTAAAAATCGAGTTATTACAGTAGGCCTTGGTATGACTATACTAGGCCGTGGTATTTCACATATTACTATACTACTAGCCCCAAGGCCTACTATACTCATATTTGAAATACCACGGCCTAGTATAGTCATTCCAAGGCCTAGTGTAATAACTTGTAATGGAGCAGATTACATGAGCAGATTACATTCATCCACTCAATGCTGACTTGTATTCCCCATGGACTTTCATTGGGGTTGGGTTTTGAGGGTTGTGTTTTGAGAAAATCACATACTTTGTTTTAAACTAGTTGCACAATTTTCTCTTAAATGGTTTCCTGATTCATGGCCTGCAGCTTTGCTCATTCCAATATATTTCACGCAGACTAGCAATGCTGCATTTTAACTCGTATGTGTATTTACCTGCCCAGGTGTGTGAACATAACAAAATTCAGTTATACATGGGAAGTTTTTTAATTAATTGGAGTTTAAAAAATATAGTGCACTCAGTAATGGTATCAAATAAGGATTTTTATTACCATAAACAACAACATTACACCATTTCATCTTGCCAGTGCACCCGTCCTACATCAGAAATAAAGTAGGCCGCAAATTTGTCCCTCATTTGGCCAACTTCAACGGATGACCTGAGAGTGTGCTGAGTGAATTCAGGCAATGGGTTAGGAGCATCATCGTCCAGTTCAAAGGTCGGGTGCTCTTTAGCCATCACAAAGTTATGTAGAACCACACAGGCCTTCACCACCTCATCGACTGTTTCAAGTTTAAGATTAATGGCCGTGCCCAGAATTCGCCATCTGGAAACAAGAATCCCAAAAGCACACTCGACAGTTCTTCTGGCCCTGGTCAGCCTGTAATTAAAAATTTTTTTGGTGTGGTCCAAGTCCCGGCTGGAGTAGGGTTTCAGTAAGTTTCCGCACATTTGAAAAGCCTCATCGCCAACCATTACAAAGGGCAGTGGCGGAGCTTCGGTGTGAGGAAGAGGCCGTGGCATAGGGAAATTAAATTGGTTGCCATACAACCTCCGGCCCATGTCTGAGTTTTTAAAAGCCTGCGAGTCATTACCACGGCCAAATGCTCCAATGTCCACTGCTACAAACATACATCCGGCATCCGCAATCGCAATGAGTACTATTGAAAAGTACTTTTTGTAATTATAGTACTCAGATCCCGTTCTTTGGGGTTTGATGATCCGTATGTGTTTCCCATCAACAGCTCCCAAACAGTTGGGAAAATTGCATACTGTCCAGAATTTGTCAGCAATTTCCATCCACTTTTCAGCGGTGGGCAGGGGCATAAATTCTGGGCAAAGAACATTCCAGAGAGCCCGGCAGGTGTCAGCAACAATTCCAGACAAGGTAGAGATTCCAATACGGTACTGGAAGTGTAGTGAGGATAGGGTTTCTCCAGTCGCCAGGAATCTGTGAACAGACAAAGAAGTAAAATTAATATTTATGTATATTATTTTTAAAAACTATAAAAAAAAATATTAGTACATTCACGAAAACTAATTACCCAAGGTTTTGAATACTAAATTTACAAAAAAAAACATCAGACCACACCCCTTTGTTTTTAAAACATACCGTAATGTCACCAGTAGCCGTTCCTCAGGAGGAATCGCACGACGGAGCTGTGTGTCCTGTCTCCGGATGGATTGTTGGACACGAGCAAGCAAATCCATGAAACTTTCGTGGGACATCCGGATATAATCAGTAAATTTCTCCGGGTTTGCACGTAGCTCGCTGTAGAGGGTGTGGTATGCCCCACGGCTCTCCCGGAGTTCAACAATCGGATGTATCCACATACGCCGCCGTCTTCGCTGCCTCTCTCTCTTCCTTTGTTCATGGCAAGCAACTGCATACGCCTGAGCCATCGCGATGTCCAAATCCAAGTTGAAGTGAAAACTCTTCCAGCGCAGATCCATGGTCACGAGAAGAATCAAGCAAATGTGAAGAATACTGTAGACAGGGTCTATATATATTAACATACCACACCCACAATGAAGTCCCATTGGTCTTGTGTGTTGTTGAATGGTTGTTTTTTCTTTTTTGTGGGGTTTTTCAAAAATCTGTAAAAAAACGCAAACGCACAAAAAACGCATACAAACGCGCAAAAACGCTGCGTTTTTTTCCTGCATGCGCATTAAAATGCTGGAAAAAAACGCAGCGTTTGTATGCATTTGTATGCGTTTTTTTAATGCGTTTTTTTGCGGGAAAAACGCGCTGCAAAAAAAAGCAAGTGTGAAACTAGCCTAAGATGCCTGATTATTGTATGCGGTGACCCTGCCCCGTGCGGCGTTCGCTGTATCTTCAGGCCCCCTCTCCTGTGTGTCTGTCTGCGCGCTGCTTCCACTCCTTGTACCTGTTTGCTGCGCTCTGCCTGCGCAGTCTCTGTCCGTGTGTCCTTTCCCTGCCTCCACCTGGTCCCCCTCTGCACCGTCCTGTGCTCCGTCCCTCTACTCCGTACTCCTCATCAGAGGCGTATCTAGGCTTTCTGGCACCCGGGGCAAGAATTCGGTTCGGCGCCCCCCCCCCCGCGCCCAAGTACATATGCGACTTGAACACTTAGCCATGTACCCACGAGCTGCTCCTCCTAATGCTCTCAATGTTCAGTAAAAAACTGAGAGAAGCAGGAAGAGAAGCTCGTTGTCACAGGACCATACTTATGAAAATCGCATATGAGTGAAGTGTCCATGTGATGAGTACTGGAACCTGCAGAGCTGAATCCTGACATTGCAGCTTCTGAATTCTCACAACGAATGCACTGCACACTTTTAGGATTCTCCCTTGCCGATGTACAGTCATGTCAGCACAAGTATGTGATTTATATACTTCTGGCCACATTCCGACTAGACGTGCCCGGCCTCGCTCCGTTCATATTCATTGAGTGAGGCCACACATGTCTAGTCAGCATGTGACCGCATGTATGTAAATTACCGGCACGAGAGAATCCTGACAGCGTTCAGTGAGCACTGTGAGAATTCAGAAGTCTGCAGTCACATAGAATGTCTGCAGACTCAGCACAAACCTGGAGAACCCCTATAATGTTCCTAACATAAATAAAAACATGAGAATAAGTCAGTATCATAAATAACATTTACATCCAAGTACCATATAGATGACGTCGTCTCTGCAGTCAGTCACCTTTTCTTCTAGACCCCATGATGAGTTTTCTCATCCACATCTCGTCTCTGTAGACGTCCATCTTCTCCGGTCTTCTGCAGTAAATCTCCACACGACGCCCTTAACCTCTTCACGACCGCCCACAGTAGATAAACGTTGGCGCTTGCTGGGCTTTGTGCAGCGCCGACGTTTATCTACTGTCGGCGGTTTTGTGCCCCCCCGGGACCCCCACATACCTTCCAACGCGGGGATCCCGGTGCGCAATGCATGCTGGGACCCCCGACGTCATCGAGACCTGATTGGTTCAGGTCCCGATGACGTCAGCGTCACAGCAGCCAATGGGAGCGATCGCTGGGAAAGCTGCTTGTTTCCCGGCGATCTCCCTCATTGTAACGCGGCTTCTCCCTCTGATCTAACACTGACAGCTGATCAGAGGTGAAGCAGCGTTATTGTGTGACTAGATCGCTGCCTGGCACTGCTGATCGCTGCCTGGCACAGCTGTGCCAGGCAGCGATCTTGTCACACAGTAACGCTGCTTCACCTCTGATCATCTGTCATTGTGAGATCAGAGGAGAAGTCGCGTTATTATGTGCCAGGCAGCGATCTTGTCACATAGTAACGCTGCTTCTCCTCTGATCTCACACTGACAGATGATCAGAGGTGAAGTGGCGTTACTATGAGTCAGATCGCAGTGCAGCGATCTTGTGACAAAAATAAAAAAAAAGTAAAAAAAAAAGTAAAAAAAAAAAATGCAGGGGCTAGGGTTAGGGCTAGGGTTAGGGTTAGGGCTAGGGCTAGGGTTAGGGCTAGGGCTAGGGTTAGGGCTAGGGTTAGGGTTAGGGCTAGGGCTAGGGTTAGGGCTAGGGCTAGGGTTAGGGCTAGGGCTAGGGTTAGGGCTAGGGCTAGGGCTGGGATTAAAGTTATGGGTGTGTTGGTGTTAGGTTTGTGGTTAGGGTTATGGTTAGGGCTGAGATTAGGGTTAGGGGTGTGTTGGGGTTAGGGTTGGAATTAGAATTGGGGGTTTCCACTGTTTAGGTACATCAGGGGCTCTGTAAATGCAATATGACGCCCGCAGACCATTCCATCAAAGTCTGCATTTCAGAACGTCACTACTTCCCTTCCGAGTCCCACCGTGTGCCCAAACAGTAGTTTTCTCCAACATATGGCGTACCAGCGTACTCAGGACAAATTGGACAACAACTCTTAGGGTCCAATTTCTCCTGTTACCCTTGTGAAAATAAAAATTGGGGGCTAAAAGATCATTTTTGTGGAAAAAAAAATGATTTTTTTATTTTCACGCCTCTACATTATAAACTTTACTGAAACACTTGGGGGTTCAAAGTGCTCACCACACATCTAGATAAGTTCCTTGGGGGGTCTAGTTTCCAAAATGGGGTCACTTGTGTGGGGTTTCCACTGTTTAGGTACATCAGAGGCTCTGCAAACGCGACATGACACCCACAGACCATTCCATCAAAGTCTGCATTTCAGAACGTCACTACTTCCCTTCCGAGCCCCACCGTGTGCCCAAACAGTAGTTTTCTCCAACATATGGCATACCAGCGTACTCAGGACAAATTGGACAACAACTCTTAGGGTCCAATTTCTCCTGTTACCCTTGTGAAAATAAAAATTGGGGGCTAAAAGATCATTTTTGTGGAAAAAAAAATGATTTTTTTATTTTCACACCTCTACATTATAAACTTTACTGAAACACTTGGGGGTTCAAAGTGCTCACCACACATCTAGATAAGTTCCTTGGGGGGTCTAGTTTCCAAAATGGGGTCACTTGTGTGGGGTTTCCACTGTTTAGGTACATCAGGGGCTCTGCAAACGCGACATGACACCCACAGACCATTCCATCAATGTCTGCATTTCAGAACGTCACTACTTCCCTTCCGAGCCCCACCGTGTGCCCAAACAGTAGTTTTCTCCAACATATGGCATACCAGCATACTCAGGACAAATTGGACAACAACTCTTAGGGTCCAATTTCTCCTGTTACCCTTGTGAAAATAAAAATTGGGGGCTAAAAGATCATTTTTGTGGAAAAAAAATGATTTTTTTATTTTCACGCCTCTACATTATAAACTTTACTGAAACACTTGGGGGTTCAAAGTGCTCACCACACATCTATATAAGTTCCTTGGGGGGTCTAGTTTCCAAAATGGGGTCACTTGTGGGGGGTTTCCACTGTTTAGGTACATCAGGGGCTCTGCAAACGTGACATGACACCCGCAGACCATTCCATCAAAGTCTGCATTTCAGAACGTCACTACTTCCCTTCCGAGCCCCACCGTGTGCCCAAACAGTAGTTTTCTACAACATATGGCATACCAGCGTACTCAGGACAAATTGGACAACAACTCTTAGGGTCCAATTTCTCCTGTTACCCTTGTGAAAATAAAAATTGGGGGCTAAAAGATCATTTTTGTGGAAAAAAAATGATTTTTTTTTATTTTCACGGCTCTACATTATAAACTTTAGTGAAACACTTGGGGGTTCAAAGTGCTCACCACACATCTAGATAAGTCCCTGGGGGGGTCTAATTTCCAAAATGGGGTCACTTGTGGGGGGTTGCCACTGTTTAGGTACATCAGGGGCTCTGCAAACGTGACATGACACCCGCAGACCATTCCATCAAAGTCTGCATTTCAGAACGTCACTACTTCCCTTCCGAGCCCCACCGTGTGCCCAAACAGTAGTTTTCTACAACATATGGCATACCAGCGTACTCAGGACAAATTGGACAACAACTCTTAGGGTCCAATTTCTCCTGTTACCCTTGTGAAAATAAAAATTGGGGGCTAAAAGATCATTTTTGTGGAAAAAAAATGATTTTTTTTTATTTTCACGGCTCTACATTATAAACTTTAGTGAAACACTTGGGGGTTCAAAGTGCTCACCACACATCTAGATAAGTCCCTGGGGGGGTCTAATTTCCAAAATGGGGTCACTTGTGGGGGGTTGCCACTGTTTAGGTACATCAGGGGCTCTGCAAACGTGACATGACACCCGCAGACCATTCCATCAAAGTCTGCATTTCAGAACGTCACTACTTCCCTTCCGAGCCCCACCGTGTGCCCAAACAGTAGTTTTCTACAACATATGGCATACCAGCGTACTCAGGACAAATTGGACAACAACTCTTAGGGTCCAATTTCTCCTGTTACCCTTGTGAAAATAAAAATTGGGGGCTAAAAGATCATTTTTGTGGAAAAAAAATGATTTTTTTTTATTTTCACGGCTCTACATTATAAACTTTAGTGAAACACTTGGGGGTTCAAAGTGCTCACCACACATCTAGATAAGTCCCTGGGGGGGTCTAATTTCCAAAATGGGGTCACTTGTGGGGGGTTTCCACTGTTTAGGTACATCAGGGGCTCTCCAAATGCGACATGGCATCCGATCTCAATTCCAGCCAATTCTGCATTGAAAAAGTCAAACGGCACTCCTTCCGTTCTGAGCTCTGCCGTGTGCTCAAACAGTGGTTTAGCCCCACATACGGGGTATTGGCGTATTCGGGAGAAATTGCACAAAAAATTTAGTGGTTCATTTTCTCTTTTTACACTTGTGAAAATAAAAAAAAATGGTTTTGAAGTAAAATGTTTGTGAAAAAAAGTTAAATGTTTATTTTTTCCTTCCATATTCCATTCATTCATGTGAAGCACCTGAAGGGTTAATAAACTTCTTGAATGTGGTTTTGAGTACATTGAGAGGTGCAGTTTTTAGAATGGTGTCAATTTTGGGTATTTTCTGTCATATTGACCCCCCAAACTCACTTCAAATGTGAGGTGGTCCCTAAAAAAAATGGTGTTGCAAATTTTGTTGTGAAAATGAGAAATCGCTGGTCAACTTTTAACCCTTATAACTTCCTAAAAAAAAAAAATTATGTTTCCAAAATTGTGCAGATGTAAAGTAGACATGTGGGAAATGTTATTTATTAACTATTTTGTGCGATATCACTCTCTGATTTAAGGGCATAAAAATTAAAAGTTTGAAAATTGCAAAATTTTCTAAATTTTTGCCAAATTTTGATTTTTTTAACAAATAAGTGCAGATCATATCTAAAAAATTTTACCACCTTCATGAAGTACAATATGTCATGAGAAAACAATGTCAGAATCAGTAGGATCCGTTGAAGCGTTCTAGAGTTATGACCTCATAAAGTGACACTGGTCAGAATTGAAAAAATTGGCCCGGTCACGAAGGCAAAAACAGGCTCGGGTGCGAAGGGGTTAAAGATAGAAGTGTCATTATAATGCTCCTAAATAAAAATGTCTGCAATATACTGTCTCCTCACACTATTCCCCTCTAGCATCCCACCTGTTCACTATACTGTCTCCTCATATATTTACCCCCTCACTCTCTATACTGTCTGCTCACACAATCCCTGACTCCCCATACTGTGTCCATCCACATACATTAACCCATTCGCTCCCCATACTGTCTGCACCCATCCCCCATACTGTTTCCTCATACATACTCTTTATTTTGTGTCCTCAAATCTCCCCACACATTAAATCCCCCCAATCCCCCACACACATTAAATAACCCCCATCCCCACTCCAAATCCCCCCACACATTAACCCAATCCCCACTCATTAACCCCCATCAGCACTCCAAATCCCCCCACCCCCCACTCCAAATACCCCCACACATTAACCCCAACCCCACTCATTAACGCCCCCATACATTAACCCCCATCCCCATTCATTAACCCCCGCACACATTAACCCCAACCCCACTCATTAACGCCCCCATACATTAACCCCCATCCCCATTCATTAACCCCCGCACACATTAACCCAATCCCCACTCATTAACCCCATAACCACTCCAAATCCCCACACATTAACCCCCATCCCCATTCATTAACCCCCGCACACATTAACCCAATCCCCACTCATTAACCCCCATCACATAAAATAACCCCCATCTCCACTCCAAATCCCCCCACACATTAACCCCATGGCATCCCCACTCATTAACCCCCCACACACATTAACCCCCATCCCCACTCTAAATACCCCCACACATTAACCGACATCCCCTCTACAAATCCCCCCCCCATCTCCACTCATTAACTCCCCCTCATCTCCCATCTTCGGTGGTTCTTCAGCTCCACAGAGGAGCACACTTACCACCAGCGTTTGCTTTGGGCGCCGGGGAGTGACGTCAGCAGCGTGATCACATGACCTGATCACGCTGCTGACGTCGCTCTGGCCCGGCGGTCAGAGCTTCAATTGTACTGGCGTCTGTATAGACGCCAGTACAATTGTTCCCTGGGAGGCGGCACGCGCTCCTTCTCTGCGCCGGCTGTCAGCTTGACAGCCGACACAGAGAACCGCCGACTCTCAGGCCGGGGGGGCGGCAGAACGCAGCCGCCAAGGAGGACACGGCGGCCCGACTGCGCCCCCCTGCTGGCGGCGCCCGGGGCAACTGCCCCGGCTCCCCCCCTAGATACGCCCCTGCTCCTCATTGTGCTCTTTCTCTATTGCAGCCTCCAGTCCTTGTGTTCCCTGGCTCTCCTGACCGGTACCTTGCCTGCTCCCAGCGTGTCTCGGTGTCCAAACTGTACGGATACTGCTGTGCCTCCCTACCCATCTATTTTTGCCTGGTCGCCCCTTTGGTTCCGGCTGTCGCGGTTCTATCCCCTGGAGGTTTGTCCCTAACGCTCCCTGTATAGGGGGTGGTCTTCACCTGGGTACTCGCCCCCGGGGGCTCTGGAACCGTGACCCAGAGGGTCCACTTCCGGCTACCTTTTTCTGTCCTCTTTCTCAATAGCTACAGCCGTAACACCTCTACTCCTCTTTGGTCAGACCTCATCTGGAATATTGTGTCCAGTTTTGGGCACCACATTTTAAAAAGACATCAACAAACTGGAGCAAATTCAGAAAAGAGCGAACAGAATGGTGACCGGTCTGCAAACCCTGTCTTATGAGGAAAGGTTGCAGGATTTGGGAATGTTTAGTTTGCAAAAGAGAAGACTGAGAGGAGACTTAATAGCTGTCTACAAATATCTAAAGGGCTGTCACATTGTAGAAGGATCATCTTTATTCTCATTTGCACAAGCAAAGACTAGAAGCAATGGGATGAAACTGAATGGGAGGAGACACAGATTAGATATTAGAGAAAACTTTTTGACAGTTAGAGTGATCAATGAGTGGAACAGGCTGCCACAAGAAGTGGTGAGTTCTCCTTCAATGGAAGTCTTCAAACAGGGCTGGACAGACATCTGACTGGGATGATTTAGCGAATCCTGCTTTGAGCAGGGGGTTGGACCAGATGGCCCAGGAGGTCCCTTCCAACTCTACGATTCTATGATTCTATTCTATGATTCTATTCTATGTGCTGGTGCTCCGTCGTGCACACTCACCCTCACTATGCGCTCGTTTTTTGTCGCGCGCACTCACCCTCACTATGCGCTCGTTCTCCGTCACGCACACTCACCCTCACTATGCGCTTGTTCTCCGTCGCGCACACTCACCCTCACTATGCGCTTGTTCTCCGTCGTGCACACTCACCCTCACTATGCGCTCATTCTCTGTCGCGCACACTCACCCTCATTATGCACTCGTTCTCAGTCGCACACACTCACCCTCACTATGCGCTCGTTCTCCGTCACGCACACTTACCCCCTCGCTATGCGCTGGTTCTCCGTCACGGACACTCACCCCCTCACTATGCGCTCGTTCTCCGTCACGTACACTCACCCCCTCACTATGCGCTCGTTCTCCGTCACGTACACTCACCCCCTCACTATGCGCTCGTTCTCCGTCACGTACACTCACCCCCTCACTATGCGCTCGTTCTCCGTCACGCACACTCACCCCCTCACTATGCGCTCGTTCTCCGTCACGCACACCCACCCCCTCACTATGCGCTCGTTCTTCGTCGTGCACACTCACCCCCTCATTATGCGCTCATTCTCCGGCACGCACACTGACCCCCTCACTATGCACTCGTTCTTCGTCGTGCACACTCACCCCCTCATTATGCGCTGGGTCTCTGTCACACACACTCACCCTCCCTATGCGCTGGTTCTCCGTCGCGCACACTCACCCTCACTATGCGCTCGTTCTCCATCGCGCACACTCACCCCCTCACTATGCGCTCATTTACCGTCGCGCACACTCACCCCCTCACTTTGCGCTCGTTCTCCGTCGCGCACACTCACCCCCTCACTTTGCGCTCGTTCTCCGTCGCGCACACTCACCCCCTCACTATGCGCTCGTTCTCCGTCGCGCACACTCACCCCCTCACTATGCGCTGGGTCTACGTCACACACACTCACACTCACTATGCGCTCGTGCTCCGTCGTGCACACTCACCCCCTCACTATGCGCTGGTTCTCCGTCGCACACACTCACCCTCACTATGCACTCATTCTCCATCGCGCACACACACACCCTCACTATGCGCTCTTTCTCCGTCACGCACACTCACCCTCACTATGCGCTCGTTCTCCGTCGCCCACACTCACCCTCACTATGCGATCGTTCTCCGTCGCGCACACTCACCCCCTCACTATGCGCTGGTTCTCCGTCGCGCACACTCACCTCCTCACTATGCGCTGGTTTTCCGCCGCGCACACTCACCCCCTCACTATGCGCTGGTTCTCCGTCGTGCACACTCACCCTCACTATGTGCTCGTTCTCCGTCGCGCACACTCACCCCCTCACTATGCACTCGTTCTCCGTCGCGCATACTCACCCTCACTATGCGCTCGTTCTCCGTTGGCTGCACGTAATCCAGCAGAACCTCTTTCACCACGAGTTTCCTTTTGGTCGCCTTCGACATGGCGTGGGGTGTAAATAATGGAGGTTATTACACAAGTTCAGGGTTTTTCTTCCTAGAAACATTCAGGGCCTGAAACACACAAGATATCAAGGTGATACACAGAGCTCCCCTGCAGAAAAGTGGTCACAGCACAGCAACGCTGAAAACTACAACTCCCAGCATGCCGTGACAGCCGTAAAACTGCTGTGTAAACGAGACCCCGGGGGTGAAGTTTGCATGTATTTATTGCTGCATCATGCACATGTTCTCTAACCATGGTGTTAGGAACGGCGGAACGCACCAAATAAATAATAAAGTGCGCTCGCCGCTCGGCGTCCACCGTGCAGAAGGTGTTATCACTGCTGCTGAGTAATGGCAGACGCGCTATATGGCGGTATAAACGCGCACAGGTTAAACGCCACCCAGTTGCGCTGAGCGATCTCTGTTAATTCACAGAGACGCCTATGTGTAAAAACACAGAAGGCTGAGCCTGTTAACGCCACAGATCTCAGCTAATTTGCACGCACGGTATACGGTCACAGGACACGGACCCAAGGCAGAGGTTGGTGTCTGTCTAGACGTACCGTGCTACAGCAGACGCCGGTAAGTGCTGCTGACTGCAGTTCAGCGGTAACCACAGCCGCTATGCGATAGTGCCATGAGACGTGACACCACCGGGCGCTAGTGTAGAGGTGCGGTGTGCACAGTGACCTATGGCTTGCCACTGACTGGCGTTGACTGCTACTCTAGTTCCCTATCCATGTTAAATATTAATAATTTGGATATGTAATTCTTATTACAATTCTGTATTGAACAGTGCCTTCAGCTGACACTGCATGTGTTATTTTTGTAAGTTTACAAAACTCCATAAATATCTATAGACCACGTGCTTTTAGAAACGTATATAATTCATGGCTCACTCTAGGGGTCGCTCTCTCTTCTTCCTTCACCACCATGAGAGACAGACTTGAGGAGACATCTTTGCTGGAGCCACTACGGACAGCTGGTATGTAACTTGATCACTATGTGTAACTTCAATAGAAGCTAACAGAGACAGAAGCCATTTACCATGAGAGTTCCAGGAAAGAAGGTTACAAGTTTAGCTATGAACAAATGGACAATCTCTCTTTCACCTATTTTAGGGTATGTGCACACTTTGCGGTTTCTGCTGCGTTTCCGCAGCGGTTTTGGCTCTGCAGAAATGCAGCAGATTCTGCTGCGTTGTACAGTGCCTTTATTTCCTATGGAAATTAAAAAAAGCTGTGCACATACTGCGTTTTTTTCCGCGTGGTTTTGCTGCGGTTTTCAAAACGCAGCATGTCAATTGTTTGGTGCAGAAACGCTGCAGTTTTACACCTCATCCATTATGAGGTGTAAAACTGCAGGGCAAAACCGCAGGCAAACCGCAGGACTTTGTCCTGCGGATTTACCTGCGGTTTTCTCTACAAAATCCGCAGAGACAAAAAACTATGTGTGCACATACCCTTAATGTTTTCCTGTAATAATCTTTTCTTTGATGGAAGAATCCAAATAAACCACTACATTTTTTTATAAGAACATTTGCATTGTCATATCGCATTTGGTAATGAGTCCTAAGTATTTTACAAGAATACGCATTTTTTTTACATTGGATAGCAAGCCAGATCTGAATTTTTGTACTTTTTTGCGGATTTCCCTCAACTTGCCCAAAAGGGGGAATTTTAATGAACTTTGCTAACGTCATATGTGCAAGTTATCAGGAACTCCACTACTATGTACAAGTCACAAGAATCAGACAGAACCTAGAAGTGATGACTAAGAATTGCCAGATGGATTGAGAAGTACTACAAGTGTCAGACGTGCTGAAGGTAGACGTGTGAAGACAAGAGCCCAGCGTTGTCCATCAAAGGAACTACAAGCTGAGATATTTCAAGGTAAGAAAAATGGATGTCATTACTTCTTTTTCTAAGCAGAGTAAACTGAAATTTAAGTCTGCAAAAGAGTCTGATGGGTTTATCTCTCAACGGGAGATCTTTAGGTATGCCGGATGGTAGCCAGATTGATAGCGTGTTGCCCGGGCAAGGTGACAAACCGACACAGAGACAGGGTATGTATCTGTAAGATGCCACGCTACGCCTGGCTAATTTTAATCAGGTCAAGCTTATATGCTCATTTGAGTAGGCGGTTACATTACATAATCATATTTCATTGGACAATTGATCATTCAACAGTAAGCATAAATGGTTCCAACCAATCATATTCATATTCGTTAACCAATCAGATTGTACTCGGCTGTTAATTATTAGTATTTGTGTAGACGTGCTGAGAGCTTTAATAGGTCTTGGGTAAATTACACAAGACCCCAATATTATTCTCATTAATCTATCCTCATGACAGTTAAAGCTCTATTAGCCTCATTAACCTGTCTTACTAAGTATTCATAGCCCCTTTATCTATAGTGATTTATCTATTTCTAAGAGTATGAACTCATTAGGCCTACGTGGAACTCGTGATGTATCCTTCAGTTACATGAATCATAAGTATTACAGAGGTAAGAGGAGAGAATAACAGGATTAGGTGAGAAGTGATTTCTTCTGTCAGCTAATATCATAGAGGTATGGAGTGTGAGACCCTAAGAGTGTATGAAAGGACCCCACAGAATCATGATTCCCCTATCAGTCCCCCCTTTTGAGAACAGATATGATTCTCTTACCCTCCTTCCTCCAGGTACTTCAAAGGCCTAAGCGCCAGTGTTGGGCTTGTCATTATTTTCTTCACCAAATTCCCTGAAGTGGGTTGAGAGATCATATCTCATTCTCAACCTTGTTAATTCTTTGGGGGAATATTCACATATTTTATTGTGTTAGCAAAAATCGTCAGGGCTACCTAGATCTAGTATTTGCCTTAGTGCATCTCTAGCATTTATAAACCTCTGTTGATTATAGCGAAGGTAAATTATCCAAAGCACATCTTTCTTAGAATTAGTTACGAAAGGAACTTCAGTCTCTAAAATGTCATTTTGATTTTTCCGCATCTGTGCCTCTTGGAGCAAGGCTGTTATCAGCAACAGGAACAGGATCATCATTCTTCCGTTCCAGGGCCTTGCAGTGGCTGGCATGAATCCAAGTGGGTTTTCCTTCAAGCTTTACTGATGTAGAGGTAGTGAGGAGAACTTGGAACGGGCCGTCGAACCTTGGCTCCAATGGTTTCCGTGTATGTCTCTTGACCACCACCCAGTCTCCTGGTTGGAGGGAATGGGTTCCTTCTTGATTCTCTGAGTCTGGAATAGAATCAAAGACTTGTTTATGCACAAGTGAGAGCCTCTTCTGAAGGCTCTGGACATAGCTAGTGAGATTGTCACACTGTAGCTGCAGTGTCTGTGGGAAGTATAGGCCTAACCTTGGTGCTGACCCAAACAAAACTTCAAAAGGAGATAGTTTTGTCTTTCTATTAGGTGTGTACCTAATGGAGAACAAAGCTAGGGGTAAACATTCTGTCCAAGGTTTCCCCAATTCCTCACTTGCTTTTTGAATCTTTAACTTAAGTGTCCCATTTAACCGCTCAACCTTACCACTTGCTTGAGGTCTGTAGGGTGTGTGGAATGCTTGTGTAACCCCCAACATTTGCATAACATGCTGCATTACCTCTCCAGTGAAGTGGGTACCTCTATCGGACTCTATGGTTTCAGGTAGTCCGAACCTACAGAAAACTTCTGACATCAGCTTCTTTGCAGTAGCCCTTGCAGTGGCTTTCGGCATCGGGAATGCTTCTGGCCACCCTGAGAAGAGGTCAACACACACGAGTACATATTCATACGTTGCTACTGGGGGTAACTGTATGAAATCGATCTGCAGTCGTTGAAACGGGTAGAGGGGCTTAGGTATGTGTTTCTGTGGTACTTTCACTACACCTCCTGGGTTGTGTTGTGCGCATGTCAGGCATGCCTGTGTGAACCTGGTAGCTACTGTTGTAAAACCTGGAGCGACCCATTGCTTATCCACCAAAGAACACATAGCATTTTTAGAAAGGTGCGTCGGTCCATGGGCTGCTTGAGCCATGACGGGATACAAGGATCTTGGCAGACACACCCGCTGTCCCACCATCCACAAACCTTCATGGTCACGTGCTCCAGCTTTCGACCAAGCCTTTCTCTCTTCCCCGGTTGTCTGCCGAGTAAGAGCCTGCAAGATACTCAAGTCGAAGTGGTTACACTCAGTGCTTACCATAACCAGTGGAGGTGCCTCAGGGGTCTCATTGTGTCTGGGTCTTCTGGCTGCTTCCTTGGCAGCTCGATCCGCTTTGTCGTTTCCTCTTGCTTCGGTGGTATTAAGCTTTGTGTGTGCCTTTACCTTAATTATGGCAACCTCTTTGGGCAGCAACAACGCTTCCATCAGTTGTTTGATGAGGTGCCCATGTTTAACAGGAGTGCCTGTAGATGTAAGAAAGTCTCTTGCCCTCCATATAGGACCGTAGTCATGGGCCACCCCGAAAGCATACCTTGAGTCTGTGTAAATGTTGTAGCGTCTACCGTCAGCCCCTTTAAGCGCTTCAATGAGTGCCGTCAACTCCGCCTCTTGTGCAGACATGTGAGGAGCGAGTGGTTCTGCTTTTACTACCTCATACTGTGTTACCACTGCATATCCAGTGTAGAACCGTCCGTCTTCACCGATGCTTCGAGATCCATCTATGAAAAGCTCAACATCTGGATTAGCAAGGGGTACATCAGAAACATGTGAAAAACCTGCTGTCTCTTGGGCCATAAGGGCCATACAATCATGCTCATGATATACATCAAAGAGTTCTTCTTCAGTCAAATTCTGCAAAAATAGTGGTTTACCCTGTCCTTCTCCCCCCCCTTTTGAATCCTCCACTATGGGAATAAGAGTGGCTGGATTCAAAGTTGTACATCGTTTCAGAGTGACATTGGGAGGCATGAGAAGTGCACACTGCAGTCTCAGATGTCTGGCTACAGAAATGTGCTTGGGTTGAACTTGGTTAAGAATGCTGTGTAAGTCATGTGGAGTGTAGATGGTGACAGCATAGTCCAGTATGATCTCTGATGCCTTGTCAAGAAGGAGTGTGACAGCTGTTACTGCTCGGACACAAGATGGTGCTCCTCTCGCTACAGGGTCCAGGCGAGCAGAGTAGTATGCAACAGGTCTGTTTTGCTGACCATGTTTTTGGGCTAGGACCCCTGTAGCATGTCCTTGCATTTCTGTGCAGTACAGGAGGAAAAGTTTAGCATAGTCTGGGGTGCCTAGAGCTGGAGCAGAGACGATTGCTAGTTTGAGTGAGTAGAAACTGTCTAGTGCTTCCTGGTCAAGCTTGAAAGGTTGAGAGGGCAGACAATCATAGAGTGGTTGCATGAGAATGGATGCAGAGCGAATCCAAGGCCTACAATATGATGCCAGCCCCAGGAAGGTACGTAGATGTTGAACCCCTGTAGGTGGTTTTAACACCTCAATCGCCTTTTTCCTGTCCTCTGTCAGATGGCGTGCACCCTGTGATATGCAATGTCCGAGAAACACAACTTTTGGCTGACAGAACTGTAGCTTTTCTCTGGATGCTTTACACCCTTTGGCAACAAGATGCAGAAGCAATGAGATTGTAGCTTCGCAGCATACATCTCTGTTTGGGGCACAAAGGAGTAGGTCGTCAACATACTGAAGTAGAACAACCTCCGCATGTTTGTTGTCCCAATCCTGCAAAATGAATTGCAAAGCAGCAGTATACAAGGTTGGAGAGTTTTGGGCTCCCTGCGGTAAAACCAACCAGGTATACTGTCGACCTCTGAACGTAAATGCGAACAAGTACTGACATTTCGGATGCAGAGGGACCGAAAAGAAGGCATTTGCCAAGTCAATGCAACTGAAGTAAGCAGCTGTAAAAGGGATCTGCGCCAAGATCGTGTGCGGATTTGGGACCACTGGTGTCAGTAATTCTGTGACAGCATTTATGGCTCTGAGATCATGAACCATCCTGTAAGTAACTTGCTCCCCTTTTTTGCCTTTCTTTTTCACTGGAAACAAGGGGGTGTTGGCTATAGATTTCGTTGGCTTTAGAGCTCCAGAAGCAATTAGATCCGCAATATTTTTACTTATTGCTTCTTCTTGAGCGACACTTAGTGGATACTGCTTTAATTGCGGTGGTTTCTCTCCTGATTTCAGGTTAATCATTACAGGAGAGACTGGCATGTGCCCGATGTCAGTTTTAGACTTTGACCACAGCGAGTCTGGGATCTGTGCTAGTTCCTTATTCTCTTCTGGAAGGGCGGGGGAGTCAGAGAAATACATGCAGGCTAGGACTTTGCACAAAGCACTTTCGGAAACGCCTGCAGTTAACTTCACAGTTCCGTCAGATCCATACAGAATGTGGGCCTGAATCGCTTGCAGTACATCAGAACCAAGTAAGTTTACAGGTGTTTTGTCACTAACTAGCAACTTAGTCAGGCATGTGTGGTCAGCAAGTCGGAGGGGCAATGGTTTCGTCATTTTACATTCCTGTATCAGTCCCTCAAACCCTTGAGTGTAAATAGTTTCATTGGATATGTCAGATGGTTTAACGTGTTCCTGGCGAATAACAGTTTTGGCTGCCCCCGTATCCACCAGGAATGGGATTTTCTTACCATCTGGGAGAGATACTGAGATTACCCCTTGCGGACCCGTTTTTGAACATGATGATGTCCTAAGGGGATAGATGTCTACGGGGTTGCCTGTTTCCTATTGTGGGTCTTGGGTCGGGACGTCCGTCCTGGCCTGAGTCTGTTTCCTGGCCGATCTACACTGCCGGCTAATGTGGCCCATCTTACCGCAATTATAACATTCAGTCTGTCTGCGGTGATTTCTGTCTGTGGTAGGTTTCTGACCCGTCCGGGTGTCATTGGATACATACTGTATCTGTACTGGCTTTATCTTCTGGTCTAACTCAACACCTTTTGCCACACGCACTAAGTCTTCTATAAGACATGTCCTCCAGTCGGGCTTAGCTGCTTGTACTTTCTGTCTAAGCTGTAACCTAAGCCCTGCCATAAAAGCTCCATGGAAAAGTTTTCTTCCTGCTTCTCCCATGCCATCATAGCCTAGATCTGCATATCTCAGCTTCAAGTTCCCCCAGAACTGGTCTACTGTCTCCTTAGGACCCTGTACCACATCCAAAAGGGAAATAGTGGATTCCCCCACCTTCCCTTGACACCATGCATGCAGTCCTTTCAGGAAATGCATCCCTGACTCTATAGTCCTTACGTACTGTGTCCCCAGTCTGTGTTCTGCACCATATGATCTTCCAGCTCTATTTATCTCCCCCAGTCTGACTCCATTCGTGCATCCCCAATTTTCCCCCTCAGGAGGGACTCTAAGTCCATCCATGTGCAGGTGTAGGTGTTATTTAATCCTACCATCCATCTATAAAAAGCCATTGGTAAGTCAAAAGGGTCTGGGGCGTCTTTGACCAATGTCATTTGGTCCTTTGGACTCCATGGTCTGTAATGAGACACGGTAGTTGTCTGTATAGTCGGTCGTGCGGGGGTAGATGTTGCAGCTGCTGCGATACCAGTCGTGTCCATAGTTTGATAGTCTCCGTCTTCCATTGTAATTAACATACTATCCTCCGGTTTTATTACCGTATTATTATTATTATACCCAGGGACCTGATACTGAGTCTGACCCTGTAGGACTGGGTATATCCCTGTGCTCTTATGAGGTTTTGGCCTCCCGCAGGCAGAACATTGTTCACGCCAGTCGGGGTTCTGTTGTCCACACACGCAAGTCCATCCTTCTGGTCCTGTCATAGGATGGGCCTGATAAGGTGGGGGCGTTTTTGTTTTCCTTGCATACCTCACTCCTTTCCGGGTTTCTACCTTAACCCAACAACCTTCTTTCTTCATTTCCTTTGCTGCGTCTGCCCAAGCCTCTGCTTGTTTTGTTAGCTTATTGTCAGCAATCCATCCCCTGCTTCCTGCTAAAGCAGACTCCCAGAGAGAGCAATCCAGTGGATCGTTCTCCATTCCTAATCCTTTTAACAACTTCCTTGCGTCTTTTACAGCAAACTTTCCTTTTCTTTTCTCAACTATCTCACACGCCTTGCAACCCTCCTGATGCTCTGAACTTTCTGCATTTCCCATTTTGCCTAGTCTCTCTGCCTGCCTCTTTCTCTGGTTGTTACTCACTATTTTCTTGATATACGCTGTTACTGTGTGCCCACCTCTCAACTATTCTTCTTCTTTATCACTGTGCTTAGCAAATATCTATGCCGACTGTATACATAGACTGCGTACCGTTGTTATATGAGGTTCCCGCTCAATGTTTGAACTTGCGTGTCCTAAACTGAAACTGATCAGTTGATAGGCATCAAACCCATGGGAACCTTGATAAGAAGGTTAACTATTTAGTGGTCTGACCATGACCCTCCTGGTCATCTAACACTAAATCTCTACGTGTTGAGTATGAGATGGCACTTCTCTATAATTAGTCCTAGTGTATTCAGCAATTCTATATATCAACCAGAGAGCAAATCCAAGTAACCATAGGCAGGCTAATATAACCCAGATCCTCTCATAATCTTCTAATCCCATATGAAGCAAGGCAGAAATGGAACATGGAGGGTGCACTCATACATAACCCACACAGTTGCAACTTCCCCAAGATATTAGCTAAGTTGTTGCAAAACCATAGGCCACCAGGAAAGCACGGACAGGACAAGCCCGACTACGTGTAACCCAGTCTTTCTGCGTAGCTCCGCAACAATAGCAAAATATATTGGTTTCAGCTTATCTCATTCACTCAGGTGTGACTATGTGTTTAACTTCCTAGTGTTCCTCCACTCTATTTCTGGTACCAAGGTACCAAGTAACCAATTAGCATACCTAACGGACTCCCTTATACATTCAGGATTGTATGTGACAATCCGTTTGTCATGCATACAGTCATTCAATTCATTCAGGGAGTCTCATTGTCCACATGTGCATCATATGCATACACATACACACCTCCAATCCGGTATACCATTAATATATCACAAGGATATTCTACGGTTCTTTAACAAAACAACTGGTCATTTAAGAAGACGGCTATACTTATACCCGGGACCTGGCTGCAGATGCGGCAAGAGGAGGCACAGAGGGATGTAAGAATCAATGGCTCTTACCTTCACCGGTGATTTTGGTCTGTGAGTCCTCTGTAAGCCTCAGTCTGCGGGTGGTGCCGGATCTCGGATACTGGATGTCTTCTGGTTGAGACCAGCCCACCCAGGGACGCCAACTGATGGGTTTATCTCTCAACGGGAGATCTTTAGGTATGCCGGATGGTAGCCAGATTGATAGCGTGTTGCCCGGGCAAGGTGACAAACCGACACAGAGACAGGGTATGTATCTGTAAGATGCCACGCTACGCCTGGCTAATTTTAATCAGGTCAAGCTTATATGCTCATTTGAGTAGGCGGTTACATTACATAATCATATTTCATTGGACAATTGATCATTCAACAGTAAGCATAAATGGTTCCAACCAATCATATTCATATTCGTTAACCAATCAGATTGTACTAGGCTGTTAATTATTAGTATTTGTGTAGACGTGCTGAGAGCTTTAATAGGTCTTGGGTAAATTACACAAGACCCCAATATTATTCTCATTAATCTATCCTCATGACAGTTAAAGCTCTATTAGCCTCATTAACCTGTCTTACTAAGTATTCATAGCCCCTTTATCTATAGTGATTTATCTATTTCTAAGAGTATGAACTCATTAGGCCTACGTGGAACTCGTGATGTATCCTTCAGTTACATGAATCATAAGTATTACAGAGGTAAGAGGAGAGAATAACAGGATTAGGTGAGAAGTGATTTCTTCTGTCAGCTAATATCATAGAGGTATGGAGTGTGAGACCCTAAGAGTGTATGAAAGGACCCCACAGAATCATGATTCCCCTATCAAGTCTAATTTAGACGTTTTATGGCTCAGAGTCTAATTTAGACGTTTTATGGCTCAGCTTATATGCAGAATGTGAAGTGGAAAATCTGAAGTTAGATTCCAAGCTTTTCAATAGAGAAAGAGAGAAATTAAAAAATATTCTACAAATTGTAGATGTATTTTATAGGTCGGTGTCAGAGAAATCCAAAAATGATTGTTGTGTGAAGGAAAATAGTGATGTTCCCGAGATTGGCTGTAAAGTTAGGGAGATTGAACAAGACTGTAATCAAGTGTCTGTAGCAGCCATTGAAGGTGACCTTGCAGACGTGAAACAAGATGGAGAAGTAGGAGGAGACTTCAGAACTGACGTAGATGCCGTACAAGGGAAAGATGTACCACTAAAAATAGACCACTCACAGGCCCAACTCCGAAGTAAAGTAAGGAAAAATTTGTTAAAAATATGCAAAATCATTCCTGCATATGATAACAAAATCCATGTTTGTAGAAACTCTGAGGTTTTTGAAAGCTGTGTTGACAAATTTGATTTAACTATGGAGGAAAAAAAACAGTTGTTTAAAATGTGGGTCTCTGTAACCTTTGCCAGGTGGTTATCTTTAAAGATATCTGGTGAAACACATGTGAACTTAAATGATAAAGACTAGAGTTGAGCGAAACGGGTCGAAAAATTTCAAAAGTCGCCGACTTTTCGTTTCATGAAACGAAACCCGACCCTAGGATGAGGTCGGCCACGAGGTCGGTGACTTACGCGCCAAAGTCGCGTTTCAAAAGTTTGTTTTGCGCTCTTTTTCAGCCAATCAGGATCCACGGACACTGTGGGCAACGTGATGACATAGGCAGGGGTCACCACCATCTTTCAGAAGGGCATGCAAGTGATTGGCTTGCTTTGGTGGGCATCACAGGGGTTATAAAAGGGCGTGCACGCCGACCGCCATCTTACTTCTGCCGATCTTAGCATAGGGAGAGGTTGCTGATTCTGTAGGGAGAGCGTTAGGCAGGGAAGAAGAAAAAAAAAACTGCTTCTGCTGCTAGCGATTTTGCCTGTACAACACACCAGTCACTGTGTGTGCAGTGCAAGGGGAGGCTATATTGTGGTGGATCAGCGGTGTTGGTTGTTAGGCTGCCTTCTAAGGCTTCCTGACAGCTGCATTGCTGTTTACCCACTGCTCTGCAAACTGCTTTTTTAAAAGCAATCCCAATTTTTTTTTTTGTCCTGCTGAGGTACTGAGCGTGCATTTTTTCACACCATACAGCATCAGTGGGCCTCACACAATCCAAAAGTGTCCAGTGTCCACTAGTGTCTGCAGAAATTCAAAATCTCCCTTATCCTGTAGTCACTTTTTTCACACCTGTGCCATCGAGCCTGTGACATAGCGCTCTGATATTCAGTGGGCCTCACACAATCCAAAAGTGTCCAGTGTCCACTAGTGTCTGCAGAAATTCAAAATCTCCCTTATCCTGAGGTCACTTTTTTCACACCTGTGCCATCGAGCCTGTGACATAGCGCTCTGATATTCAGTGGGCCTCACACAATCCAAAAGTGTCCAGTGTCCACTAGTGTCTGAAGAAATTCAAAATCTCCCTTATCCTGTAGTCACTTTTTTCACACCTGTGCCATCGAGCCTGTGACATAGCGCTCTGATATTCAGTGGGCCTCACACAATCCAAAAGTGTCCAGTGTCCACTAGTGTCTGCAGAAATTCAAAATCTCCCTTATCCTGAGGTCACTTTTTTCACACCTGTGCCATCGAGCCTGTGACATAGCGCTCTGATATTCAGTGGGCCTCACACAATCCAAAAGTGTCCAGTGTCCACTAGTGTCTGTAGAAATTCAAAATCTCCCTTATCCTGTAGTCACTTTTTTCACACCTGTGCCATCGAGCCTGTGACATAGCGCTCTGATATTCAGTGGGCCTCACACAATCCAAAAGTGTCCAGTGTCCACTAGTGTCTGCAGAAATTCAAAATCTCCCTTATCCTGTAGTCACTTTTTTCACACCTGTGCCATCGAGCCTGTGACATAGCGCTCTGATATTCAGTGGGCCTCACACAATCCAAAAGTGTCCAGTGTCCACTAGTGTGTGCAGAAATTCAAAATCTCCCTTATCCTGTAGTCACTTTTTTCACACCTGTGCCATCGAGCCTGTGACATAGCGCTCTGATATACAGTGGGCCTCACACAATCCATAAGTGTCCAGTGTCCACTAGTGTCTGCAGAAATTCAAAATCTCCCTTATCCTGTAGTCACTTTTTTCACACCTGTGCCATCGAGCCTGTGACATAGCGCTCTGATATTCAGTGGGCCTCACACAATCCAAAAGTGTCCAGTGTCCACTAGTGTCTGCAGAAATTCAAAATCTCCCTTATCCTGTAGTCACTTTTTTCACACCTGTGCCATCGAGCCTGTGACATAGCGCTCTGATATTCAGTGGGCCTCACACAATCCAAAAGTGTCCAGTGTCCACTAGTGTGTGCAGAAATTCAAAATCTCCCTTATCCTGTAGTCACTTTTTTCACACCTGTGCCATCGAGCCTGTGACATAGCGCTCTGATATTCAGTGGGCCTCACACAATCCATAAGTGTCCAGTGTCCACTAGTGTCTGCAGAAATTCAAAATCTCCCTTATCCTGTAGTCACTTTTTTCACACCTGTGCCATCGAGCCTGTGACATAGCGCTCTGATATTCAGTGGGCCTCACACAATCCAAAAGTGTACAGTGTCCACTAGTGTCTGCAGAAATTCAAAATCTCCCTTATCCTGTAGTCACTTTTTTCACACCTGTGCCATCGAGCCTGTGACATAGCGCTCTGATATTCAGTGGGCCTCACACAATCCAAAAGTGTCCAGTGTCCACTAGTGTCTGCAGAAATTCAAAATCTCCCTTATCCTGTAGTCACTTTTTTCACACCTGTGCCATCGAGCCTGTGACATAGCGCTCTGATATTCAGTGGGCCTCACACAATCCAAAAGTGTCCAGTGTCCACTAGTGTCTGCAGAAATTCAAAATCTCCCTTATCCTGTAGTCACTTTTTTCACACCTGTGCCATCGAGCCTGTGACATAGCGCTCTGATATTCAGTGGGCCTCACACAATCCAAAAGTGTCCAGTGTCCACAAGTATCTGCAGAAATTCAAAATCTCCCCTGTCCTATAGACACCTTGTACCTTGTTTTACATTACTATATAGTTTGTTGGATTTTGTCTACATTTCTACCAAAAATGAGGAAGGCTGGTGGAAGAGGCCGTGGAATTGGGCGGGGGTTGACAGCTGGTAATGTTGGTGTTGATGGTGGATCTGATGGTAGTGTCAAAAGCAAAATAGGACCGAATGCAGGAGGTGTTGAGCCTGCGTCATCGTCTGGCTCCACAAGGCCTCGAAGGCTTAGTTTTCTAGGAGTTGGCAAACCGCTTTTAAAGCCAGAGCTTCAGGAAAAGGTTTTGTCTTACATTGCTGACTCAGCCTCCAGCTCTATCGCCTCCTCTTCTGAAGTTGTAAAAAATAAAAGCACTGAGTCGTCATTGGAGGCTCATGTTCATGAACCACACCTTTCCTTGTGTCCTTCACCCCAACCAAGATTGAAGGATGACGCAGGCCATACTACTGATTACTCCATGGAGCTGTTTTCACATACCATGCCTGGATTATCAAGTGAAAATGGTGAATTACCCAGGCCAAGATGAATCTGACATGGAGTGCACTGATGCACAGCCGCTGATAGATCATTCTGCTGGTACATTCAATCAGAGCACTACATTGTCCTCGCAGTGTACAGAGCCAGATTCTGACCCTGATGAGACTCAGGTGCCCCTTCCCGCACACTATACCACCATACACGGTGACACAGAGGAAGGTGCACATGACATTGAAGAGGAGGTGATGGATGACCCAGTTGTTGACCCAGATTGGCATCCATTGGGGGAAGAGGGTGCTGCTTCCAATAGCTCAGATGAGGAGGAGCATCCACAGCAGACATCGACATCGCAACAGCTGTTATCTGGCAGGCCCGGAGCACTCCAAAGACAGGTTCCAAAAATCAAAAGAGTTGCTGGACAGCTTGTCCAGAGGGTCAAAAGATCACAGCGTGCTAGGCCGCAAAATGTCTGCCAAAGTAGGAAGAGTGCAGTGTGGCACTTTTTTGAACAAAATCCTCATGATCAGGCCAAGGTTATCTGTGAGAAGTGC
The DNA here is from genome assembly GCF_039654945.1 of Dendrobates tinctorius. NCBI lineage: Eukaryota > Metazoa > Chordata > Amphibia > Anura > Dendrobatidae > Dendrobates > Dendrobates tinctorius. Next base: position 10,406,740 of record NW_027361727.1, on the reverse strand, counting down.
GCAAAGACCTTTAGCCGAGGGAAAAATCTGAAAAATTTGAATACCAGTTGCATGCTTAGACATTTAACCAGCATGCACTTGCAAGCGTGGACACAACACCAAACCTCAAGTGCCACATGTGCAACTGATCACAAAGAAGGTAGTCAACAACGCTACATTGTTTCCCCCACTGTAAGCCCACCGGATAGCACAGCAGCAAATGTTGAGGTGTCGTTGCAAGGCCACAGCAGTCAGGGAATCCCACTGTTATATCAACGAAATACTGAATCTAGGCCATCAGAAAGAACACCAACTCCATCACCATCATCAACCCTCTCTCAGTCCGCCCTGTCCACCGCTACTTCCACCATATGCAGCTCTCAAGTCCAGCTCACCCTCCCAGACACTATGAGTAGGTCAAGAAAGTACTCAGTCTCTCATCCGCGTACTCTGGGTTTGAACGCCCACATTGCCAAACTAATCTCGTTTGAGATGATGCCCTATCGGTTGGTGGAAAGCGCAGCTTTCCGCGAACTCATGGCCTATGCAGTACCACGCTATGACCTACCCAGTCGCCACTTCTTCTCTCGCAAAGCCATCCCAGCCATCCACCATCATGTAAAAGACCGCATTGTCCATGCACTCAAGCAGTCAGTGAGTGGAAAGGTGCACCTCACAACTGATGCATGGTCCAGTCTGCATGGCCAGGGCCGTTACGTGTCCATCACTGCGCACTGGGTTAATGTGGTGGATGCAGGGTCCACAGGGGACAGCGGTGGTGGGACAGTGCTGCCTAGCCCACGGTATAGGAAACAGTTGGCTGTAGGCGTTCGACCCTCCTCCTCCTCCTCCTCCAGAAGCGAAAGCTCGTCCACAGAGCGCAGTCGTACGAGCACTCCATCTGCAGCTGCCACTGTTGCACACGAGGTGTCCCCCTATCGAGCAGCTAGTGGAAAGCGTCAGCAGGCTGTGTTGCAGATGATGTGTTTGGGCGACAGACACACCGCCGAGGTGCTGGCCGAGTACTTGAAGCGACAAACTGAGTCATGGCTGGGCAGTGTACATCTTGAGGCAGGCAAGGTAGTTAGTGATAACGGCCGTAATTTTGTGGCAGCCATAGCCCTTTCAAAACTCAGCCACATACCTTGCTTGGCTCACACCTTGAACCTGGTTGTGCAGTGCTTCCTCAAAAATTATCCGGAGTTAACAGCCCTGCTCCAGAAGGTGCGAAGACTGTGCGCGCACATCCGCCGGTCGCCTGTACACTCCGTTCGTATGCAGAAGCTGCAGCGATTGCTCCACCTTCCCAACCACCGCCTCATTATCGACATTGCAACAAGGTGGAACTCCACCCTGCACATGGTGGAGCGGCTGTGCGAGCAGAGGCAGGCCATAATGCATTTGTGGGAGGATACAGGGCCAGGCACTTTGAGAGCAGACATGGAGTTGACAGGTGTGCAGTGGTCGAAGATGAAAGACCTCTGTAAAGTCCTTCAGTGTTTTGAGGAATGCACACGGCTGGTAAGCGCAGACGATGCCATCCTGAGCATGAGCATCCCACTTATGCGTCTGCTCATGCAAACTTTGACGCACCTTAAGGAGCAGGCGTCTGCAGCCAATGTTGATGAGGAGGAAGAGGAGGAGGGAATCCTTGATGACATTCAGCCATTGTCTGCTCAGGGACCTCTCCTGGACGAGGTGGAGGAAGAAGAGGAGGAGGAGGAGGATGATGGGGATGATTACTTAGGGGAGGAGGATGCA